>NW_026125776.1:0-481206 GCF_943737965.1 Phodopus roborovskii | reverse complement strand
AACCCTGAATTATTGCCCTGCTCCAAGTTAACAACAATCTTAATGAAATTCCATCCCCACAAATGGGACAAAAGCAATATGTACTACAAAACTGTATTGCATATAAACACACAGTTTTTCACTTTCAATACAGAACTGAATTTACACAGTACTTACTCTAATATTCCCATGATCACCTTTCATGCCGTTACTATGAATACAGATCCTGCCCCATTCCTATATAAAGAATGAAGTAGAGTGAGTATTATATATATATTGTAAAATAAAGTTTCACTAATCATTGTTTAAAAATTGACTTATATTCAGGGAAAACAGATGTGATTATTATACTCCAAAGGTTCTCATGTGCCTAAATTCACATGAGTGAACTTGAGTGTTTAAGAAAAAAAGGTTTTTACTAGCACATCTACATCATTTATATTAAATTTAAGGAAAAATGCTCTAATGTCATGGCCTCTTGAAGGATCAATTATCCTTACCTTTGAAAGGCAGTCTGACTGCTAGTGTGTTATTCCATCTACAGACATAGGTGGTATGCTTCTACTTTAATAGTAATTGGAACATGAGATACCTCAACATTATCACTCAGCTCTCCCTAGTGTCCCATATTTTCAGAATCATCCTGGATGGCTGATTGGTGCACAGGTTTGATCAAAAAAGGAGCCAAAAGTTTTAAGTTTGTCTGGTAACAACTATTTGTATCACTACATAGCTCGGCTCTATATACAGCATTTATTCTCTGGTGGTGGATGGCTTAGCTCAGACATATATATGAAGAAGGAATGGAGGACAGAAATCAAGATTGGGGTGATACTGTTTACCTGGGTTTTTGATATAAAGCCTAACTACAAGACATGAGATTCTTTCCTTCATGTATTTAAGTGTGTTTGCTTTTCAGAACTTGGTGACCACTGAAGTCACAAGTCAGGGCTGGTTTCCCTGGAATAGCAGTTCAGGACAAAGTTGTAGTCCACCACATGGGCTGGAAACTGAAACCTGCTCTTATGCAAAAGAGCAGAAAATGCTTGCAACTGCTCAACCTATCTTCAGCTGCTGTCTTATTTTTATGTATTTTGGAGGTGAAGTTTCTCTTCCACCTATCAATGTTGAAGTTAAAGTATATGCAACCATTATGTTTTTTCACTCGAGACAAGGTTCCTATAGGATGCCCTGGCTGTCTTGAAACTTACTCTGTACAACAGGCTGACTTTGGAGAACTTTCTGCCTCTGCCTCTACCTCCAAAGTACTGGTGTTAAAGGCATAATCCACAACACAGCAATCTGGATTAATTTTCAAGAATTGCGAGGATTGACTTCAGGTTTTCATGGCTTTGAGGGAAGTAGTTTTCAAATTAATCAATTTATTCCGTGTTTCCTAACCCCCTCTTTCAAACAAATACCAATGCCTCCCATTTCTCTAAAGTTAAAATATTATTATGCTCTGTAAAACAAAAAAAAAAATTGTAAGCAGGGTGAATAGGGGTAACTGCCTTCCACATTTGTCATATATATCCCTCCTTCAACGAGAATGCTTTCCATTTGCATTAAGCTACACAGACAACACATTCCTCTGTCTTAGATACCCACCAGCTTGTTTTGAACACCACAAAATTTAAGCCCAACATATATCATTTTTTACTTTTACAAAAAAGCCCCCATGGATTTAGGTAACTATGTGTAGTGCAAGTTTATTATTGCAGCACTTGGAAGTATGGACAGATGACTGCTACTACCTCCAAGCTGGACATGGCTACAAAGCAAGACCCTGCCTCAAAACAAATAAGTATACATAAAGAAACTTAAATGTAACCATGTCATATTTTTAATTAGTGAAATTACAAACCAGTGGAATGGTACATGCCTTGCTCAGTCACTCAGAAGCTTGAGACAGGAGTCACAAGTTCAAGGCCACAAAGGACTGTATTGCTAAGAGCCTATCTTGGAAAGAACAAATGAGATGAAAATAAACAATAAAACATATACATTTACTTCACCACAGGTGAAAAGAAGAAAAAAATCATATCTTACCATTCTGGTGAGCAGTGTTACAAGCTAAAACACTGACCACACACAATGTAGGCCAGAAAGGGGCTTACCAAGCTTATGCTCCAGGTCACTGTCCCTAATGAGAACTACAGCAGCGACTCAAGGGAGGACAGTGGGGAGAAATGTGGAGGAATGCAGGGTGTCCAGCTCATCTCTGGCTCTCTCACTTGCTCACAGTAAATCTTAGCCAGTCCCCTTTTGTTTACAGACAGCCCCATGCACATGGACAGTTATAAAGCATAACTGCTGCCCGTGTACAGGTTTACAGATTTTTTTCTTTTTTCTTTTGCCAGCTACAAGGCCTGTGTTAAGGCCAAGAGCTCAGCTTCTCATGCTGAGGTTCCTTCTGCCAGGCTGCTGGCTCAAACCATGTCATGGGTTTCATTCACATCCTTGTCCCAGTCCTTTCTTTACCTTTCACAAGGTAACTGTTCCCATCAGTGGAACTAAGTTAGTGTTTCCACGGCCAGAGGGAAGACTGTAAGGTCTTTGCAATCTCCCTGCCCTTTAATCAGCAGGTGATGACAGTCCCAAATTACTTATTTATCAATCTTCTCAGGCAGAAGAATGGCAGGTAGTGTATCAGTGATTCATGTGGGCATTGGACATCCATTGTTCTGTGGGCTGGCCTGACAATGCTCTCCCTGGTCACCAGTGCATGGGGGGCTATTGTAATTACTTTCTGTCCCAAAGTTAGCATGTCAGAGTCTTTGACCAGTACAGCCATGTCCATCATAGCTTTTAGACAGCCAGACCATCCACTGCCTACAGGATCAAGCTCCTTCCCTGTTTATCGGTTACTGATGGCTGTTCAGAGTCAAAACAATTCCAGGCTCCTACATTTGACAGGATGTCTCTTTTTAACAGAAGGTAAGGGCATCCTAGGATATCTAGGAACAAGTGATATACCCGACCTACATCAAGGATCACTGCCCCCAGGCTCCAGGCAGCTCCTGTATCCTGCTAGTGGGCACTCAACTCCAATGTACTATCCGGCACAGGTACGGGAAACACCACACTTTCCAAGCCCATGGCATAGGGGATGCAGGCGAACAGGAACTGCAGCTGGTTGCTTCACTGAGGCCATGCCTTCTCCATTTCCTGAGCTGGCTCTCAGTCAGGACCTGGTGTCTGCCCTCTGCTGGCCTGCCTTTTAATTGCTAATCTCATTAACACCTGCCAGAGGGGGTAAGGGGAGACCCACCCTGCTGAGACACTGCAGGTAGGCAGCCCTCTTGGCAGTGGGTGTGGACTTCAGAGCACAGGGAAAGGATCACATTTAATCAGCCTCTTTTGGATTCATCCATGGCAATACTTGTATGTCAAGCACCACTGTGCAACAGGAAAACACAGCTCTCTCACGCTAGAGCTGACATTCAGATGGCAGGAACGTTTAATTTCTAAGGGATGCCTTGTTCTTGCCTTCTTTTGATCTACTGAGGCACTTTCGATTGGTACACACCACCTAGTTCACCTAAATAGGAGATGCGGGAACAATTTAAAGGGATAAGTCCTTGAACCTTATAGACAGGAACTCTGGGCTCTACAGAGGACAAATGACTTTTGCACAGAGAGGTTGAGTTTGGAGGCTTAACAGCAGAGCACTGCCCTAGCACCTGTGAGGCCCTCAGTTTGACCCTAAGCTTCTCCATCTCCTTGGCCTCTTCCTTACCCATGCCTAATTCCACTCTAATGCTAATGGATATTTGTGTTGTTCCAGTTTGTGGCTACTATGAACAGAACTCGTGTGTACCTTCTAGCATGTTCCTCTTTCTCTCTTATTTCACTCCCCCCTCCCCGTCTGTCTGTGTATGTGTTTTAAACAAGCATTTATTGGGAGAAGGTCCCATAGCAGGAGTAGAAGTCAGAGACAATTTGTGGGAGCCAGGCAAGTGACCTTACCATTTCACTGGCCCTGCCATTAAGTTTTTACATTTTTGTGTAGACTTATGACTGTGCACTGATGGTTCCATTTGCCTGTTGTTTTCCCTGACAACTGACAAGTCTGCAACCTTTCCACTTGCTCACTGGGCCATCAAAAGAGCCCGCGGTTTCTGAAATGTCTCCCTGAGCCCTTGATCGGTTTTTACTGGGCTGTTTACTGATGGGTTTTCTACTGGTTTGCACTTGGCTCCATGTAGCACATAAGTTAGTTGTTGATCTTATTTTCAGGGAAGGTCAATAATGGAAACCTTTCCACTGTAGCTCAGATTCTTAGTTGGAGTCAGTCTTGTAGGTCTCTAGGATATAACTTTAGGTTCAATTTTCTCTTCAAACCAATAATGAATTGCTCTTTTATGTTATCTTCCTCTCTACCATGTTCTACTTTTTGTGCCTGGGTTACCTCATTCATGATTGCTTCTTCAAGTACCATCCACTTGCCAGTGCATTTCAAGATTCCATTTTTTTCTGTAGATTAGTAGTCCATTGTGTAGATGTGCCACAATTCTTTATCCATTCTTCAGCTGAGAGGCATCTGGGTAGCTTCTAGGTTCTTGCTATTACAAATAATGCTCCTATAGGTATAATTAAACACATTTTTGTTTGCATGAATGTGGTTAATATGGGTATATGCATATGGGGGGGATTGCCAGGTCCTGTGGTAAACCAATTGCCATCTTGCTGAGGAACTGCCATACCTATCTTGAAAATGGCTGTACAAGTTTGAACTCCCAAAAGCAGTGGAGGAGTGTTCCCCTTTCTACACATCCTGTCCAACAGTACTCAGGAGCCAAAAGCCTGAATCTCAATGAATTCCAGGCCAGTCAAAATTACATAATGAGGCCTTTTCTACAAACACAACAATGGAATGGATAGATGGCTAAATGTTCAAGCATGCTGGTTGTACTTAAAGAGGATATGAGTTACTTCCCACCAACCAGATGATAGTTCACAACCATCTACAATGAGATTGTTGCCCTTGTCTTTTCTACCATGAGATATTCAAGTAGGATACTACATATGATTAATAATTTTTTAAAATGAAATAAAACGTCCTACTGGATACTTGAAAGCCATCACTGGGCCTCTACTAGAGTTCCCTCAGCTAAAGACCTCAAGATCTCTGTTAGATCCACTATTCCTCATGGGCACGTTCTGAACCCCTGCATACTGAATTTTTTCAATTATTATTGTTTATTTTACTTTTTGATTCCTATCCCTCACTCCCCACCCTTTCTCGCTCTTACATTCTGTCCCCCTTCTCTTGCACCGTGACCACTACCCCCTCCCATTCACCCCCTCTCCCCATATGGGGCTATGACATCCAGTTAGGGTCATGTATTTCTGACAATGAGAGTTCTATTTAGGGTATGGTTAGAGTTAGGGTGAGCATTATGGTTGGTGGTAGCATTAGGGTTGGGTTCCTGAAGCCCAGGAAAGGAGTGAGAGCCCATGCCAAGATAACAGGAAAGGAAAGTAAACTTCAGATGGGAGAGAGTTTACCCTTAGCCATCTATGTAATTATTTGGGACCTTTGCTGAGCAATCAGTGGGATAAGAGATGTGGGAAGAAACATTTGAGGCACCCATAAATGATGTGACCCAGCGCCAAGGTCAAAACCTCTACCAGAGATGATTAATAAAGGAGCAGGGCCCTGCTGACATCATGCACCTGGGCTTGCCCAAGGATCCAGAGCTCTTGGGGTTTGTACTGCAGAAGCAATGGGGGAAATGTGGGTAGGAGCAAGGTGTGTAAACTGATGGACTACCTGTGAGTTCTAGACAGAGAGGGAAAGTTTGGAAAAACACAGAGGGCCAGAATCAGGGTTTGGTGAGACAGCAGAACCTGGAGCCCAGAGACAGAAAGGTGAAACAGGAGCCCAGGTCTGAAGAAGGCACATTAGTTTCCCATCCTGTAGTGATTGTTGCCTCAAAGGATGGAGTCACCTTTGATACATGTGACATTACTGGCACAGGATGAGAAGCTGTAGCACTAGACAACCTTGACATGCCCTTGGTCAGCACCCAAAGAGGTAGCAGAGGCAAGGAGCAAGTCCCACCCTTTTCTGAATAAGCAGTGCAGCATGCAACATAGGGCTCCATCCCACACACCTGCCTGCAGTCTATGCATAGAGAGGAATGCTGCATGGCAGGCGTTATCACTGAACTTCCAGGCCAGGACTGACTTGTGGAAATTGTACAAGGATGTTCTGTGTCTTCCCAATCCACACACAGAAGCCACCAGCTACAAGTGGCTAAATGATTGTCATGATAAACAGTCAATTCCAGGGTCTTTCTTTACAAAAAATAGGCAAGTGAAATTCCACATGAAGATGCTATGTACACTAGGTACGTTAGTGAGGCTACCGTGGACGTAATATGAAAATCCTTGAGATGGTAAGGATGTGGGCAGCTTCTGAAAAGGTCAGAGTACCTAGTGTGAGACATATGACCCAGGAAATACAGTAGAAGAGCCATTTTTAAATTCTTAATATTTATCTAAAAATACATAATAAACACTATAGCTTCATATACATAGTAGTATCAAAGTTTCAGTTTTACTTTCCAAAATTTTTATTTAATAAATGTGACAGGAGCCTTCAGAATCCAGGAGATGGTATCAGGTCTCCTGTTAAGAGAATTACAGATAGTTGTGACCCACCATGTGGGTGCTAGGAATTTAGAACTAGATCAAATGATCACCAGCCTATAATTCACATCACCAGAGGAACTAGGATACAAGTTGTATTCTAAGAGATTCATATAAAGTCCCTCACAGAACTGGGAAGGGACAAGTCCCCCATACCTCAGGTAAAGTGGGGGAAGACAGCTAATGGAGAGAGAAGTAGGAGAAAATGAGAGGGAGGGGAGAGAGGAAGGCATGTGCGACCAGGAGGATTGAGCCTGGTTAGGAATGGAAAATAGGAAAGAGAGAGAGAGTCAGAGACAGAGAGAGAGAACATAAAAGAGGGAGCCAATATTGGTTTGATGATAAAGTTGCACACAAAGAAAGGTCGAGGGAACTACAAGACTGCTCCCAACTAACAATCTCAGCTTCCTTGGAAAGGCTATCATAAATGCCCTTCCAGGAGAGTGAGATCAACAACTAACTTCTCCATGGAGTCCTCAACTAATGCCTGTTGAAAACAGGAGCAAACACCCATACATAAACACTGAGCCGAACTACAACCCAGAAGCAGATGGAGAGGACAAGACCATGCGGTAGAAGTAAATAGAGACAGCTTACCTGAACAAGGAGGAACTAAAGGCCACTAGACTGATAGCTGGGAAGCCAACAGGGGACTGACTTGGACCCCCCTGAATATGGGTCTCAGCCAGAAGGTCTGAGCAGTCTAAGAGACCTCAGACAGTGGAGCCAGGATGTATCCCTGGTGCACAAAAGGACTTTGCAAACATATCCCCCATGGAGGGATAACTGCCTTATTCTAGAGATAGGAGAGAAGCCCTAGTCCCTACTTCACAGGACCTGTCAGATCTACATGACCCCCAACTGGATGGCCTTCCTCTACATATGGTAATGTGGTGGGGGGTTGGGGAGGGGGAGGGTGTTTAGAGTGCATGGGAGAGGGCAGAGAGGGCAAAAGGGAGGGAAGGAGGGAGGGAGGGGCTGGAGGGGGAGGGAAGGAGGGAGGGAACGGGAACTGGGATCGACATGTAAAATAATAAATTAAAAAAAAAAAACACTTTGTCTCCAAAAATTTAAGTTGAAGAACAAGTTACTGGGGCAAAGGATTTCTATTTTTGTTTCCACAGAAAATGAAAAGATGTGGATTCCTTACAGGCTAATGTGGTTTGATCACACCAGACCGCCTGAAACAGAGTACAAGTTGGTCCTGCATTCCAAACAGCTGGACAAAACAGCCCTACAGACTACAGCTAGGATATCTGAATCTTCTTCGATTCCCCCAAGATAGCGCCCCTTACCAGCAGGAAGTAGTTTGGAAAGAACGACGCCCAAATTCCCAAATATTGTGTATGAATGTTTGTTTTCATTTAATTGGACTTTGTTATATAAAATTACAAAATATCCTCAAAGCTTTCCAAACAAACTAAGGAGTTTGGACTTTATGTTGTAGGGAACTATAAGCTCTAGAGGGTAGTTAGGTAGCAATGGAAATAACCAAGTTTAGCAAATGATTGAAAGCTGCATGGCCTTCATAATAAAAAGGAAGAAGATAGAATCCCAGGATGCACTTAGTGGCCCACACCCATGCAGTCATGACCCCCTCTTCTCCTCTTTAGGAAAGTGCATAAATGAACTTCAGTGTTGTGATTGTCATAGATGCTATGAAAGTAAAGTCTGAAGAAAGGGTACTCCCACAAGCCCACAAGCCAACAAGGCTCCTCTGAGCACTAAAGCTTGTCTGAAGCCTCAACACCACCCAAAAGAGAAACAAACACCTCAAAGAGCTGAATTCCCTCTACTGCCCAATCCTCTACAGAGCTCTGAATAACCAGTTAGGGCATATGGAGGGCTTTTGAGAATTTGTTTTATTAAATACTGTCCATGTTGAGGACTAAGTTATTGTATAATTTATCTAAAGCAGAAGTGAATATTAAAAATTATTATCAGTTATTTGCTACTCTTTACTATCAGCTAAGGTCTTGTGGCCACACATGTCACTGTACATGCATGGTGAGAATTCAACATGTGGTTTGCCACTAAATGTCTTCTTCCCAACCCTACCTAGTGATAAGGTGGAAGCTCAAAATAGCCTAAATTTGAAGTATTTGCACAGAAATTAATAAGCAGATGAGAGATTCTTCTGCAAAAAGGTAATATACATCTGTCAGTCTAACATTAATGTTCACACACGGCACCACTCTCTCCTTGCAGAGGTTCTCCACGACCACACTCTTTGTAAATGTAGTAGTCTATCACTCAATGAAGCAGGTGACATAAAAGTTACCAAGTTCATGTTTAGGGTGATGTGATGATCTGACTACTTTATTTGCATTTACTTGGACTGGGTGATTCTTTATACTACACACACACACACACACACACACACACACACACACACACCACAGAGACCAAGGGAAGAGAATTTCACTTACTGATCCTCAAATATTCGGATGGCTTCCCAAGGCAGCTAAGACCAGATGCTGGCCTAGTCCCTGGTGTAAGGACTAAAAGAAGGGCACTGCCACCATTGTACCACCAAATCCCATGGTAACTGTCCTTGGTATCATTCTGAAGTGTCCAGTTTCTAAATGTCACTATCTGGCTAAGAACACTACAGGAGAACTAATTTGTGATACCCAAAACATAAGTACAACAGCTGTTTGATCCAAACTATTCACCATCATGCTGTTAGGTAGACCCTCTACTTGAATGGCTGGGGCTGGAGATGGCTCATTGGGTAAAAGGTCAGGGACAGTGGCACATGACTATTTCTCCAAATAGTCCTCCAAATAGAGAGTAGAGGGACAATATGGAGACAGGAGGATACCTGCAGTGCATTAACCAGCCACTCTCTAAACACTGAGCTACATACATCTCCAGCACAAATTGAACTTTCTGGAAGTTAAGAATTCTCTCCAATAGAAGACACTTAAAATTGGCCAGAAAGGCAACACAGTAAGAAATGAAACTGTTGGTATATAAAGCAGACATAGGGCCTGTAGCCAAAGTAGGGAAACAAGTGCAAACCAGTAGAAAAAGACAGCCCAGTAAAAAACCGATCAAGGGCTCAGGCAGACATTTCAGAAACCGCGGGCTCTTTTGATGGCCCAGTGAGCAAGTGGAAAGGTTGCAGACTTGTCAGTTGTCAGGGAAATCAACAGGCAAATGGAACCATCAGTGCACAGTCATAAGTCTACACAAAAATGTAAAAACTAAACAGCAGGGCCAATGAAATGGTAAGGTCACTTGCCTGGCTCCCATAAATTGTCTCTGACTTCCACTCATGCTGTGGCACCTGCTCCCAATAAATGCTTGTTTCAAACACACACAGACAAAGAGAGAGAGATAGAGAATAAGAGAGAGAGGAATATGCTAGAATATGCCCACTATTTCTGTTCATATTAACCACAAACTGAAACAACATAAATATTCATCAGCATTAGACTGGAATTATGCATGGGGGGAAGCAGACCAGAACCTATAATATGAAGCTTAAATAGCCAGAGTGCCTTCTGTTGCATTGTGCCTGCTTTCTTTACTGTTTGAAGGTGAAATTTTCTTGGATAGGTAGTTTATGCTTGTTGGGATAGGGGTGGGGGTAGCAGGGATTTATGTTTGTTTTCTATTGAGGATGAAACAGTCAGAGGTGTTAAAGTCAGACAGCCTAACCAGTGGTGGGAGTGGAGACACAGACCCTAAGTCATTGGTGCTGTCAGGTTCAGCAAAAGCAACAAAATCTTAGGTCTCCTCCTAGCCTAGGGAATAAGATTCTCTAGCTGCCAGGGGCCTCACAGCAGTTGCTCACAACCTGATTGTAAGACACCACAGGTGAGGAAGAGGCCAAGTAGATTGAGAAGCTTAGGGTCAAACTGAGGGCCTCACAGGTGCTAGGGGCAGTGCTCTGCTGCTGAGCCTCCACACTCAATGTCTCTGTGCCAAAGTCATCTCTCCCTCTGTAGAGCCCTGAAACTCTTTCTATCAGGTTCAAGTACTTATCCCTAAAAACTGTTCCTGCATCTCCTATTTAGGTGAACTAGGTGGTGTGTACCAATCGAAACTTCCCCAGTAGGTCTAATGAAGGCAAGAACAAGCCATCCCTGAGCATTAAATGTTCCTGCCATCTGAATGTTAGCTCTGGCATAAGAGGGCTTTGTTTTCCTGTTGGAGAGTCGTGCTTGACATGTAAGTATGGCCATGGGTGAATCCAAAAAGAAGCCATGGAAATGTGATCCTTTCCCTGTGCTCCCTAGTCCATACCCATTGCTAAGGAGGGCTGCCTTTCCTGCAGAGGCTTGGCTGGTTGTGGCTCACCTTACCCCCTCTGGCAGGTGTTAATGAGATTAGCAATTAAAAGGCAAGCCAGCAGTGGCCAGACCCCAGGACCTGACTGAGAGCTAGTTCAGGAAATTCAGAAGGCATGGCCTCAGTGGGGCAACCAGCTGCAAGTTATTATTTGCCTGTACATCCTATGCCTTGGGCTTGGCAAGTGTGGTGTTTCCCTACCTGTGCCAGATAGTACAGCAGAGTTGGGTGCCCACTAGCAGGATGCGGGAGGGTCCTGTATGCCAGTGGCAGTGATCCTTGATGTAGGCAGGATATATCAATTGTTCGTAGATATCCCAGTGTGCCCTCTGTTAAAAAGAGACATCCTGTCAAATGTACGAGCCTGGATTTATTTTGACTCTGAACAGCTATCATTAACCGATAAACAGGGAAGGAGCTTGATCCTGTAGCCAGTGGATGGTCTGTGTTAGGAACTAGCAGGCAGCTGACCCCTGCCCTAAGGATGGGTGGGACTCTCTTGGCCTTGTCAGCTTTACCTGGCAGCTAGAGGACTCATTTACACTGAAAGACCTAAAAGTAATGTTAATTATGGACTAACCTAGAAGCCAATATGTGTTCCTTGGAATTTGCTAGCTTCCACTCACAAGTCCCTGAGATTAGAAGAATTCACACTGCCCCTCCTTTCCTGTGAGACAACAGGTGGTAAATAGGGTCAAGAGATAGCTGTAACTCTGGTTTGCCCAGACTAGGTTAATTAGCACACCTGAAGCCCTAAGGTCTGCTGACCCTAATAGACAGACCATCAGGCCTCCAAGGGTCAAGTACTCAATGGAAAGAGGGTCCCACCCCTTCCTATGCTTGTACATTTGCCTTTAAAAACACCTGGGCCCAGGGGAGGGGGCTTCTCCCTAGCTGCAAGCTGGAGGAGCCTGTTTGTGCAATTGTTTCCTGTTCATTAAAGCCTCTTGCATTTTGCAGCAACTGGACTGGACACTGAGTTCTTGGGGTATCGACTCCTCATTCTGGAAGACTCCTCATTCTGAAGGTCTTACAACACATGCTCAAGCCTCTTTTAAAATAAGCTCTCCAAGTGCTTCTCTCTCTTTGCTCTCTCTCTGCTCTCTCTCTGCCTCTCTCTGCTCTCTCTGGTCTCTCTGCTCTCTCACATCTCTCTCTGCCTCTCTTTGCTCTCTCTCTCTCTCTCTTGTCTCTCTGCTCTCTCTCCTGCTTCTGGTTGGCCACCAGATACCCCCTCTTTCTCCCCTTGCTCAATAAACTACATGTGGGCACTGAGTCTTGTGTTTGTGTTTCTTAGGCATTAGCTGCAGCAAAAGAACAACATTGGTTCCGAACCCCAGGCAGGCTCTCCATGTGGGTCACTGGTGGCCTTCTTCTGGCAGGCGGCAGCCAGAGACACTCTTTCAGATACCAGAAGTATGCCTCCATCCACCCCCCCACCCTCATCCGCCCACCCCGGTTTGCTGGAAATACTACCCTACACTGACTTCAATTAGGTAAGGTACTCTTTTAAATTTTAACCCATTTCCTTAAGGTCGGGTACATTCCTCACGGGTGGAAGACATACCGACCTTGGCGGTATATCTGCTCTGCTCTAGGACTGCTGAGTCCTTCCAGCCCCTGTTGGCCCTGGCAAAGTACTTGGGCTGAGGAGCTTCCAGTAAAGCTCTGCCATTCTCATTTACGGTGTTGCCACACCCTTGAGCTGACGAGTTCCAAGACTGCATGGTCACTTTCTGCTCTACCCATGGGGAATAAACCGACCAAGGAAATACCCCTCACCACTCCACTGGGATTCCTGATAGATGCCACTTGTTAAGGCACCCAGTCTCATTTACCTTTGTACTGAAAAGGTGGGCTAGATATCCCCTAGAAAATAATTCAAATTGGCCAGGTAAAGGCTCTCTAGATCCTGATATTTTACTGGATCTTTCAAATTACTGCCAGCAAACAGGTAGATGGAAGGAGTTTTTTCTATCTCTCTGCTAAATAATCTCTTACCCTAAACTTATTTCTGTTCTCTTCCTGCCACGTTAAAACTCTCCTGCTGCCACAGCCACTGCCGCAGCCTGTCTCAGAGCCTGGGCTGAGGAAGCATCTACTCAAGTCAAAATTTTATCTCAAAACTTTATGATTTCTGCTAGTTTTTGGGGATATGTTTATGGCAGCCACCATCTTGACCACATGGCCTAGCCTCACCCCCCCATGGTTCTTCCCCTCTGCTACACCAGCCACCTAGGCAGAGGTGGTCTAGCCAGCTTCTGCCACCAACAGAACCTGTAATTCATTTACCTTTTGCTTTTATTCTTTTATTTGCTTTATTCTTTATTCTTTGTCTCTAATTTTTTTTCACTATGTCATATATAGCTTCACATTCTAGTCTTCTCAGTTTTACCCAGTCCTGTTTAATGTGTCTGTACATTTAATTTAAATTTATGTATATGTAAGCTAACTCATACAACTTAAATTCAACTGTACTAAGTCTCAAATACTTCTAAATTGTTATGCGCCTTTTTAATGGTGGTAAACATTTAAGGTTATACATGTCTATTTCAAGCTAACAAAATATCTATGCCACCCAGTCTTTCCTGTAAGCTGTTTATAAAGGTTAAGCCTCTATTATCAAAGGGAGTTTTTCTCTATCTCTTTGTCCTCTACAGGGATAACTGTAACCTAATAAGTTAAAACCAGTTACAGTCAGGCTTCAGGGCTCTGAGTAAAACATCCCTCCACAGCCTCTCAGCTTGGATCCAGTTGCCCAAACAGATTAATTAATTACAGGGATAAAGCTTTACCTAGCCACCTGTGTGCTCAAGACAAGTAACTAAAGACATATTTTTTGTATACTAAGTTATGCTAGACAGTCAGACAGCCCTCAAATGCTCAGAGATCTAGAGAATATGGCATTTAAAATGTTTCCTTAAAAGCTTTTATAACAGAGAGACAGGCCAGCTGCTGGCACCACGCATTTCCTCCAAGAAGACTGATGGACACTGAAAGAAACTCCACCCACAAAAGTTCCAATGCTAGCCACTGAGCAATCCTGCCTTTCATCTCAACTGCTGCAAAGGGCTCTAAGGACCGTGGACAAGAGGGCAGTGGAATAGACTTTCTCCACGTTGCTTGGGCCAACGGTAGGTAAGTCTTCCAAAAGCTCCTAATCCACAGGTCTCATGCCATCAACAGAAGGCAGATGTCCTTAAAGCCTCTGACTTCAACAACTGTGGAGGACCATGCCCAACCCCCACCTTTTTTAATAACAATAAAATGTGGAAATGTTACGAACTAGCAGCCAGCTGACCCCGGACCCAAGGATGGGCAGGATGCTCATGGCCTTGCCATCTCTACATCAGCTTTACCTGGCAACAAGAGGACTCAGTTAGGCATGCACAAGCCTCTTTTAAAGCAACTACACCAAGTACCTATCTCTCTCTGCTCTCTCTCTGCCTCTCTCTGGTCTCTCTGCTCTGTCTCTGGTCTCGCTGCTCTCTCTCACTCCTTCTTTCAGTTGGCCAACAGCTAAGCCCTCTTTCTCTCCCTTCACTCAATAAACACCACGTGGGCACTGAGTCTCCTTTGTATGTTTCTTAGGCATTAGCTGCAGCAAAAGAACAACAGTCTGGCTGTCTAAAAGTTATGTCTGCCATGGCTGTACTGGTCAAAGATGCTGACAAGTTATCTTTGGGGCAGAAAGTAACTACAATAGCCCCCTATGCACTAGAGCAGGAGAGCATTGGGCAGCAGCCCACAGACCGATGGATAACCAATGCACAAATGAATCACTGATGCACTACCTGCCACTCTTCTGCCTGAGAAGACCGATGAACTAGTAATTTGTGACTGTCATCAACTGCTGATTAAAGAGACTGGAGTTTGCAAAGATCTTACAGACTTCCCTCTGGCAGGGGAAGCACTAAAAGGACTGGGACAGTGATGTGAATAAAACCTGCACTGTTTGAACCAGCAGTCTGACAGAAGGAACCTCAGCATGAGAAGCTGATCTCATGGCCTTAACACAGGCCTTGCAGCTGGCCAAAGAAAAGATAACATCTGGAAGCTTGTACAAGGGCAGCAGTTATGCTTTTATAACTGTCCATGTGCACGGGGCTATCTGTACACAAAGAGGACCAGCTAAGGTTTACTGTGAGCAAGTGAGAGAGCCAGAGATGAGCTGACAACTGCATTCCTCCACACTTTCTTCCCACTGTCCTGCTTGATCGCTGTTGTAATTCTCATTAGGGACAGTGACCTTGAGCATAAGCTAAGTAAGCCCCTTTCTGGCCTGCATTGTGTGTGGTCAGTGTTTTAGCACAGGAAAAGAAGATATGATTTTCTTCTTATCAACTGTGGTGAAGTAAATGTATGTTTTATTGTTTATTTTCATCTCATTTGATCTTTTTCCAAGATAGGCTCTTAGCAATACATTCCTTTGTGGCCTTGAACTTGTGACTCCTGTCTCAAGCTTCTGAGTACCAAGCAAGGCATGTACCATCCCAATGGTTTGTACTTTTCACTCATTAAATATGAGATGGTTACATTTAAGTTTCTTTATGTATACTCATTTGTTTTGAGGCAGGGTCTTGCTTTGTAGCTAAGGCCAGCTTGGAGATATTAGCAGTCATCTATCCATATTTCCAAGTGCTGCAATTATAAACTTGCACTATACATAGCTACCTAAATGCATGGGCTTTTTTTTTGTAAAAGTAAAAAATGATATATGTTTAGGCTTAAATTTTGTGGTGTTCAAAACAAGCTGGTGGGTATCTAAGACAGAGGAATATGTTGTCAGTTTAGCAATGCAAATGGAAAGCATTCTAGTTGGAGGAGGGATATATATGACAAATGTGGAAGGCAGTTACCCTATTCACCCTGCTTACAATTTTTTTTTTCGGTTTTACAGAGCATAATAATATTTTAACTTTAGAGAAATGGGAGGCATTGGTGTTTGTTTGAAAGAGGGGTAAGGAAACATTGAATAAATTGATTAATTTGAAAACTACTTCCCTCAAAGCCATGAAAACCTCAAGTCAATCCTCACAATTCTTGAAAATTAATCCAGATTGCTGGGTTGTGGTTTATGCGTTTAACACCAGTACTGTGGAGGCAGAGGCAGAAAGATCTCCAAAGGTCAGCCTGTTCTACAGAGTAAGTTTCAAGACAGCCAGGGCATCATATAGGAACCTTGTCTCGAGTGAAAAAACATAATGGTTACATGTACTTCTAACTTCAACATTGAGAGTCAGAGATAGGTGGAATGAGAAACTTCATCTCCAAAATACGTAAAAATAAGACAGCAGCTGAAGATAGGTTGAGCAGTTGCAAGTATTTTCTGCTCTTGCATAGGAGCAGGTTTCAGTTTCCAGCCCATGTGGTTGACTACAACTGTCCTAACTGCTATTCCAGGGAATCCAGCACTGACTTCACAGCACTGACTTCTGACTTCAGTGGTCACCAGGTTCACAAGCAACACACTTAAATACATGTAGGGAATAATCTCATAGTCTTGTAATTTAGGCTTTATATCACAAAAAAAAAAAACAGGTAGACAGTATCACCCCAAACTTGATTTCTGTCCTCCATTCCTTCTTCATATATATGTCTGAGCTACCATCCACCACCAGAGAATAAATGGGTACATAAGAGCAGAGTATATGTAGTGATACAAATAGTTGTTACCAAACAAACTTTAAACTTTGTGGCTCTTTTAATGATCAAAGCTGTGCACCATTCAGCCATCCAGGACGATTCTGAAAATATGGAACACCAGGGAGAGTTGAGTGATAATGTTTAGGTATGTCATGTTCTAATTACTATTAAAGTAGAAGCATACCACCCATGTGTGTAGATGGAATAACACTAGCAGTCAGACTGCCTTTCAAAGGTAAGGATAATTGATCCTTCAAGAAGACCATGACATTAGACCATTTTCCTTAAGTTAATATAAATGACGCAGATTTGCTATTTAAAAAATACTGTTTTTTCCTTAAACACTCACTTTCACTCATATGAATTTAGGCATATGAGAACATGTGGAGTATACTAATTTCATCTATTTTCCCTGAATATAAGGCAATTTTTAAACAATGATTAGTGAAACTATATTTTTACAATATTTGAATAATACTCACTCTACTGCCTTCTTTATCCAGTAGGAATGGAGCAGGATCTGCTGTATTCATAGTAATGAGCAAAGAGGTGATCATGGGAATATTAGTGTAAGTATTGTGTAATTTGAGTACTGTATTGAAAGTGAAAAACTGGCTGTGCAATACAGATTCTGCTGAGTACATATTGCTTTTGTGCCATTTTTGGGGATGGAATTTCATTAAGATTGTTTTTAACATGGAGCAGGGCAATAATTCAGGTATGTTTTACTACAGTATAAATTGGAGCAATCTGTATTTACTACCAAAGATATTACATGCAAGGCTATAATTCAGGGATATTTTATTACAGTAGGAATTGTAAAAGGAAGTTGAGCATGATGACTGATACCTGTAATCTTAACCTGAAAAGGAGGTTGGAGTATCAGGACCCTAGTTATTTTTTTACCCCATAGGAGAAGTCAAGCACGAAACAAAGTCATAATTGTTCTTTCTTGCTAGAAGTATTAGGTGATCCTTTTTTCATTCTTTTCTGTTTGGCATAACCTACATTTTTGGCAGCTTATCTCTGTGAAATAGCCCTGCCCATCTTAGACCATAGTTTGTATTCAAGGGTGGTCTCCAACTCACAAATAACCAATGCCCTTCTGTCTCCCAAGTGCTACAATTAAAAAATTGTGCCACCACCCCAGAATTAAACTGCCTTGTATTTCAATTTAACCATTTGGTATTCTTATTATTTTGTAGTTCCTTTACCATCCTTGCACTTTTCTATACTCATATCTGGTTTCATAAAAACGAAAGAGACAAACGCACAGACATGCATGCAAGCAAAACACCAATGCATATAAAATAAAATTTAAAAAGATATAGTAAATGAAGTATACACAGTGCTCAATGGATAAAACTTATATTTGCTTTCTTTGAACTTTGTTTTAAGCAGTTGGCAACCTGGCACGCACAGGCTAGCTGATGTGATTATCTGAGTTTCAGCAGCTTGTTGTATGATTGAAGTCCATTATATATCAAGATATGTTAAGGTTCACAGTGTATACAGACACCATTAGTCCAATTTAAGTGCATCTTTATGTCAAACTACGTTTGATTGAATAGAAGTACCCTGAGAAATAAGTCCCTGTCCACTCCTTCTCTCTTCAGCCATATCTAATCCAATATTAACATTATAGATAACATTTAAACCAATAATTATGATAATTATTGAAAACACTATTTTTTTTTAAGTCATTGATTCAAATTGTCTTCCTTGTGTTGCTTTCGGTGGTAGTCATGGGCAGGAGAGTGAGATCAGAGTACCCAGGAGGGAGTATTTTAACACTTACATTGTTTAGAATTGATGGCTCCTGCTAATAATAGTGAAATAATTGTTGTGTGATATCTAATATTCAGTTAAAAATCTCAATGTCATGTTATCCTTATCTGCTTCTGAAGCCTACTATTCCCACTGTGCTTACTCCACTGAGCTTATTTACATTTATGTATCAGTCAAAACAAATTGTGTTGCTATAAACAAATAACTAACACGGTCATGATGGAGGTACTTATTTTGCTCTCCTGAGTGAGACATACAATCTATCATGGTGGACAAAGATTGTACAATTCATGACAATAGACTCATGAGCCTAAGACACTAACTATTGATGGACAAGGAAGCCAAGAACAGACAGGAAGTGACAGCGGGCTACAAAACTTCAAGGCACTTACCCAATGTTCTACTATCTCCAGTAAGAGCCCAGGTCTGAAAGTCCAGAAATTTATATGTGGTGATATATTATGTATGATTTGTCAAAACTTGCCCGAGGATTCAAAAAGCAAAGCCAGTCACAGGCTATTGCAATCAGGCAAAGGTGACACATAACTTTAATCCCAGCATCCATAACAGCTAGCCAGACAGTGGAGGCACAAGCTTTGGGTGGATCTCTGGGAGTGTGGAAACCTCCCAGGGATACACTAGAGTGAATCAGTCTAAAAGATTAACACAGCTCATACCTTTAATCCCAGCTCTAGAGAGGCATATAAAAAACAGAAACCCAATGTCTCAGGCTGCATTGAGAGATTTGGTCTCTAGGCACCCTGAGGAGAGGCAGCAGTCTTAGGTTTGCTAGACATCTTGCAGGGACAGGATCACCCCCCTTATAGACTGAGGTAGATGTAAGAGCTAGTGGCTCGGCTGGTTTGCTTCTCTGACCTTCAGCTTGAAGCTTGAACCCCAATACCTGTCTCTGGATTTTTATTTTTGGTGTTACAGTTACACACCTGAAAGAGTGCAGCAACACATGGAGGATAGACCTTCCACATTAGAACTATGGTGTTCCACTCTTGTCCCCTCTGACTCACATGAGTAACTGGTGTCTATTAATCATCTGCAGGCTTTCCAGGGCATGGGCCTGGCCTTTATCATCTACACTGAGGCCATTAGAAGCATGGAAGTGTCCCAGCTATGGTCAGTTCTCTACTTCTTCATGCTGCTGCTGATGCTGGGTATGGGGGGAGCCTGCTTGGACACACAGCGGCCATCCTCACCCCTATGACAGACATCAAGGTCTTCTCCAGTTACCAACCCAAGGCAGCCATTAGAGGTTAGGACACCAGGCAGTGGAGGCTGGGCATGTGTGGATGGCAAAATGCAAGACAATCAGTGGAGGGGTCTTATTAGGGGCCATGTGCTACTAAGACTACTCCAGAAGGGCTGCACTGGTATAGCTCTGCTCCTGCTTTGGCGATACTCACCTCCACTTGGATCAGTTGTTCTAGGAGCTGTATGCACAGGTAATATGCACCACAGAGACCCATTTTTTATTTCACCACCTTGCCACCCAGCCAGGATCATGAGAACCCTCATGTGCCTCTGATGGCACTATGTCCATGATAGATAATGTCACTTCTGATCACATGTCCTAGATATCATGTGGGAAGTGTCCTCTTCCCCATTCCTCGAAGCATGATAGCACTTGGCATTTTATTTATTTTTCGTAGAATTGGGAATCTGTGTTCCACAGTATAAATGCATGTAGCTCCCAATCCAGCACTTAATCCTCTCCTGAGGGAGCCTCCCCAGTGTTTGACATAATATGGTATGGCAGTGGGAAGGGCTACTATGAATTCAGAGGCACCATGCAAAGCCTTAGGAAGTCATATGTAAACCTGGAGTCAAATATTGACTCTGCCATGTTGTACTACAGGGAGATATCAGACAACACTAAGCCCTGGCATCCCAGTATACAAGGGATCCCTGACTACTACCTTGGAGGTTTAATCTGCTAAGGTACATGACCAGACCCTGGTATGTGATAGGACCTATGTAAATTGTAGTTTCCTCCCAAACCAATCCTTCTCTAGGACCCCACACCACATTTAAGTACAATTCTCACAGTCTCAAGGGTATGTTTTGGTATATTCAGCATTCAAAGACTTTCAGCCGTTATATGATGTCCCCTAAAGAGCAATACCCTAACTGTTGCTGTTGTTTTTCTGCTATGAAATCCCCTACAAAGCAGCTCTTATAGCTGATGTGGGAACTCACCCTCCACAGCACACCTAGGGATGGATGGCTCTTGTTGACATCTAATGTGGGATGACTCAGGGAGTCTCAGAGAGATGAGCAGTGATCTTGTGTTCCAGGTGTAGTGTGCCACATCAACTGTGCCATCGGCATGGAGTTCACCATAGAGGCTGGGAACTACTGGTTTGACATCTTAAATGACTCTGCAGGCATGCTGTCCCTGCTGCTCAACATGGTGGTGGAGATCATAGCTGTGTGCTAAGTGTATGGGCTAAAGAGGTAAGGAGACTCCATAACCTGGCTGCTATAGAGGGCAGAGAAGCTGTAGGTCCCTGGAGTAAGTACTAAAAGAAGGGCACTACTAACCTGGTAGGAAAAGACTGTGTAAAGTAAGACATGAGGGAAAAAAAGTTCATGAAGGAAACCTTTTAAAAATATTGATAGATTAGATTGTTTTTAATATTTACTTTTTATTTTGTGTGTCTATGTAAAATCACATATAGGTGCCCTCCAAAAAAAATGCCATCAGATCCCCTTCAACACCTGGAGTTACAGGTGGTAGTGAGCTCACCCTGTCGAGGCTGGAAACCAAACTCTAATCTTTCTGCTTACTTGGTTACTTTTTGAGATAGGGTCTCCAATAACAGGCTAGCCTTGAACTTGCTATGTAGCTGTGTAGCTGTGGATGACCTTTAACCTCTGATCTTCCTGCCTCTACCTCTCAAATACTGGGATTATAGGTAAACACCACCATACATGCCCAGTTTCTGGAGAGCCAGGAATAGAGCCCAGGGTCTAATGCATGTTAGGAAAGCACTCTCTAAACACTGAGCTACATACATCTCCAGCACAAATTGAACTTTCTGGAAGTTAAGAATTCTCTCCAATAGAAGACACTTAAAATTGGCCCGAAAGGCAACACTGTAAGAAATGAAACTGTTGGTATATAAAGCAGATATAATGCCTGTAGCCAAAGTAGGGAAACAAGTGCAAACCAGTAGAAAAAGACAGCCCAGCAAAAAACCTATCAAGGGCTCAGGCAGACATTTCAGAAACCAAGGACTCTTTGGATGGCCCAGTGAGCAAGTGGAAAGTTTGCAGACTTGTCAGTTGTCAGGGGAAATCAACAGGCAAATGGAACCATCAGTGCACAGTCATAAGTATACACAAAAATGTAAAAACTTAATGGCAGGGCCAGTGAAAAAGCAAGGTCACTTGCCTGGCTCCTTCAATTTGTCTCTGACTTCCACTCCTGCTATGGGACCTGCTCCCAATAAATGCTTGTTTGAAACACATACACAGAGAGACAGAGGGGTGGGGGAGGAGAATAAGAGAGAAAGAGGAACATGCTAGAAGGTGCACACTAGTTCTGTTCATAGTAGCCACAAACTGGAACAACACAAATATCCATCAGCATTAGAGTGGAATTAGGCATGGGTGAGGAAGAGGCCAAGTAGATGGAGAAGCTTAGGGTCAAACTGAGGGCCTCACAAGTGCTAGGGCAGTGCTCTGCTGCTGAGCTTCCAAACTCAACCTCTCTGTGCAAAAGCCATCTCACCTCTGTAGAGCCCTCAGTCCCTGTCTATCAGGTTCAAGTACTTATCCCTTTAAATTCTTCCCTCATCTCCTATTTAGGTGAACTAGGTGGTGTGTACCAATCGAAAGTGCCCCAGTAGATCAAAAGAAGGCAAGAACAAGGCATCCCTTAGCACTTAAATGTTCCTGCCATCTGAATGTCAGCTCTAGCGTGAGAGAGATGTGTTTTCCTGTTGCACAGTGGTGCTTGATATATAAGTATTGCCATGGATGAATCCAAAAAGAGGCTGAGGAAATGTGATTCATTCCCTTTGCCAAAGAGGGCTGCCTACCTGCAGAGGCTCAGCAGGGTGGGTCTGCCCTTACCCCCTCTGGCAGGTGTTAATGAGATTAGCAATTAAAAGGCAGGCCAGCAGTGGCCAGACACCAGGAACTGACTGAGAGTCAGCTCAGGAAATGGAGAAGGCATGGCCTCAGTGAGGCAACCAGCTGTAGTTCCTGTTTGCCTGTATCCCCTATGCCATGGGCTTGGATAGGGTGGTGTTTCCCATACCTGTGCCAGATAGGACAGTGGAGTTGAGTGCCCACTAGCAGGATACGGGAGTTGCCTGGATACAGGTGTCAGTGATCCTTGATGCAGGTGGGATATATCACTTGTTCCTAGATATCCCAGGATGCCCTTACCTTCTGTTAAAAAGAGACATCCTGTCAAATGTAGGAGCCTGGATTTGTTTTGACTCTGAACAGCCATCAGTAATTTGCTCAGCATCCCTCATGGGCTGCTCAAGCCTGACACTGTACCCTGTGAAATGAGCCTAGGCTCCGGGCGTGCAAGAGCTGTCTAGCCAGCAGCCTACTGCTTAAGCATAGATAACCAAATATCAGTGGAAGCCCCTTGTTCCAAAGCTGTAAGCACCTGGGTGATAACTACCTTGTCTCTCTTAGTTTGAGCCCTGAGCCTACACACCAGCCAGAGAAGCAACACAAGTCCGCAGCAAATGGCTGCACCAAACAATCCCACCCCTACCCATTCCTTGAAATAGGAAACAGCTGAAGCAATCCACCACAATAGTCCCTCCATCAAGGATAGATCAAGGCACGTGAAGTTTATCTGAATAATGGCGGCTCTCAACTCCCGAAGCATCTGCTCAAACTCAAAGGTCCTATTCTGCAATATGAACCGAGGTTTCAGGGGGTCTGGCTTGATCAAACCACATTAGTCTGGAAGGAATCCACAGCTTTTTATTTCCTGTTGAAACAAAAATAGAAATCCTTTTTCCCAGTAACTTGTCCTTGAACTTAAATTTTGGAGTCAAAGCATTTTTAAAATATATCAATTGAATTAATCCAGCAACATTTCCTTTATCAGTTGTTATTTTCTCGGCAATCAAACAATGAATGCAGAGACAACACAATAGCATACTGTAACCAGATTCTCTCTGAGCTTTTCATCTTTACATGGCTTTATTATTACTCTGTTTCTTTTACTTCTATTGTTTCATTTTTTGAGACAGGGTTTCTCTGTGTAACTCTTATCTGTCCTGGAATTCACTCTGCATACCAGGTTTACTTTGAACTCACAAGAGATTTGCTTGCTTCTGTCTCCCAAGTGCTGGAATTAAAGGCATGTGCAACCACACCCAGCTTAGACAAATTAACTGCTTTGGTTTCTGACAAATACACTCCCTTGTCATTAGAATCACCGGGAGGGTCTTTTTAACTTTTTTTTTGGGGGGGACTGGTTTTTTCCTGCACGCGCCCAACCTCTCATTATGCTCGGGTTCTGACTTGCTATCCTGGACCTCTTACCAAGGCCCAGAAAAGACCTACCTCTCCCAGCACGTATGCCAGCAGTTCTGAATCCTCCTTGTAGTCAAGGGGTCTCCGATGGGCTGACGATGATGAGGTCTCAGTTCCCGGGTTTTGGCAACAGAAGTCCTGTCGCCACCAAGAATGATGCAGCGCACTCAGGATCCTTCTGCAGTAAAGCTTGAATGCATCTTGAGAGGGAGAGCATAAGCTTACAGAACAGAGACCCCAAATACCCAAAACCCAACCCTTATATAGGTTTATAACCTTCGCCTCGGACGTGTCACCTCCTGATTGGCTGCAGCTCATCGGCCCATCATGACGCCACGGGAGAGGCAGAGGCCAAGGGAGGGAAAAATCACCCTGCACCTGCTCACTGACTTGTTTACTCTCAACGCCAGCGGGATGCAGGCGCCATCTTGTAATGGAGAATGCAGGGACGGCTCCCTACACTTCACCACAGTTGAAAAGGAGAAAATCATATCTTACCGGTCTGGTGTGCTTCTGTTGCTGTGCTAAAACACGGACCACACACTATGCAGGCCAGAAAGGGGCTTACTTAGCTTATGCTCCAGGTCACTGTCCCTAAAGAAAATTATAGCAGCGACTCAAGCAGGACAGTGGGAAGAAAATGTGGAGGAATGCAGTTGTCAGCTCATCTCTGGCTCTCTCACTTGCTCACAGTAAAGCTTAGCAAGTCCCCTTTGTTTACAGATAGCCCCGTGCACATGGACAGTTATAAAAGCATAACTGCTGCCTGTGTACAAGTTTCCAGATTTTTTCTTTTCTTTGGCCGGCTGCAAGGCCTGTATTAAGGCCAAGAGCTCAGCTTCTCATGCTGAGTTTCCTTCTGGCAGGCTGCTGGCCCAAACAGGGCAGGTTTAATTCACATCGCTGTCCAAGTCCTTTCTTTACCTTCACAAGGTAACTGTTCCCATTGGTGAACCAAGTTAGTGCTTCCTCAGCCAGAGGGAAGTTTGTAAGATCTTTGCAAACTCCTGTCTCTTTAATCAGCAGTTGATGACAGTCCCAAATTACTTGTTCATCAGTCTTCTCAGGCAGAAGAGTGGCAGGTAGTGCATCAGTGATTCATGTGGGCATGGTCATCCATCCATTGGACAGTGGGCTGCCAGACAATGCTCTCCTGCTCACCAGTGTATGGGGGGCTATTGTAGTTACTTTCTGCCCCTAAGTTAACATGTCAGAGTCTTTGACCAGTACAGCCATGGTCGCCATAGCTTTTAGACAGCCAGACCATCCACTGCCTACAGGATCAAGCTCCTTCCCTGTTTATCGGTTACTCATGGCTGATCAGAGTCAAAATAAATCCAGGCTCCTACATTTGACAAGATGTCTCTTTTTAACAGAGGGTAAGGGCATCTAGGGATATCTAGGAACAAGTGAGATATCTGGCCTACATCAAGGATCACTGCCACAGGAGTCCAGGCAGCTGCTGCATCCTGCTAGTGGGCACTCAACTCTGCTGTACCATCTGGCACAGGTACAGTAAACAACACAGTTTGACAAGAACATGGCATAGGAGATGCAGGCAAACAGGAATTGCAGCTGGGTGCCCCACTGAGGCCATGCCTTCTCCATTTCCTGATCTGGCTCTCAGTCAGGTCCTGGTGTCTAGCCACTGCTTGCCTGCCTTTTAATTGCTAATCTCATTAACACATGCCACAGGTGGTAAGGCAATCCACACCCAGCCAAGCCTCTGCAGGGGAAGTCAGCCTCCTCAGCAATGGGTATTGACTTCAGAGCACAGAGAAAGGATCACATTTCCTTAGCCTCTTTTGGATTCATACATGACAGTACTTATATGTCACGCACCACTGTGCAACAGGAAAACAAAGCCCTCTCACACTAGAGCTGACATTCAGAAGGCAGGAACATTTAATTGCTAAGGGATGCCTTGTTCTTGCCTTCTTTTGATCTACTGGGGCACTTTCGATTGGTACACACCACCTAGTTCACCTAAATAGGAGATGCAGGAACAATTTAAAGGGATAAGTCCTTGAACCTGATAGACAGGGACTCAGGGCTCTACAGAGGAGAGATGACTTTTGCACAGAGAGGTTGAGTTTGGAGGCTCAGCAGCAGAGCACTGCCCTAGCACCTGTGAGGCCCTCAGTTTGACCCTAAGCTTCTCCATCTACTTGGCCTCTTCCTCACCCATGCCTAATTCCACTCTAATGCTAATGGATATTTGGGTTGTTCCAGTTTGTGGCTACTATGAACAGAACTAGTGTGCACCTTCTAGCATGTTCCTATTTCTCTCTTATTCTCCGCCCCCCCCCCCCCGTCTCTCTTGCTGTGTATGTGTTTTAAACAAGAATGTATTGGGAGAAGGTCCCATACCAGAGGTGGAATTCAGAGACAATTTGTGGGAGCCAGGCAATTGACCTTACCATTTCACTGGCCCTGCCAATAAGTTTTTACATTTTTGTATAGACTTATGACTGTGCACTGATGGTTCCATTAGTCTGTTGATTTCCCTGACAACTGACAAGTCTGCAACCTTTCCACTTGCTCACTGGGCAACCAAAAGAGCACACGGTTTCTGAAATGTCTGCCTGAGGCCTTGATTGGATTTTACTGGGCTGTCTTTTTCTACTGGTTTGCATTTGTTTCCCTACTTTGGCTACAGGCCCTATGTCTGCTTTATATACCAATACTTTCATTTCTTACTGTGTCGCCTTTCTGGCCAATTTTAAGTGTCTTCTATTGGAGAGAATTCTTAACTTCCAGAAAGTTCAATTTGTGCTGGAGATATATGTAGCTCTGTTTTTTGAGAGTGCTTGCCTAACATGCATGAGACCCTGGGCTCTATTCCTGGCTCTCCAGAAACTGGGTATGTATTGTGGTGTTTACCTATAATCCCAGTATTTTAGAGGTAGAGGCAGGAAGATCAGAGGTTCAAGGTCATCCTCAGCTACACAGCTACATAGCAAGTTCAAGGCTAGCCTGTTTTTGGAGACCCTATCTCAAAAAGTAATCAAGTAAGCAGAAAGATTAGAGTTTGGTTTCCAGCCTCCACAGGATGAGCTCACTACCACCTGTAACTCCAGGTGTTGTAGGGGATATGATGTCTTTTTTTTTTTTTTTTTTTTTTTTTTTTGGTGGTGTGGGGCACCTATATGTGCTCGTACATACACACAGTCATATACACACCAAATAAATATAAATATTAAAAGCAAACAAATCTATCAATATTTTTAAAAGTTTGCCTTCATGACCTTTTTTTTTCCCTCATGTCTTATTTTACACAGTCTTTTCCTAACAGGATAGTAGTGGATTTCTTTAATTCTAGCACTGGAGAGAAAGGAGAATCTGGGATTTCAAGATCAGCCTGGTTGAACATAGTGATTACACACAGATCCTGTCTCAAAAACACAAAAACAAAACCAAAAAAACCAAAAGAACAACAAAAATCCGAACTTCTTGCTTCTCAAATCCAAGGTCATGAAGCTATTACTGAGGAGTCAAACCCTTAGCAAAGCTAATCTCAGCAGTGAACGAGTTACTGCCTAGAAACTGCCCTTCAATGAACCTGGATCACAAGGATTCTGCTAGGCTGGCTGGTTAATGCACTGCAGGGTTCCTCCTGTCTCCATAATGTCCCTCTCCTCTGTATTTGGAGAAATAGTCATGTGCCACTGTCCCTGACCTTTTACCCAATGAGCCATCTCCACCCACAGCCCTCCAGGTAGAGTGTCTACCTAAGGGCATGATGGTGAAGAGTTTGGATCAAACAGCTGTTGATGCCTCCAGCTATGTACTTATGTTTTGGGTATCACAAATTAGTTCTCCTGTAGGGTTCTTAGTCACATAGTGATATTTAGGAACTGGACACCTCAGAAAGATACTCAGGACAGTTACCAAGGCATTTGTAAGTACAATGGTGGCAGTGCCCTTCTTTCAGTCCTGACACCAGGGACCAGGCCAGCATCTGGTCTTAGCTGCCTTGGGAAGCCATTCCAATATTTGAGGCTCAGTAAGTGAAATTCTCTGCCTTTGTGTCTCTATGGTGTGTGTGTGTGTGTGTGTGTGTGTGTGTGTGTGTGTGTGTGTGTGTGAGTATAAAGAATCACCCAGTCCATGTAAATGCAAATAAAATAGTCAGATCATCACACCACCCTAAACATGAACTTGGTAACTTTTATGTGAGCTGATTCATTGAGTGATGGACTACTACATTTACAAAGAGTGTGGTCGTAGGAGACCTCTGCACTGAGAGAGTTATGCAGTGTGTGAACATTAATGTTAGACTGACAGAAGTATATTAACTTTTTGAAGAAGAATCTCTCATCTGCTTGTTAATTTCTGTGCTAATACCTCAAATTTAGGATATTTTGAGCTTCCACCTTATCACCAGGTATGGTTGGGGAGAAGACATTT
The DNA here is from genome assembly GCF_943737965.1 of Phodopus roborovskii. NCBI lineage: Eukaryota > Metazoa > Chordata > Mammalia > Rodentia > Cricetidae > Phodopus > Phodopus roborovskii. The sequence continues at coordinate 452,901 of NW_026125776.1, read as the reverse complement.
AGTGGCAAAACACATGTTGCATTCTCACCATGCACGTACAGTGACATGTGTGGTCACAAGACCTTAGCTGATACTAAAGAGAAGCAAATAACTGGAAATGATTTTTAACATTTACTTCTGCTTTAGATAATTTATACAATAACTTAGTCCTCAACATGGGCTGTATTTAATAAAACAAATTCTCAAAAGCCCTCCATGTGCCCTAACTGGTTACTCAGAGCTCTGTAGAGGATTGGGCAGTAGAGCAAATTCAGCTCTTTGAGGTGTTTGTTTCTCTTTCAGGTGGTTTTGAGGTTTCAGACAAACTTTAGTGTTCAGAGGAGCCTACTCTGGCTTGTGGGAGAACCCTTTCTTCAACTTTACTTCATAGCATCTATGACAATCGCAACACTGAAGTTCATTTATGCACTTTCCTAAAGAGGAGAAGAGGGGGCCATGACTGCATGGGTGTGGGCCAATAAGTGCATCCCGAGATTCTATATTCTTACCTTATTAATATGAAGGCCATGCAGCTTTCAATCATTTGCTCATCTTGGTGATTTCCATTGCTACATAACTACCCTCTTGAGCTTCTAGTTCCCCACAAGATAAAGTCCAAACTCCTTAGTTTGTTTGGAAAGCTTCGAGGAATTTTTTTTTTTTTTTAATTAAGCCCTGAGGAATTTGAGCCTTGCATACCTGGGTTCTAGAAAACCTCTGACATCTAAAAATCCACAGCATTTTGCTTCAGGTGAGAAACCTACCTATAAGGTTGAATAAGACATATCAGCCACAGTCCGAAAGGAACACTTAGGATTCACTTTTCTGAACAAATGCATATCTGCAGGGCTTGGGGCACCAAGGGCTGGCTCAGTGGTTAAGTGCACGCCCGGTTCAATTCCTAGCACCCACATGTTGGGTCACAACTATCTGTAATTCTTTTAACAGGAGACCTGATACCCTCTCCTGGGTTCTGAAGGCTCCTGTCACATTTGTTAAATAAAAATTTTGGAAAGTAAAACTGAAACTTTGATACTACTATGTATATGAAGCTATAGTTTTTATTATGTATTTTTAGATAAAAATTAAGAATTTAAAAATGGCTCTTCTCCTGTATTTCCTGGGTCATATGTCTCACACTAGGTCCTCTGACCTTTTTAGAAGCTGCCCACATCCTTACCATCTCCAGGATTTTGATATTACATCCAGGGTAGCCTCACTAAAGTACCTAGTGTACATAGCATCTTCATGTGGAATTTCACTTGCCAAGTGTACCTCAACACCACAAACTTGCAGCTAAGCCTATTTTTTGTCACGAAAGAGCCTGGTATTGACTGTTTATTATGACAATCATTTAGCCACTTGTAGCTGGTGGCTTCTGTGTGTGGACTGGGAAGACACAGAACATCCTTGTACAATTTCCACAAGGCAGTCTTGGCCTGGAAGTTCAGTGATAACGCCTGGCATGCAGCATTCCTCTCTATGCTTGGACTGCAGGCAGCTGTGTGGGATGGAGCCCTACTTTGCATGCTGCACTGCTTCCTCAGAAAAGGATAGGACTTGCTCCTTGCCTCTGCTTCCTCTTTGGGTGCTGACCAAGGGCATATCAGGGTTCTCCAGAGCTACAGCTCCTCATCCTCTTCCAGGAAGTTCACATGTATCAAAGGTGACTCCATTCCTTGAGGCAACAATCACTACAGGATGGGAAACCCATGTGCCTTCTTCAGACCTGGGCTCCTGTTTCACCTTTCTGTCTCTGGGATCCAGGTTCTGCTATCACACCAAACCCTAATTCTGGCCCTCCGTGTTTTTCCAATGTTTCCCTCTCTGTCTAGACCTCACAGGTAGTCCATCAGTTTACACATCTTGCTCCTACCCACATTTCCCCCATTGCTTCTGCAGTACAATCCCCAAGAGCTCTGGATCCTTGGGCAAGCCCAGGTGCATGATAGCAGCACGGCTCTACTCTTTTATTAATCATCTCTGGTAGAGGTGTTGACCTATGGCTCTGGGTCACATTATCTATGGGTGCCTCAAATGTTTCTTCCCACATCTCTAATCCCACTGATTGCTTAGCAAAGGTCCCAAATAATTACATAGACTGCTAAGGGGAAACTCTCTTCTATCTGAACGTTACTTTCCTTTCCTTTTATTTTCACCATGGGCTCTCACTCCTTTCCTGGGCTTCAGGAACCCAACACTAACGCTACCACCAACCATAATGCTCACCCTAACTCTAACCATACCTTAAACTGAACTCTCAATTTCAGAAATACATGACCCTACCTGGATGTCATAGCCCCATATTGGAGAGGGGGTGAATGGAAGGGGAGGTGGTCAGGGTGAATATAAAGGGGAGAGAGAATGTAAGAGGGAGGGAGGGTATCAAGTGAGGGATAGGAATCGACATGTAAAATAAACAATAATAATTTAAAAAAATTCAGTATGTAGGGACTCAGAATGTGCCCAAGAGGATTAGTGGATCTAACAGAGATCTTGAGGTCTTTAGCTGAGGGAACTCTAGCAGAGGCCCATTGATGGGTTTCAAGTATCCAGTAGGACGTTGTGTTTCATTTAAAAATAATTTATCATATGTAATATCCTACTTGAATATCTCCTGGTAGAAAATAAGAGGGCAACAATCTCATTGTAGATGGTTGTGAACTACCATCTGGTTGGTGGGAAGTAACTCATATCCTCTGTAAGTACAATCAGTGTGCTTGAAATTTTAGCCATCTATCCATTCCATTGTTGTGTTTGAAGAAAAGGCCTATTATGTAATTTTGACCGGCCTGGAATTCATTGAGATTCATGCTTTTGGCTCCTGAGTACTTCTGGACAGGATGTGTAGAAAGGGGAACTCTCCCCCACTGCTTTTGGGAGTTCAAACTTGTACAGCCATTTTCAAGATAGCTATGTTAATTCCTCAGCAAGATGGGAATTGGTTAACCACAGGACCTGGCAATCCCACTCATAGCCATATACCCAAATTATCCACATTCATGCAACAAAGGCAAGTGTTTAATTATATCTATAGCAGCATTATTTGTAATAGCAAGAACCTAGAAGCTACCCAGATGCCTCTCAACTGAAGAATGGATAAAGAACTTGTGGCACATCTACACAATGGACTACTAATAGACAGAAAAAATGGAATCTTGAAATGCACAGGGAAGTGGATGGCACTTGAAGAAATAATCATGAATGAGGTAACCCAGGCACAAAAAGTAGAACATGGTAGAGAGGGAGAGAACATAAAAGAGCAAGTCATTATTGGTTTGAAGAGAAAGTTGAACCTAAAGTTATATCTAGAGACCTACAAGACTGACTCCAACTAACAATCTGAGCAACAGTGGAAAGGCTTCCATTATTGATCTTCCCTGAAAATGACATCAGCAACTAAGTCGAGCGCTACATGGAGCCCTCATCTAATCTCTGTAGAAAACAGAAGCAAACACCCATAAGTAAACACTGCGTCTAACTCGAATCCAGATGCAGACAGAGAGAGAGAGGACAAGATCGAGTTGCAGAAACACATTGAGAAAGCTGACCTGATGAAGGAGGAGCTAATAGGACCCGAGACTGATAGCTGTGAATCCAGCATGGAACTGACTCAGACCCCTGAGATGGGTATCAGCTAGAAGGTGTGAGCTGTCTAATGGAGTTCATACAGTGGGACCTGGATGTATTCCTGGTGCGCAAAAGGACATTGAGATCACATTCCCCCAATCCAGGGATACCCCTAAACCTAGACATAGAAGAGACATTCTAATCAACACTTCAAATGCGCTGTCATAAATACATGACCCCACTTGGATGGCCTAGCCCTATGTGTTGATTGTGGGTGAATAGGGTGGCAGGGTGGTCAAGGTGAATGTGAGGGGGCAACAGATGATAAGAGGAAGGGAAGGAATTGAGGGAGATATAGAGAACAAGGTTCTACATGTAAAAAATCATGAACTAATTTTAAAAAATATCCGGCATGCATGGACTCAGGATGTTCCCAAGAGGATATGGGGATCTAACAAGTATTTGGTGGTCTTTAGCTGAGGGAACTCTAGCAGAGGCCCAGTGATGGGTTTCAAGTAACCAGTAGGACATTTTATTTCCTTTTTAAAAGTTATTTTGTCATATGTAGTACCCTACTTGAATGTCTGCTGGTAGAAAAGAAGAGGGCAACAGATCTGATTGTAGATGGTCGTGAGCTACCATCTGGTTGGTGGGAGTTAACTCATATCCTCTGTAAGTACAGTCAGTGTGCTTCAACTTTTAGTCTTCTGTCTCTTCCATTGTTGTGTTTTTAAGAAAGGGCCTCATTATGTATCTGTGACTGGCCTGGAATTCATTGAGATTCATGCTTTTGGCTCCTGAGTCCTGGGTTCAAAGGCATGAAACACCATGATCATCTCAGGAATAAAATTTTATATTGTTAACATAAATAAGCATTAGTTTAGTTAAAATGGCTAGTGCTATGCATTCTGAGACAATAATTAATTTTTATTACATTTCTTATTCACACAAAATTGAGGTAGATTTTGTTTCTAAATTAAAAAGTAGTAAATTATGGGCTATAATTAGGGGTTATTGGCTAGTGTCTAGAATTCCTGATACTAAGAGATTTAAGTTCAGCCTCTATTACCAACAAAGCAAAATAGGGCCTGAGTAGGTATCTCAGTCAATAAAGTACAAACACGAAGGACCTGAGATCAAGCAAAATGCTAAATCTAGAAGGGGATGATTAAAAGTTAAACCTGTGGGACATTTGATCATTATGTGAAAATAGGGTGCTTTTTACCTTGCCTGCCTAAGGCCCTTAATTGGTTTAATATAAAGTTAAACGGCCAATTGCTCAAAAGGAATGGTTAGGCAGGATTGCTGGGCTGAGAGAAAAACTCAGGGGAATGAATCTAGGCCTGGACCCATGCCAGGAAGACAAGGAAGGAGCTGCGAATACAGAATAATAGACAATAGGCTAATAGACATTTGTTAAGGTATAGGAAATTGTTGGGAACAAGGTTAAGTTAAAGGCCAATCATTCATAATTTAGAAATGTCTGTGTCATTATTTGGGGATGGATTGTTCCAAGAAAATCTGACAAGAAAGTCCAACTACATAATAGCACTGGAAAGGTGAGAGAGATCTGTAAGTCTCAGTGGCAGAAAAGTTTACCTTCCTAAATGTGAACCTGATAAATAAGATGGACAATTGGAATTGAATGGACTTTGACACGTGATCTCTCTATTGCTCTGTCTCTATCTATCTGTGCTTCTGTCTTTCTCTCCCCATAAATAAATACACAAACCCACACCCACAACCACACCCACCCACCCACACACACACACACACACACACACACAGTAAACAGATATATTCCATATTGTATTGTGGTTGGTTGTCTTCACCTATTCTATCCCTGTATGTGCCTTTTCTGTTTGTTTACTCGAGAAAGGGTTTCCCTGTGTATCCCTGCCTGTCCCCAAACTCACTTTGTGTACAAGGCTGGTCTAAAACTGAAGTGATGCCTACCTCAGCATCCCTTAATACAAACTGGCTCCTTATTTAGAATTAAGGCAAAAGCTGTCAGGTTTTTCAAATTGATAAATACAAGTGAATTGATACTGCATAATCTGAACCCATATTACCTGCAAAAGCAATGTATGTAGTGCCACGATACTCTGCAATGACACAGAAAATACACTTTGAAATTGACACACTCCATCTTTTTCAAAACTTGAATCTGAAGTTAGTTCCAATTTTCTCATACACAATATGATTTGTTATTAATATTGACAAACTGTCAATTCCTAAATTCTTAAAACAATCAAAATTGTTATGAGATACATAAAAGTCCAATGAAATTTCATGGGGGAATGAATGCAGCAGCATACCTTTGTTTGCCTCAAAGTTGCCTCATGTTGCCACTCTACGGTGGGGTCAGAGGTGATATGCACATCATACATAGGCCTATGAAGAAGATTACATAGTTCCTCATATTGTTAAAAGAGTAGTTTATGTTCATGAATTCTGTCTTTTTTACATTTTTTGAGGAATTCTACATGAGTGTCCAATTCTTTTCTAGTTAATGGACACTTGTCTGTTTTTTTTTTTTTTATGGAACCAGATATGATTATAGTAAGGTGCAAGGATGGTAATGGAACTACAAAATAATAGGAATGCCAAATGGTTAAATTGACATACAAGGCAGTTTAAGCCTCGGGTGGTGTCACAATTTTTTAATTGTAGCACTTGGGAGACAGAAGTGCAGTGGTTATCTGTGAGTTGGAGACCACCCTTGAATACAAACTATGGGCAAAGATGGGCAGGGCTATTACACAGAGATAAACTGCCAAAAATGTAGGTTATGCGAAACAGAAAAAAAAAGAAAAAAGGATCACCTAATACTTCTAGCAAGAAAGAACAATTATGACTTTGTTTCGTGCTTGACTTCTCCTATGTGGTAAAAAAATAACTAGAGTCCTGATACTCCAACCTCCTTTTCAGGTTAAGATTACAGGTATCAGTCACCATGCTCAACTCCCTTTTACAATTCCTACTGTAGTAAAATATCCCTGAATTATAGCCCTGCTTGTAATATCTTTGGTAGTAAATACAGATTGCTCCAATTTATACTGTAGTAAAACACACCTGACTTATTGCCCTGCTCCAAGTTAACAACAATCTTAATGAAATTCCATCCCCACAAATGGGACAAAAGCAATATGTACTCAGCACAATCTGTATTGCAAGTATAAACACAGCCAGTTTTTCACTGTCAATACAGAACTCAAATTACAAAATACTTACACTAATATTCCCATGATCACCTCTTTGCCCATTACTATGAATACAGTAGATCCTGCCCCATTCCTGGTGGATAAAGAATGAAGTAGAGTGAATATTATTTATATATTGTAAAAATATAGTTTCACTAATCATTGTTTAAAAACTGCCTTATATTCAGAGAAAACAGATGTGATTAGTATACTCCAGAGGTTCTCATGTGCCTAAATTCACATGAGTGAACTTGAGTGTTTAAGAAAAAAAAAAAAAAAAAAAAAAGGATTTTTCATGTAGCACATCTACATCAATCATATTAACTTAAGGAAAATGGTCTAATGTCATGGACTTCTTGAAGGATCAATTATCCTTACCTTTGAAAGGCAGTCTGACTATTGGTATTATTCCATCTATAGACATGGGTGGTACGATTCTACTTTAATAGTAATGGAACATGAGATACCTCAACATTATCATGCAGCTCTCCCTAGTGTCCCATATTTTCAGAATCATCCTGGATGGCTGAGTGGTACACAGGTTTGATCATTAAAGGAGCCACAAAGTTTTAAGTTTGTCTGGTAACAACTATTTGTATCACTATATATACTCGGCTCTTATGTACCCATTTATTCTCTGGTGGTGGATGGTAGATCAGACATATATATGAAGAAGGAATGGAGGACAGAAATCAAGATTGGGGTGATACTGTCTACTTGGTTTTTTGATATAAAGCCTAACTTACAAGACTATGAGATTCTTTCCTTCATGTATTTAAGTGCGTTGCTTGTGATTCTGGTGACCACTGAAGTCACAAGTCAGGGCTGGTTTCCCTGGAATAGCAGTTCAGGACAGATGTAGTCCACCACATGGGCTAGACACTGAAACCTGCTCTTATTCAAGAGCAGAAAAGGCATGCAATTGCACAATGTATCTTAAGCTGCTCTCTTATTTTTACGTATTTTGGAGATGGAGTTTCTCATTCCACCTATCTCTGCCTCTCAATGTTGAAGTTAGAAGTATATGCAACCATTATGTTTTTTCACTCGAGACAAGGTTCCTATATGATGCCCTGGCTGTCTTGAAACTTACTCTGTAGAACAGGCTGGCCTTTGAAGATCTTTCTGCCTCTGACTCTGCCTCCAAAGTACTGGTGTTAAAGGCATAATCCACAACCCAGCAATCTGGATTAATTTTCAAGAATTGTAAGGAGTGAATTGAGGTTTTCATGGCTTTGAGGGAAGCAGTTTTCAAATTAATCAATTTATTCAATGTTTCCTTACCCCTCTTTCAAACAAACACCAATGCCTCCCATTTCTCTAAAGTTAAAATATTATTATGCTCTGTAAAACAAAAGAAAAAAAAATTAAGCAGGGTGAATAGGGTAACTGCCTTCCACATTTGTCATATATATCCCTCCTCCAACTAGAATGCTTTCCATTTGCAATGCTAAACTGACAACATATTCCTCTATCTTAGATATCTACCAGCTTGTTTTTTGAACATGACAAAATATAAGCCTAAACATATATAATTTTTTACTTTTACAAAAAAGCCCCATGCATTTAGGTAGCTATGTGTAGTGCAAGTTTATAACTGAAGCAATTTTCAAATTAATCAATTTATTCAATGTTTTCTTAACAGTCTTTCAAACAAACACCAATGCCTCCCATTTCTCTATGCAAGTTTATAATTGCAGGACTTGGAAGTATGGACAGATGACTACTAATACCTTCAAGCGGGCTTGGCTACAAAGCAAGACCCTGCCTCAAAACAAATAAGTATACATAAAGAGAATTAAATGTAACCATCTCATATTTAATTACTGAAAAATACAAACCACTGGGATGGTACATGCCTTGCTCAGTACTCAGAAGCTTGAGACAGGAGTCACAAATTCAAAGACAGAAAGGACTATTGCTAAGAGCCTATCTTTGCAAAAGAACAAATGAGATGAAAATAAACAATAAAACATACATTTACTTCACCAGAGTTGAAAAGAAGAAAATCATATCTTACCGTTCTGGTGAGCATCTGTTTCTGTGCTAAAACACTGACCACACACAATGCAGGCCAGAAAGGGGCTTACTTAGCTTATACTCCAGGTCACTGTCCCTAATGAGAATTACAGCAGCGACTCAAGCAGGACAGTGGGAAGAAAATGTGGAGGAATGCAGGTGTCAGCTCATCTCTGGCTCTCTCTCTTGCTCACAGTAAAGCTTAGCCAGTCCCCTTTGTTTACAGATAGCCCCTTGCACATGGACAGTTATAACAGCATAACTGCTGCCCATGTACAGGTTTACAGATTTTCTTTCTTTTCTTTGGCCAGCTGCAAGGCCTGTGTTAAGGCCAAGAGCTCAGCTTCTCTTGCTGAGTTTCCTTCTGTCAGGCTGCTGGCTCAAACTCTGCAGGTTTCATTCACATCCTTGTCCCAGTCCTTTCTTTACCTTTCACAAGGTTCCCATCAGTGAACCAAGTTAGTGTTTCCATGGCCAGAGGGAAGACTGTAAGGTCTTTGCAATCTCCTGTCTCTTTAATCAGCAGGTGATGACAGTCCCAAATTACTTGTTCTTCAGTCTTCTCAGGCAGAAGAGTGGCAGGTAGTGCATCAGTGATTCATGTGGGCATTGGACATCCATTGTTCTGTGGGCTGCCGGACAATGCTCTCCTGCTCACCAGTGCATGGGGGGATATTGTAGTTACTTTCTGCCCCTAAGTTAACATGTCAGAGTCTTTGACCAGTACAGCCATGGCAGCCATAGCTTTTAGACAGCCAGACCATCCACTGCCTACAGGATCAAGCTCCTTCCCTGTTTATCGGTTACTGATGGCTGTTCAGAGTCAAAACAAATCCAGGCTCCTACATTTGACAGGATGTCTCTTTTTAACAGAAGGTAAGGGCATCCTGGGATATCTAGGAACAAGTGATATACCCGACCTGCATCAAGGATCACTGACACCTGTATCCAGGCAACTCCCGTATCCTGCTAGTGGGCACTCAACTCCACTGTCCTATCTGGCACAGGTATGGGAAACACCACCCTATCCAAGCCCATGGCATAGGGGATACAGGCAAACAGGAACTACAGCTGGTTGCCTCACTGAGGCCATGCCTTCTCCATTTCCTGAGCTGACTCTCAGTCAGTTCCTGGTGTCTGGCCACTGCTGGCCTGCCTTTTAATTGCTAATCTCATTAACACCTGCCAGAGGGGGTAAGGGCAGACCCACCCTGCTGAGCCTCTGCAGGTAGGCAGCCCTCTTTGGCAAAGGGAATGAATCACATTTCCTCAGCCTCTTTTTGGATTCATCCATGGCAATACTTATATATCAAGCACCACTGTGCAACAGGAAAACACAGCTCTCTCACGCTAGAGCTGACATTCAGATGACAGGAACATTTAAGTGCTAAGGGATGCCTTGTTCTTGCCTTCTTTTGATCTACTGGGGCACTTTCGATTGGTACACACCACCTAGTTCACCTAAATAGGAGATGAGGGAAGAATTTAAAGGGATAAGTACTTGAACCTGATAGACAGGGACTGAGCGCTCTACAGAGGTGAGATGACTTTTGCACAGAGAGGTTGAGTTTGGAGGCTCAGCAGCAGAGCACTGCCCTAGCACCTGTGAGGCCCTCAGTTTGACCCTAAGCTTCTCCATCTCCTTGGCCTCTTCCTCACCCATGCCTAATTCCACTCTAATGCTGATGGATATTTGTGTTGTTCCAGTTTGTGGCTACTATGAACAGAACTAGTGTGCCCCTTCTAGCATGTTCCTCTTTATCTCCTATTCTCCTCCCCCCACCCCTCTGTCTCTCTGTGTATGTGTTTCAAACAAGCATTTATTGGGAGAAGGTCCCATAGCAGGAGTGGAAGTCAGAGACAAATTGAAGGAGCCAGGCAAGTGACCTTACTTTTTCACTGGCCTTGCCATTAAGTTTTTACATTTTTGTGTAGACTTATGACTGTGCACTGATGGTTCCATTTGCCTGTTGATTTCACTGACAACTGACAAGTCTGCAACCTTTCCACTTGCTCAAAAGAGCCCGCGGTTTCAAATGTCTGCCTGAGCCCTTGATCGGTTTTTACTGGGCTGTCTTTTTCTACTGGTTTGCACTTGTTTCCCTACTTTGGCTACAGGCCCTATGTCTGCTTTATATACCATCAGTTTCATTCCTTACTGTGTTGCCTTTCTGGCCAATTTTAAGTGTCTTCTATTGGAGAGAATTCTTAACTTCCAGAAAGTTCAATTTGTGATGGATATATATGTAGCTCAGTGTTTAGAGAGTGCTTGCCTAACATGCATGAGACCCTGGGCTCTATTCCTGGCTCTCCAGAAACTGGGTATGTATGGTGGTGTTTACCTATAATCCCAGTATTTGGGAGGTAGAGGCAGGAAGATCAGAGGTTCAAGGTCATCCTCAGCTACACAGCTACATAGCAAGTTCAAGGCTAGCCTGTATTTGGAGACCCTATCTCAAAAAGTAACCAAGTAAGCAGAAAGATGATAGATTGGTTTCCAGACTCCACAGGGTGAGCTTACTACCACATGTAACTCCAGGTGTTGTAGGTGTTCTGATGGCTTTTTTTTTTTTTTGGAGGGCACCTATATGTGCTTGTACAAACACACAGCCATATACATACAAAAGAAAAATAAATATTAAAAACAAACTAAACTATCAATATTTTAAAAAGGTTGCCTTCATGACCTTTTTTTTTCCCTCATGTCTTACTTTACACAGCCTTTTCCTACCAGGATAGTAGTAGATGTCTTTAATTCTAGCACTTGAGAGACCAGAGAATCTGTGATTTCGAGATCAGCCTGGTTGAACATAGTCATTACACATAAACCCTGTCTCAAAAAAACAAAAACAAAACCAAAAAAACCCAAACAACAACAAAAGTCCCAACTTCTTGCTTCTCAAGTCCAAGGTCATGAAGCTATTTCTGAGGAGTCAAACCCATAGCAAAGCTAATCTCAGCAGTGATTGAGTTACTGCCTAGAAAGTGCCCTTCACTGAACCTGGATCTCAACGATTCTGCTAGGCTGTCTGGTTAATGCACTGCAGGAGACTCCTGTCTCCATATTGTCCCTCTCCTCAGTATTTGGAGAAAAAGTCATGTGCCACTGTCCCTGACCTTTTACCCAATGAGCCATCTCCAGCCACAGCTGTCCAGGTAGAGGGTCTACCTAAGGGCATGATGGTGAATAGTTTGGATCAAACAGCTGTTGCTGCCTCCAGCTATGTACTTATGTTTTGGGTATCACAAATTAGTTCTCCTGTAGGGTTCTTAGCCACATAGTGACATTTTGGAACTGAACACCTCAGAAAGACACCCAGGACAGTTACCATGGGATTTGTTGGTTACAATGGTGGCAGTGCCCTTCTTTTAGTCCTTACACCAGGGACCAGACCAGCATCTTGTCTTAGCTGCCTTGGGAAGCCATCCCAATATTTGAGGCTCAGTAAGTGATATTCTCTGCCTTTGTGTGTCTGTGATGTGTGTGTGTGTGTGTGTGTGTGTGTGTGTGTGTAGAATAAAGAATCACCCAGTTCAAGTAAATGCAAAAAAATAGTCAGATCATCACACCACCCTAAACATGAACTTGGTAACTTTTTTGTCAGCTGATTCATTGAGTGATGGACTACTACAATTACAAAGAATGTGGTCGTGGGGGACCTCTGCACGGAGAGAATGATGCAGTGTGTGAACATTAATGTTAGACTGACAGATGTATATTCCCTTTTTGCAGAAGAATCTCTCAACTTCTTGTTAATTTCAGAGGAAATAACTCCAATTTTGGCTATTGTGAGCTCTCAACATATCACTGGGTAGGGTTGGGGAGAAGACATTTCGTGCAAACCACATGTTGCATTCTCACCATGCATGTACAGTGACATGTGTGGCCACAAGACCTTCGCTGATACTAAAGAGAAGCGCATAACTGGAAATGATTTTTAACATTTACTTCTGCTTTAGATAATTTATACAATAACTTAGTCCTCAACATGGACTGTATTTAATGAAACAAATTCTCAAAAGCCCTCCATATGCCCTAACTGGACACTTAGAGCTCTGTAGAGGACTGGACAGTAGAGCGAATTCAGCTCTTTGAGGTGTTTGTTTCTCTTTCGGGTGGTTTTAAGGTTTCAGACAAGCTTTAGTGCTCAGAGCAGCCTACTCCGGCTTGTTGGAGAACCCTTTCTTCAGACTTTACTTTCATAGCATCTATGACAATCGCAACACTGAAGTTCATTTATGCACTTTCCTAAAGAGGAGAAGAGGGGGCCATGACTGCATGGGTGTGGGCCAATAAGTGCATCCCGAGATTCTATATTCTTACCTTATTAATATGAAGGCCATGCAGCTTTCAATCATTTGCTAAACTTGGTGATTTCCATTGCTACCTAACTACCCTCTAGAGCTTCTAGTTCCCCACAAGATGAAGTCCAAACTTCTTAGTATGTTTGGAAAGCTTTGAGGAATTTTGTTTTTTTTTAACTTAAGCCCTGAGGAATTTGAGCCTTGCATACCTGGGTTTTAGAAAACAGAGTTTTACCTCTGAAGTCTAAAAATTCACAGCATTTTGCTTCAGGTGAGAAACCTACCTCTAAGGTTGAATAAGACATATCAGCCACAGTCCCAAAGGAACACATAGGATTCACTTTTCAGAACAAATGCAGCTCTGCAGGGCTTGGGGCACCAAGGGCTGGCTCTCAGTGGTTAATACCCTTAGAGGACGCCTGGTTCAATTCCTAGCATCCACATGGTGGTTCACACCTATCTGTAATTCTTCTAACAGGAGACCTGATACCCTCTTCTGGGTCCTGAAGGCTCCTGTCACTCAGGAACAAATGCATGCACATTTACTAAATAAAAATTTTGGAAAGTAAAACTGAAACTTTGATACTACTATGTATATGAAGCTACAGTTTTTATTATGTATTTTTAGATAAATATTAAGAATTTAAAAATGGCTCTTCTCCTGTATTTCCTGGGTCATATGTCTCACACTAGGTACTCTGACCTTTTCAGAAGCTGCCCACATCCTTAAAATCTCCAGGATTTTGATATTACGTCCAGGGTAGCCTCACTAAAGTACCTAGTGTACATAGCATCTTCATGTGGAATTTCACTTGCCAAGTGTTCCTCAACACCACAAACTTGTAGCTAAGCCTATTTATTGTCAAGAAAGAGCCTGGAATTGAGTGTTTATCATGACAATCATTTAGCCACTTGTAGCTGGTGGCTTCTGTGTGTGGACTGGGAAGACACAGAACATCCTTGTACAATTTCCACAAGGCAGTCTTGGCCTGGAAGTTCAGTAATAATGCCTGGCATGCAGCATTCCTCTCGATGCTTAGACTGCAGGCAGCTGTGTGTGATGGAGCCCTACTTTGCATGCTGCACTGCTTCCTCAGAAAAGGATAGGACTTGTTCCTTGCCTCTGCTTCCTCTTTGGGTGCTGAACAAGGGCATGTCAGGGTTCTCCAGAGCTACAGCTCCTCATCCTCTTCCAGGAAGTTCACATGTATCAAAGGTGACTCCATCCTTTGAGGCAACAATCACTACAGGATGGGAAACCCATGTGCCTTCTTCAGACCTGGGCTCCTGTTTCACCTTTCTGTCTCTGGGATCCAGGTTCTGCTATCACACCAAACCCTGATTCTGGCCCTCCGTGTTTTTCCAATGTTTCCCTCTCTGTCTAGACCTCACAGGTAGTCCATCAGTTTACACATCTTGCTCCTACCCACATTTCCCCCATTGCTTCTGCAGTACAATCCCCAAGAGCTCTGGATCCTTGGGCAAGCCCAGGTGCATGATAGCAGCACGGCTCTACTCCTTTATTAATCATCTCTGGTAGAGGTGTTGACCTATGGCTCTGGGTCACATTATCTATGGGTGCCTCAAATGTTTCTTCCCACATCTCTAATCCCACTGATTGCTTAGCAAAGGTCCCAAATAATTACATAGACTGCTAAGGGGAAACTCTCTTCTATCTGAACGTTACTTTCCTTTCCTGTTATTTTCACCATGGGCTCTCACTCCTTTCCTGGGCTTCTGAAACCCAACACTAACGCTACCACCAACCATAATGCTCACCCTAACTCTAACCATACCTTAAACTGAACTCTCAATTTCAGAAATACATGACCCTACCTGGATGGCATAGCTCCATATTGGAGAGGGGGAGAATGGAAGGGGAGGTGGTCAGGGTGAATGTAAAGGGGGAGAGAATGTAAGAGGGAGTGAGGGTATCGAGTGAGGGATAGGAATCAACATGTAAAATAAACAATAATAATTTTAAAAAAATTCAGTATGTAGGGACTCAGAATGTGCCCAAGAGGATTAGTGGATCTAAAAGAGATCTTGAGGTCTTTAGCTGAGGGAACTCTAGCAGAGGCCCAGTGATGGGTTTCAAGTATCCAGTAGGACGTTTTGTTTCATTTAAAAATTATTTATCATATGTAATATCCTACTTGAATATCTCCTGGTAGAAAATAAGAGGGCAACAATCTCATTGTAGATGGTTGTGAACTACCATCTGGTTGGTGGGAAATAACTCATATCCTCTGTAAGTACAATCAGTGTGCTTGAACTTTTAGCCATCTATCCATTCAATTGTTGTGTTTGAAGAAAAAGCCTCATTATGTAATTTTGACTGGCCTGGAATTCATTGAGATTCATGCTTTTGGCTCCTGAGTACTGCTGGACAGGATGTGTAGAAAGGGGAACTCTCCTCCACTGATTTTGGGAGTTCAAACTTGTACAGCCATTTTCAAGATAGCTATGGCAGTTCCTCAGCAAGATGGGAATTGGTTTACCACAGGACCTGGCAATCCCACTCATAGCCATATACCCAAATTATCCACATTCATGCAACAGAGACAAGTGTTTAATTATATGTATAGCAGCATTATTTGTAATAGCAAGAACCTAGAATCTACCCAGATGCCTCTCAACTGAAGAATAGATGAAGAACTTGTGGCACATCTACACAATGGACTACTAATCTACAGAAAAAATGGAATCTGGAAATGCACAGGCAATTGGATAGTAATTGAAGAAGCAATCATGAATGAGGTAACCCAGGCACAAAAAGTAGAACATGGTAGAGAGGAAGAGAACATAAAGAGCAAGTCATTATTGGTTTGAAGAGAAAATTGAACCTAAACTTGTATCTAGAGACCTACAAGACTGACTCCAACTAACAATCTGAGCAACAGTGGAAAGACTTCCATTATTGACCTTCCCTGAGAATGAGATCAGCAACTAACTCGAGCACTACATGGAGCAGTCATCTAGTCTCTGTAGAAAACAGAAGCAAACACCCATAAGTAAACACTGCGTCTAACTAGAATCCAGATGCAGAGAGAGAGAGGACAAGATCGAGTTGCAGAAACACGTTGAGACAGCTGACCTGATGAAGGAGGAGCTAATAGGACCCCAGACTGATAGCTGTGAATCCAGCATGGAACTGACTCAGACCCCTGAGATGGGTATCAGCTAGAAGGTGTGAGCTGTCTAATGGAGTTCAGACAGTGGGACCTGGATGTATTCCTGGTGCGCAAAACGACCTTGAGGACACATTCCCCCAATCTAGGGATACCCCTAAACCTAGACATAGAAGAGACATTCTAATCAACACTTCAAATGCGCTGTCAGAAATACATGACCCCACTTGGATGGCCTAGCCCTATGTGTTGATTGTGGGTGAATAGGGTGGCAGGGTGGTCAGGGAGAATGTGAGGGGGCAACAGATGATAAGAGGAAGGGAAGGAATGAGGGAGATATAGGGAACAAGGATTTACATGTAAAAAATCATGAACTAATTTTAAAAAATATCCGGCATGCATGGACTCAGGAAGTTCCCAAGAGGATATGGGGATCTAACAATTATTTGGTGGTCTTTAGCTGAGGGAACTCTAGCAGAGGCACAGTGATGGGTTTCAAGTAACCAGTAGGACATTTTATTTCATTTTTAAAAGTTATTTTGTCATATGTAGTACCCTCCTTGAATGTCTGCTGGTAGAAAAGAAGAGGGCAACAGATCTGATTGTAGATGGTCGTGAGCTACCATCTGGTTGGTGGGAGTTAACTCATATCCTCTGTAAGTACAGTCAGTGTGCTTCAACTTTTAGTCTTCTGTCTCTTCCATTGTTGTGTTTTTAAGAAAGGGCCTCATTATGTATCTGTGACTGGCCTGGAATTCATTGAGATTCATGCTTTTGGCTCCTGAGTCCTGGGTTCAAAGGCATGAAACACCATGATCATCTCAGGAATAAAATTTTATATTGTTAACATAAATAAGCATTAGTTTAGTTAAAATGGCTAGTGCTATGCATTCTGAGACAATAATTAATTTTTATTACATTTATTATTCACACAAAATTGAGGTAGATTTTGTTTCTAAATTAAAAAGTAGTAAATTATGGGCTATAATTAGGGGTTATTGGATAGTGTCTAGAATTCCTGATACTAAGAGATTTAAGTTCAGCCTCTATTACCAACAAAGCAAAATAGGGCCTGAGTAGGTATCTCAGTCAATAAAGTACAAACACGAAGGACCTGAGATCAAGCAAAATGCTAAATCTAGAAGGGGATGATTAAAAGTTAAACTTGTGGGACATTTGATCATTATGTGAAAATAGGGTGCTTTTTACCTTGCCCGCCTAAGGCCCTTAATTGGTTTAATAAAAAGTTAAACGGCCAATTGCTCAAAAGGAATGGTTAGGCAGGATTGCTGGGATGAGAGAAAAACTCAGGGGAATGAATCTAGGCCTGGACCCATGCCAGGAAGACAAGGAAGGAGCTGCAAATACAGAATAATAGACAATAGGCTAATAGACATTTGTTAAGGTATAGGAAATTGTTGGGAACAAGGTTAAGTTAAAGGCCAATCATTCATAATTTAGAAATGTCTGTGTCATTATTTGGGGATGGATTGTTCCAAGAAAATCTGACAAGAAAGTCCAACTACATAATAGCACTGGAAAGGTGAGAGAGATCTGTAAGTCTCAGTGGCAGAAAAGTTTACCTTCCTAAATGTGAACCTGATAAATAAGATGGACAATTGGAATTGAATTGACTTTGACACGTGAACACTCTATTGCTCTGTCTCTGTCTATCTGTGCTTCTGTCTCTCTCTCCCCATAACATAAACAAACACACCCACACCCACCCCCCCGCCACACACACACACACACATACACACACACACACACACACACACACACACATACACACAGTAAACAAACAGATTTATTCCATACTGTATTATGGTTGGGTGTCTTCACATATTTTGTCCCTTTCTGTTTGTTTACTCGAGAAAGGGTTTCCCTGTGTAGCCCTGCCTGTCCCCAAACTCACTCTGTGTACAAGGCTGGTCAAAAACTGAAGTTATGCCTACCTCAGCATCCCTTAATACAAACTGGCTCCTTATTTAGTATTAAGGCAAAAGCTGTCAGGTTTTTCAAATTGATAAATACAAGTGAGTTGATACTGCATAATCTGAACACCTATTACCTGCAAAAGCAACATATGTAGTGCCACAATACTCTGCAATGACACAGAAAATACACTTTGAAATTGACACACTCCATCTTTTTCAAAACTTGAATCAGAAGTTAGTTCCAGTTTTTTCATACACAATATGATATGTTTATTAATGTTGACAAACTGTTCATTCCTAATCTTTTAAAACAATCAAAATTATTATGAGATACATAAATTCCAATCAAATTTTATGGGGGAATGAATGCAGCAGCATACCTTTGTTTGCCTCAAAGTTGCCACATGTTGTTGGAACAGGTTCAGCTTCTCTACAGTTGGGTCAGAGGTGATATGCACATCATACACAGGCCTATGAAGAAGTTTACAGAGTTCCTCATATTGTTATAAGAGTAGTTTATGTTTATGAATTCTCTCTTTTTTACATTTTTTGAGATATTCTACTTGAGTGTCCAATTCTTTTCTAGTTAATGGAGACTTTTCTCTTTCTTTTTTTATGAAACCAGATATGATTATAGTAAGGTGCAAGGATGGTAATGGAACTACAAAATAATAGGAATGCCAAATGGTTAAATTGACATACAAGGCAGTTTAAGCCTCGGGTGGTGGCACAATTTTTTAAATGTAGCACTTGGGAGACAGAAGGGCAGTGGTTACCTGTGAGTTGGAGACCACCCTTGAATACAAACTATGGGCTAAGATGGGCAGGGCTTTTACACAGAGATAAACTGCCAAAAATGTAGGTTATGCCAAACAGAAAATATTGAAAAAAAGGATCACCTAATACTTCTAGCAAGAAAGAACAATTATGACTTTGTTTCGTGCTTGACTTCTGCTATGTGGCAAAGAAATACCTCAGGGTCCTGATACTCCAACCTCCTTTTCAGGTTAAGCTTACAGGTATCAGTCACCATGCTCAACTTCCTTTTACAATTCCTACTGTAGTAAAATATCCCTGAATTATAGCCCTGCGTGTAATATCTTTGGTAGTAAATAGAGACTGCTCCAATTTATACTGTAGTAAAACACCCCTGAATTATTGCCCTGCTCCAAGTTAACAACAATCTTAATGAAATTCCATCCCCACAAATGGGACAAAAGCAATATGTACTCAGCAAAACTGTATTGCAAGTATAAACACAGCCAGTTTTTCACTTTCAATACAGAACTCAATTTACACAGTACTTACTCTAATATTCCCATGATCACCTCTTTGCGCATTACTATGAATACAGTAGATCCTGCCCCATTCCTAGTATATAAAGAAGGCAGTAGAGTGAGTATTATTTATATATTGTAAAATAAAGTTTCACTAATCATTGTTTAAAAATTGACTTATATTCAGGGAAAACAGATGTGATTAGTATACTCCAAAGGTTCTCATGTGCCTAAATCCACATGAGTGAACTTGAGTGTTTAAGAAAAAAAAAGTATTTTTTATTTAGCACATCTACATCATTTATATTAACTTAAGGAAAATGCTCTAATGTCATGGTCTTCTTGAAGGATCAATTATCCTTACCTTTGAAAGGCAGTCTGACTATTCGTATTATTCCATCTATACACATGGGTGGTATGATTCTACTTTACTAGTAATGGAACATGAGATACCTCAACATTATTACTCAGCTCTCCCTGGTGTCCCATATTTTCAGAATCATCCTGGATGCCTGAGTGGTACACAGGTTTGATCATTAAAGGAGCCAAAAGTTTTAAGTTTGTCTGGTAACAACTATTTGTATCACTACATATACTCGGCTCTTATGTACGCATTTATTCTCTGGTGGTGGATGGTAGCTCAGACATATATAAGAAGAAGGAATTGAGGACAGAATTGAAGTTTGGGGTGATACTGTTTACCTGGTTTTTTGATATAAATCCTAACTTACAAGACTATGAGATTCTTTCCTTCATGTATTTAAGTGCGTTGCTTGTGATTCTGGTGACCACTGAAGTCACAAGTCAGGGCTGGTTTCCCTGGAATAGCAGTTCAGGACAGTTGTAGTCCACCACATGGGCTGGAAACTGACACCTGCTCTTATGCAAAAGAGCAGAAAATGCTTGCAACTGCTCAACCTATCTTCAGCTGCTGTCTTATTTTTATGTATTTTGGAGGTGAAGTTTCTCATTCCACCTATCAATGTTGAAGTTAGAAGTATATGCAACCATTATGTTTTTTCACTCGAGACAAGGTTCCTATAGGATGCCCTGGCTGTCTTGAAACTTACTCTGTACAACAGGCTGACCTTTGGAGAACTTTCTGCCTCTGCCTCTGCCTCCAAAGTACTGGTGTTAAAGGCATAATCCACAACACAGCAATCTGGATTAATTTTCAAGAATTGTGAGGATTGACTTCAGGTTTTCATGGCTTTGAGGGAAGTAGTTTTCAAATTAATCAATTTATTCAGTGTTTCCTAACCCCCTCTTTCAAACAAACACCAATGCCTCCCATTTCTCTAAAGTTAAAATATTATTATGCTCTGTAAAACAAAAAAAAATTATAAGCAGGGTGAATAGGGTAACTGCCTTCCACATTTGTCATATATATCCCTCCTTCAACTAGAATGCTTTCCATTTGCATTGCTACACAGACAACACATTCCTCTGTCTTAGATACCCACCAGCTTGTTTTGAACACCACAAAATTTAAGCCTAAACATATATCATTTTTTACTTTTACAAAAAAGCCCCATGCATTTAGGTAACTATGTGTAGTGCAAGTTTATAATTGCAGCACTTGGAAGTATGGACAGATGACTGCTACTACCTCCAAGCTGGCCTTGGCTACAAAGCAAGAGCCTGCCTCAAAACAAATAAGTATACATAAAGAAACTTAAATGTAACCATGTCATATTTAATTAGTGAAAATTACAAACCAGTGGAATGGTACATGCCTTCTCAGTACTCAGAAGCTTGAGACAGGAGTCACAAGTTCAAGGCCACAAAGGACTGTATTGCTAAGAGCCTATCTTGGAAAAAGAACAAATGAGATGAAAATAAACAATAAAACATACATTTACTTCACCACAGTTGAAAAGAAGAAAATCATATCTTACCATTCTGGTGAGCATGTGTTGCTGTGCTAAAACACTGACCACACACAATGTAGGCCAGAAAGGGGATTACTTAGCTTATGCTCCAGGTCACTGTCCCTAATGAGAATTACAGCAGCGACTCAAGGAGGACAGTGGGGAGAAAATGTGGAGGAATGCAGGTGTCAGCTCATCTCTGGCTCTCTCACTTGCTCACAGTAAAGCTTAGCCAGTCCCCTTTGTTTACAGACAGCCCAGTGCACATGGACAGTTATAAAAGCATAACTGCTGCCCGTGTACAGGTTTACAGATTTTTTCTTTTCTTTTGCCAGCTACAAGGCCTGTGTTAAGGCCAAGAGCTCAGCTTCTCATGCTGAGGTTCCTTCTGGCAGGCTGCTGGCTCAAACCATGCAGGTTTCATTCACATCCTTGTCCCAGTCCTTTCTTTACCTTTCACAAGGTAACTGTTCCCATCAGTGAACTAAGTTAGTGTTTCCACGGCCAGAGGGAAGACTGTAAGGTCTTTGCAATCTCCTGCCTCTTTAATCAGCAGGTGATGACAGTCCCAAATTACTTATTTATCAGTCTTCTCAGGCAGAAGAATGGCAAGTGGTGCATCAGTGATTCATGTGGGCATTGGACATCCATTGTTGTGTGGGCTGCCTGACAATGCTCTCCTGGTCACCAGTGCATGGGGGGCTATTGTAATTACTTTCTGTCCCAAAGTTAACATGTCAGAGTCTTTGACCAGTACAGCCATGTCCATCATAGCTTTTAGACAGCCAGACCATCCACTGCCTACAGGATCAAGCTCCTTCCCTGTTTATTGGTTACTGATGGCTGTTCAGAGTCAAAACAAATCCAGGCTCCTACATTTGACAGGATGTCTCTTTTTAACAGAAGGTAAGGGCATCCTGGGATATCTAGGAACAAGTGATATACCCGACCTACATCAAGGATCACTGCCCCCGGCGTCCAGGCAGCTCCTGTATCCTGCTAGTGGGCACTCAACTCCAATGTACTATCTGGCACACATACAGGAAACACCACCCTATCCAAGCCCATGGCATAGGGGATGCAGGCGAACAGGAACTGCAGCTGGTTGCCTCACTGATGCCATGCCTTCTCCATTTCCTGAGCTGGCTCTCAGTCAGGTCCAGGTGTCTGCTCTCTGCTGGCCTGCCTTTTAATTGCTAATCTCATTAACACCTGCCAGAGGGGGTAAGGGGATACCCACCCTGCTGAGACTCTGCAGGTAGGCAGCCCTCTTGGCAGTGGGTGTGGACTTCAGAGCACAGGGAAAGGATCACATTTAATCAGCCTCTTTTGGATTCATCCATGGCAATACTTGTATGTCAAGCACCACTGTGCAACAGGAAAACACAGCTCTCTCACGCTAGAGCTGACATTCAGATGGCAGGAATGTTTAATTGCTAAGGGATGCCTTGTTCTTGCCTTCCTTTGATCTACTGGGGCACTTTCGATTGGTACACACCACCTAGTTCACCTAAATAGGAGATGCGGGAACAATTTAAAGGGATAAGTCCTTGAACCTTATAGACAGGGACTCTGGGCTCTACAGAGGACAAATGACTTTTGCACAGAGAGTTTGAGTTTGGAGGCTTAACAGCAGAGCACTGCCCTAGCACCTGTGAGGCCCTCAGTTTGACCCTAAGCTTCTCCATCTCCTTGGCCTCTTCCTCACCCATGCCTAATTCCACTCTAATGCTGATGGATATTTGTGTTGATCCAGTTTGTGGCTACTATGAACAGAACTCGTGTGCACCTTCTAGCATGTTCCTCTTTCTCTCTTATTTCACTCCCCCCCCCCCCGTCTCTCTGTGTATGTGTTTTAAACAAGCATTTATTGGGAGAAGGTCCCATAGCAGGAGTGGAAGTCAGAGACAATTTGTGGGAGCCAGGCAAGTGACCTTACCATTTCACTGGCCCTGCCATTAAGTTTTTACATTTTTGTGTAGACTTATGACTGTGCACTGATGGTTCCATTTGCCTGTTGATTTCACTGACAACTGACAAGTCTGCAACCTTTCCACTTGCTCACTGGGCCATCAAAAGAGCCCATGGTTTCTGAAATGTCTGCCTGAGCCCTTGATCGTTTTTACTGGGCTGTCTTTTTCTACTGGTTTGCACTTGTTTCCCTACTTTGGCTACAGGCCCTAAGTCTGCTTTATATACCAACAGTTTCATTTCTTACTGTATTGCCTTTCTGGCCAATTTTAAGTGTCTTCTATTGGAGAGAATTCTTAACTTCCAGAAAGTTCAATTTGTGCTGGAGATGTATGTAGCTCAGTGTTTAGAGAGTGCTTGCCTAACATGCATGAGACCCTGGGCTCTATTCTGAGTCAGTTCCATGCTGGATTCACACCTATCAGTCTGGGGTCCTATTACCTCCTCCTTCATCAGGTCAGCTGTCTCAATGTGTTTCTGCAACTGGATCTTGTCCTCTCTCTCTCTGCATCTGGATTCTAGTTAGATGCAGTGTTTACTTATGGGTGTTTGCTTCTGTTTTCTACAGTATAGATGAGGGCTCCATGTAGCACATAAGTTAGTTGTTGATCTCATTTTCAGGGAAGGTCAATAATGGAAACCTTTCCACTGTAGCTCAGATTGTTAGTTGGAGTCAGTCTTGTAGGTCTCTAGATATAACTTTAGGTTCAATTTTCTCTTCAAACCAATAATGAATTGCTCTTTTATGTTCTCTCCCTCTCTACCATGTTCTACTTTTTGTGCCTGGGTTACCTCATTCATGATTGCTTCTTCAAGTACCATCCACTTGCCAGTGCATTTCAAGATTACATTTTTTCTGTAGATTAGTAGTAGATTGTGTAGTTGTGCCACAATTCTTTATCCATTCTTCAGCTGAGAGGCATCTGGGTAGCTTCTAGGTTCTTGCTATTACAAATAATGCTCCTATAGATATAATTAAACACATTTTTTTGTTGCATGAATGTGGTTAATATGGGTATATGCATATGGGGGGGGGGATTGCCAGGTCCTGTGGTAAACCAATTCCCATCTTGCTGAGGAACTGCCATACCTATCTTGAAAATGGCTGTACAAGTTTGAACTCCCAAAAGCAGTGGAGGAGTGTTCCCCTTTCTACACATCCTGTCCAACAGTACTCAGGAGCCAAAAGCATGAATCTCAATGAATACCAGGCCAGTCAAAATTACATAATGAGGCCTTTTCTTCAAACACAACAATGGAATGGATAGATGGCTAAATGTTCAAGCATGCTGGTTGTACTTAAAGAGGATATGAGTTACTTCCCACCAACCAGATGATAGTTCACAACCATCTACAATGAGATTGTTGCCCTCGTCTTTTCTACCATGAGATATTCAAGTAGGATACTACATATGATTAATAATTTTTTAATGAAATAAAACGTCCTACTGGATTCTTGAAAGCCATCACTGGGCCTCTGCTAGAGTTCCCTCAGCTAAAGACCTCAAGATCTCTGTTAGATCCACTATTCCTCATGGGCACGTTCTGAACCCCTGCATACTGAATTTTTTTCAATTATTATTTTTTATTTTACTTGTTGATTCCTATCCCTCACTCCCCACCCTTTCTCGCTCTTACATTCTGTCCCCCTTCTCTTGCACCCTGACCACTACCCCTCCCATTCACCCCCTCTCCCCATATGGGGCTATGACATCCAGTTAGGGTCATGTATTTCTGACAATGAGAGTTCTATTTAGGGTATGGTTAGAGTTAGGGTGAGCATTATGGTTGGTGGTAGCATTAGGGTTGGGTTCCTGAAGCCCAGGAAAGGAGTGAGAGCCCATGCCGAAGATAACAGGAAAGGAAAGTAAACTTCAGATGGGAGAGAGTTTACCCTTAGCCATCTATGTAATTATTTGGGACCTTTGCTGAGCAATCAGTGGGATAAGAGATGTGGGAAGAATCATTTGAGGCACCCATAAATGATGTGACCCAGCGCCATGGTCATAACCTCTACCAGAGATGATTAATAAAGGAGCAGGGCCCTGCTGACATCATGCACCTGGGCTTGCCCACGGATCCAGAGCTCTTGGGGTTTGTACTGCAGAAGCAATGGGGGAAATGTGGGTAGGAGCAAGGTGTGTAAACTGATGGACTACCTGTGAGTTCTAGACCGATAGGGAAAGTTTGGAAAAACACAGAGGGCCAGAATCAGGGTTTGGTGAGACAGCAGAACCTGGAGCCCAGAGACAGAAAGGTGAAACAGGAGCCCAGGTCTGAAGAAGGCACATTAGTTTCCCATCCTGTAGTGCTTGTTGCCTCAAGGGATGGAGTCACCTTTGATACATGTGACATTCCTGGCACAGGATGAGAAGCTGTAGCACTAGACAACCTTGACATGCCCTTGGTCAGCACCCAAAGAGGGAGCAGAGGCAAGGAGCAAGTCCCGTCCTTTTCTGAATAAGCAGTGCAGCATGCAACATAGGGCTCCATCCCACACAGCTGCCTGCAGTCTATGCATAGAGAGGAATGCTGCATGGCAGGCGTTATCACTGAACTTCCAGGCCAGGACTGACTTGTGGAAATTGTACAAGGATGTTCTGTGTCTTCCCAATCCACACACAGAAGCCACCAGCTACAAGTGGCTAAATGATTGTCATGATAAACAGTCAATTCCAGGGTCTTTCTTGACAAAAAATAGGCTTAGCTGCAAGATTGTGGTGTTGAGGAACACTTCGCAATTGAAATTCCAAATGAAGATGCTATGTACACTAGGTACGTTAGTGAGGCTACCGTGGATGTAATATGAAAATCCTTGAGATGGTAAGGATGTGGGCAGCTTCTGAAAAGGTCAGAGTACCTAGTGTGAGACATATGACCCAGGAAATACAGGAGAAGAGCCATTTTTAAATTCTTAATATTTATCTAAAAATACATAATAAACACTATAGCTTCATATACATAGTAGTATCAAAGTTTCAGTTTTACTTTCCAAAATTTTTATTTAATAAATGTGACAGGAGCCTTCAGAATCTAGGAGAGGGTATCAGGTCTCCAGTTAAGAGAATTACAGATAGTTGTGACCCACCATGTGGGTGCTAGGATTTTAGAACTAGATCAAATGATCACCAGCCTATAATTCACATCACCAGAGGAACTAGGATACAAGTTGTATTCTAAGAGATTCATATAAAGTCCCTCACAGAACTGGGAAGGGACAAGTCCCCCATACCTCAGGTAAAGTGGGGGAAGACAGCTAATGGAGAGAGAAGTAGGAGAAAATGAGAGGGAGGAGAGGAAGGCATGTGCGACCAGGAGGATTGAGCCTGGTTAGGAATGGAAAATAGGAAAGAGAGAGAGAGAGAGTCAGAGACAGAGAGAGAGAACATAAAAGAGGGAGCCAATATTGGTTTGATGATAAAGTTGCACACAAAGAAAGGTCGAGGGAACTACAAGACTGCTCCCAACTAACAATTTGAGCTTCCTTGGAAAGGCTATCATAAATGTCCTTCCCGGAGAGTGAGATCAACAACTAACTTCTCCATGGAGTCCTCAACTAATGCCTGTTGAAAACAGGAGCAAACACCCATACATAAACACTGAGCCGAACTACAACCCAGAAGCAGATGGAGAGGACAAGACCATGCGGTAGAAGTACATAGAGACAGCTTACCTGAACAAGGAGGAGCTAAGAGCCACTAGACTGATAGCTGGGAAGCCAACAGGGGACTGACTCAGACCCCCATGAATATGGGTCTCAGCCAGAAGGTCTGAGCAGTCTAAGAGACCTCAGACAGTGGAGCCAGGATGTATCCCTGGTGCACAAAAGGACTTTGCAAACATATCCCCCATGGAGGGATAACTGCCTTATTCTAGAGATAGGAGAGAAGCCCTAGTCCCTACTTCACAGGACCTGTCAGATCTACATGACCCCAACTGGATGGCCTTCCTCTACATATGGTATTGTGTTGGGAGGTTGGGAGGGGAGCGTGTTTAGAGTGCATGGGAGAGGGCAGAGAGGGCAAAAGAGAGGGAAGGAGGGAGGGAGGGCTGGAGGGGAGGGAAGGAGGGAGGGAGGGAACGGGAACTGGGATCGACATGTAAAATAATAAATTAAAAAAAAAAAAAAAAAAAAAAAAAAACTTTGACTCCAAAATTTAAGTTGAAGAACAAGTTACTGGGGCAAAGGATTTCTATTTTTGTTTCCACAGAAAATGAAAAGATGTGGATTCCTTACAGACTAATGTGGTTTGATCACACCAGACCGCCTGAAACAGAGTAAAAGCTGATCCTGCATTCCAAACAGCTGGACAAAACAGCCCTACAGACTACAGCTAGGATATCTGAATCTTCTTCGATTCCCCCAAGATAGCGCCCCTTACCAGCAAGAAGTAGTTTGGAAAGAACGACGCCCAAATTCCCAAATATTGTGTATAAATGTTTGTTTTCATTTAATTGGACTTTGTTATATAAAATTAAATAAAAAAAATAAAAAAAATTCTTAATATTTATCTAAAAATACATAATAAAAACTATAGCTTCATATACATAGTAGTATCAATGTTTCAGTTTTACTTTCCATAATTTTTATTTAATAAATGTGCATGCATTTGTTCCTGAGTGACAGGAGCCTTCAGAACCCAGGAGAGGGTATCAGGTCTCCTGTTAAAAGAATTACAGATAGTTGTGACCCAAGTTCATGTTTAGGCTTGTGTGATGATCTGACTACTTTGTTTGCATTTACTTGGACTGGGTGATTCTTTATACTACACACACACACACACACACACACACACACAAACACACACCACAGAGACACAAAAGCAGAGGATTTCACTTACTGAGCCTCAAATATTGGGATGGCTTCCCAAGGCAGCTAAGACCAGATGCTGGCCTGGTCCCTGGTGTAAGGACTAAAAGAAGGGCACTGCCACCATTGTACCAACAAATTCCATGGTAAGTGTGTTGGGTATCTTTCTGAGGTATCCAGTTCTTAAATGTCACTATGTGGCTATGAACCCTATAGGAGAACTAATTTGTGATACCCAAAACATAAGTACATAGCTGGAGGCAGCAACAGCTGTTTGATCCAAACTATTCACCACCATGCCCTTAGGTAGACCCTCTATGTGTTCAGATGGGGCTGGAGATAGCTCATTGGGTAAAAGGTCAGGGACAGTGGCACATGACTATTTCTCCCAATACTGAGGAGAGGGACAATATGGAGACAGGAGGATCCCTGCAGTGTATTAACCAGCCAGCCTAGCAGAATCCTTGAGATCCAGGTTCAGTGAAGGGCAGTTTCTAGATAGTAACTCATTCACTGCTGAGTTTAGCTTTGCTAAGGGGTTGACTCCTCAGTAATAGCTTCATGCCCTTGGACTTGAGAAGCAAGAAGTTGGGATTTTTGTTGTTTTTTGGTTTTTTTTTTTTTTTTTTTTTTTTTTTTTTTTTTTTTTGAGACAGGATATGTGTGTAATCACTATGTTCAACCAGGGTGATCTCGAAATCACAGATTCTCCTGTCTCTCAAGTGCTAGAATTAAAGACATCCACTTCTATCCTGGTAGGAAAAGACTGTAAAGTAAGACATGAGGGAAAAAAAAGGTCATGAAGGCAAACTTTTAAAAATATTGATAGATTAGTTTGTTTTTAATTTTTATTTTTGTTTTGTGTGTATATGACTGTGTGTATGTACAAGCACATATAGGTGCCCTCCAAAAAAGAGAAAAAAGCCATCAGATCCCCTACAACACCTGGAGTTACAGGTGGTAGTGAGCTCACCCTGTGGAGGATGTAAGCCAAACTTTAATCTTTCTGCTTACTTGGTTACTTTTTGAGATAGGGTCTCCAAAAACAGGCTAGCCTTGAACTTGCTATGTAGCTATGTAGTTGTGGATGACCTAGAATCTCCGTTCTTCCTGCCTCTACCTCCCAAGTCCTGGGAGTATAGGGATACACCACCATACATACCCAGTTTCTGGAGAGCCAGGAATAGAGCCCAGGGTCTCATGCATGTTAGGCAAGCATTCTCTAAACACTGAGCTACATACATCTCCAGCACAAATTGAACTTTCTGGAAGTTAAGAATTATCTCCAATAGAAGACACTTAAAATTGGCCAGAAAGGCAACACAGTAAGAAATGAAACTGTTGGTATATAAAGCAGACATAGGGCCTGTAGCCAAAGTAGGGAAACAAGTGCAAACCAGTAGAAAAAGACAGCCCAGCAAAAAACCTATCAAGGGCTCAGGCAGACATTTCAGAAACCGTGGGCTTTTTGATGGCCCAGTGAGCAAATGGAGAGGTTGCAGACTTGTCAGTTGTCAGGGAAATCAACAGGCAAATGGAACCATCAGTGCACAGTCATAAGTCTACACAAAAATGTAAAAACTTAACGGCAGGGCCAATGAAATGGTAAGTTCACTTGCCTGACTCCCACAAATTGTCTCTGACTTCCACTCATTCTGTGGCACCTGCTCCCAATAAATGCTTGTTTAAAACACACACAGACAGAGGAGAGAGAGAGAGAGAGAGAGAGAGAGAGAGAGAGAGAGAGAGAGAGAATAACATGCTAGAATATGCACACTATTTCTGTTTATATTAACCACAAACTGGAACAACACAAATATCCATCAGCATTAGACTGGAATTATGCCTGGGGGGGAAGCTGACAGGGGGTGGGTTTGACGGTGGGGGAATCTATAATCTGAATCTTAAGTAGCCAGAGTGCCTTCTGCTGTATTGTGCCTGCTTTCTTTACTGTTTGAAGGTGAAAATTTCTTGGATAGGTAGTTTAAGCTTGTTGGGATAGGGGTGGGGGTAGCAGGGATTTATTTTTGTTTTCTATTGCAGATGAAACAGTCAGAGGTGTTAAAGTCAGAGACCTTAACCAGTGGTGTAGTGGAGACAGAGACCCAAAGTCACTGGTGGTGTCAGGTTCAGCAAAAGCAACAAAATCTTAGGTCTCCTCCTAGCCTAGGGAATAAGACTCTCTAGCTTCCAGGGGCCTCACAGCAGTTGCTCCCAACCTGATTGTGCCATACCACAGGTGAGGAAGAGGCCAAGTAGATGGAGAATCTTAGGGTCAAACTGATGGCCTCACAGGTGCTAGGGCAGTCCTCTGCTGCTGAGCCTCCACATTCAATGTCTCTGTGCAAAAGTCATCTCTCCTGTGTAGAGCCCTGAAACTCTTTCTATCAGGTTCAAGTACTTATCACTTTAAACTGTTCCTGCATGTCCTATTTAGGTGAACTAAGTGGTGTGTACCATTCGAAACTTCCCCAGTAGGTCAAATGAAGGCAAGAACAAGCCATCCCTTAGCATTTAAATGTTGCTACCATATGAATGTCAGCTCGGTCGTGAGAGGGCTTTGTTTTCCTGTTGGACAGTGGTGCTTGACATATAGGTATTGCCATGGATGAATCCAAAAGAGGCTGAGGAAATGTGATCCTTTCCCTGTGCTCTGCAGTCAAAACCCATTGCTGAGGAGGCTGCCTTTCCTGCAGAGGCTTGGCTGGTTGGGGCTCACCTTACTCCCTCTGGCAGGTGTTAATGACATTAGCAATTAAAAGGCAGGCCAGCAGTGGCCAGACCCCAGGACTTGACTGAGAGCTAGCTCAGGAAATTGAGAAGGCATGGCCTCAGTGGGGCAACCAGCTGCAGTTCCTGCTTGCCTTCATCTCCTATGCCTTGGGCTTGGCAAGTGTGGTGTTTCCCCTACCTGTGCCAGATAGTGCAGCAGAGTTGTGTGCCCACTAGCAGGATGTGGGAAGGTCCTGTATGCCAGTGGCAGTGATTCTTGATGTAGGCCGGATATATCACTTGTTCCTAGATATCCCAGGGTGCCCTCTGTTAAAAAGAGACATCCTGTCAATGTAGGAGCCTGGATTTATTTTGACTCTGAACAGCTATCAGTAACCGATAAACAGGGAAGGAGCTTGATCCTGTAGCCTGTGGATGGTCTGTGTTAGGAACTAGCAGGCAGCTGACCCCTGCCCTAAGGATGGGTGGGACTCTCTTGGCCTTGTCAGCTTTACCTGGCAGCTAGAGGACTCATTTACACTGAAAGACCTAAAAAGTAATGTTAATGATGGACTAACCTAGAAACCAATATCTGTTCCTTGGAATTTGCTAGCTTCCTCTCACAAGGCCCTGAGATAAGAACTATTCACACTGCCCCTCCTTTCCTGTGAGACAACAGGTGGTAAATAGGGTCAAGAGATAGCTGTAACTCTGGTTTGCCCAGACTAGATTAATTAGCACACCTGAAGCCCTAAGGTCTGCTGACCCTAATATCGAGACCACCAGGCCTCCAAGGGTCACATACTCAATGGACAGAGGGTTCCACCCCCTCCCTAAGCTTGTGGGTTTGCCTTTAAAAACACCAGGGCCCTGGGGAGGGGGCTTCTCCCTAGCCTGCATCCTGGAGGAGCCTGTTTGTGCAAAGTTTTCCTGTTCATTAAAGCCTCTTTCGTTTTGCAGCAACTGGACTGGATGTTGAGTTCTTGGGGTATTGACTCCTCATTCTGGAAGACTCCTCATTCTGAGGGTCTTACAACACATGTTCAAGCCTCTTTTAAAGCAAGCTCGCCAAGTGCTTCTCTCTCTTTGCTCTCTCTTTGCTCTCTCTCTGCCTCTGCTCTCTCTTGTCTCTCTGCTATCTCTCCTGCTTTCCTTTGGCCACCAGATACCCTCTCTTTCTCTACCCTCGCTCAATAAACTACATGTGGGCACTGAGTCTTGTGTTTGTGTTTCTTAGGCATTAGCTGCAGCAAAAGAACAACATTGGTTCCGAACCCCAGGCAGGCTCTCCTTGTGGGTCACTGGTGGCCTTCTTCTGGCAGGCGGCAGCCAGAGACACTCTTTCAGATACCAGAAGTATGCCTCCATCCACCCCCCCACCCTCATCCGCCCACCCCGTTTGCTGGAAATACTACCCTACACTGACTTCAATTAGGTAAGGTACTCTTTTAAATTTTAACCCATTTCCTTAAGGTCGGGTACATTCCTCACGGGTGGAAGACATACCAACCTTGGCGGTATATCTGCTCTGCTCTAGGACTGCTGAGTCCTTCCAGCCCCTGTTGGCCCTGGCAAAGTACTTGGGCTGAGGAGCTTCCAGTAAAGCTCTGCCATTCTCATTTACGGTGTTGCCACACTCTTGAGCTGACGAGTTCCAAGACTGCTTCGTCACTTTCTGGTCTACCCATGGGGAATAAACCGACCAAGGAAATACCCCTCACCACTCCACTGGGATTCCTGATAGATGCCACTTGTTAAGGCACCCAGGTGGGCTAGGTATCCCCTAGAAAATAATTCAAATTGGCCAGGTAAAGGCTCTCTAGATCCTGATATTTTACTGGATCTTTCAAATTACTGCCAGTAAACAGGTAGATGGAAGG
Organism: Phodopus roborovskii; assembly: GCF_943737965.1. NCBI lineage: Eukaryota > Metazoa > Chordata > Mammalia > Rodentia > Cricetidae > Phodopus > Phodopus roborovskii. The sequence goes on along the minus strand of NW_026125776.1, from coordinate 420,236 downwards.
AGTTTTTTCTATCTCTCTGCTAAATAATCTCTTACCCTAAACTTATTTCTGTTCTCTTCCTGCCACGTTAAAACTCTCCTGCCCGCCCCAGCTGCAGCATGTCTCAGAGCAGTAGCCTGGGCTGAGGAAGCATCTACTCAAGACAAAATTTTATCACAAAACTTTATGATTTCTGCTAGTTGTTGGGGATATGTTAATGGCAGCCTCCAGCTTGACCACATGGCCTAGCCTCAACCCACATGGTTCTTCCCTCTGCTACACCAGCCACCTAGGCAGAGGTAGTCTAGCCAGCTTCTGCCACCAACAGAACCTGTAATTCATTTACCTTTTGCTTTTATTCTTTTATTTGCTTTATTCTTTATTCTTTGTCTCTAATTTCTTTTTCACTATGTCATATATAGCTTCACATTCTAGTCTTCTCAGTTTTACCCAGTCCTGTTTAATGTGTCTGTACATTTAATTTAAATTTATGTAAATGTAAGCTAACTTCATACAACTTAAATTCAACTGTACTGTCTCAAATACTTCTAAATTGTCATGCGCATTTTTTAATGGTGGTAAACATTTAAGGTTATACATGTCTATTTCAAGCTAACAAAATATCTATGCCACACAGTCTTTCCTGTAAGCTGTTTATAAAGGTTAAGCCTCTATTATCAAAGGGAGTTTTTCTCCATCTCTTTGTCCTCTACAGGGATAAGTCTAACCTACTAAGTTAAAACCATTTACAGTCAGGCTTCAGGGCTCTGAGTAAAACATCCCTCCACAGCCTCTCAGCTTGGATCCAGTTGCCCAAACAGATTAATTAATTACAGGGATAAAGCCTTACCTAGCCACCTGTGTGCTGAAGGCAAGTAACTAAAGACATATTTTTGTATACTAAGTTATGCTAGATAGTCAGACAGCCCTCAAATGCTCAGAGATCTAGAGAATATGGCATTTAAAATGTTTCCTTAAAAAGCTATTATGACAGAGAGACAGGCCAGCTGCTTGCACCACACATTTCCTCCAAGAAGGCTGATGGACACTGAAAGAAGCTCTACCCACAAAAGTGGCAAAGCTAGCCACTGAGCAATCCTGCCTTTCATCTCAACTGCTGCAAATGGCTCTAAGGACCATGGACAAGAGGGCAGTGGAATAGACTTTCTCCACGTTGCTTGGGCCAACGGTAGGTAAGTCTTCCAAAAGCTCCTAATCCACAGGTCTCATGCCATCAGCAGAAGGCAGACGTCCTTAAAGCCTCTGACTTCAACAACTGTGGAGGACCTGGGGTGGCTGTCCATGCTGCCAGCTAGTAAGTCTGTGTTACTCTCTAATTATTCAAGTAAAATTGTATCCTTCTCAAGAACTCTGATGCTTTTGACGATTGGTAGCTTTGTCAGCTTAAAGCAGCAACAAAGGCTTCAATTGTTTCAAAACAGATTTCAAAATTGGGTATTTTAAGGTTGCTACTGTTTATAGTCTTAACATTAATCAATAAAGTTTTAACAGTGTTAAACACCATACTATGCCACTATATGATCACATCTGTAACTATGACCTTACAATTAAGGTGCTTTTCATTGTGCTAAAAATCTGCCAGCTGCATGTTTTAATTCTTTCAGCCAAGTCATTTCTAACATGAGTATGCTGCTAATATGTCTTAATATTTATGTTTTCACAAACTCAAAGGATTCTTTTAAGTTCCAGGGAGCAGAATTAGATCCATTTACAGGTTAGATTCACTCCAATAAATCACCTTTTTCCTGGCCTTGGGACTTCCTGGTCACCCTTGGGAGACCCTCCCCCACCTCACACTTCTCCCATTAAATACTAAGACCTAAGAGAAAATCCTAACCTTGTCCTCTCTTCTGCTAACCTCTTGCCAGGTCTCAAAGAGATGCCAGAGCCCCATACTGTCAGAACTGTGATGAAACAACCAGCTACCAGGAGTTGGCCGCACCCCAGCCTTCTCGGATATCCCAAAGACTATCTACACCCCCATTTCAGCAGGAAGCAGTCTCCAGAACTCAATGTCCTTAACCCTAACCCGCCACGCCCAACCCCCACCTTTTTTAATAACAATAATATGTGGAAATGTTATGAACTAGCAGCCAGCTGACCCCGGACCCAAGGATGGGCAGGATGCTCATGGCCTTGCCATCTCTACATCAGCTTTACCTGGCAACAAGAAGGACTCAGTTAGGCATGCACAAGCCTCTTTTAAAGCAAGCACACCAAGTGCCTATCATTCTTTGTTCTGTCTCTGCCTCTGCTCTCTCTACTCTCTCTCTGCTCTCTCTCTGCCTCTCTCTGCCTCTCTCTGCCTCTCTCTGCCTCTCTATGCACACTCTGCACTCTCTCTGCTCTCTCTCTCTCTGCCTCTGTCTGCTCTATATGCTTTGTCTCTGGTCTCTCTGCTCTCTATCTCTCCTTCTTTCAGTTGGCCTCCAGCTACCCCTCTTTCTCTCCAATCACTCAAAAAACACCACATGGGCGCTAAGTCTCCTGTGTGTGTTTCTTAGGCATTAGCTGCAGCAAAAGAACAACAGTCTGGCTGACAAGTTAACTTTGGGGCAGAAAGTAACTACAACAGCCCCCCATGCACTAAAGCAGGAGAGCATTGTGCAGCAGCCCACAGACCGATGGATGTCCAATGTACACATGAATCACTGATGCACTACCTGCCAATCTTCTGCCTGAGAAGACTGATGAATTAGTAATTTGTGACTGTCATCAACTGCTGATTAAAGAGACTGGAGTTTGCAAAGATTTTACAGACTTCACTCTGGCAGGGGAAGCACTAAAAGGACTGGGAAAGTGATGTGAATAAAACCTGCACTGTTTGAACCAGCAGCCTCCCAGAAGGAACCTCAGCATGAGAAGCTGATCTCATGGCCTTAACACAGGTCTTGCAGCTGGCCAAAGAAAAGAAAAAATATGGAAACTTGTACACGGGCAGCAGTTATGCTTTTATAACTGTCCATGTGCACGGGGCTATCTGTAAACAAAGGGAACTGGCTAAGCTTTACTGTGAGCAAGTGAGAAAGCCAGAGATGAGCAGACAACTGCATTCCTCCACATTTTCTTCCCACTGTCCTGCTTGAGTCGCTGCTGTAATTCTCATTAGGGACAGTGACCTGGAGCATAAGCTAAGTAAGCCCCTTTCTGGCCTGCATTGTGTGTGGTCAGTGATTTAGCACAGCAACAGATGCTCACCAGAACGGTAAGATATGATTTTCTTCTTTTCAACTGTGGTGAAGTAAATGTATGTTTTATTGTTTATTTTCATCTCATTTCTTCTTTTTCCAAGATAGTCTCTTAGCAATACCTTTGTGGCCTTGAACTTGTGACTCCTGTCTCAAGCTTCTGAGTACCAAGCAAGGCATGTACCATCCCACTGGTTTGTACTTTTCACTAATTAAATATGAGATGGTTACATTTAAGTTTCTTTATGTATACTTATTTGTTTTGAGGTAGGGTCTTGCTTTGTAGCCAAGTCCAGGTTGGAGGTAGTAGCAGTCAAGTGTCCATATTTAAAAGTGCTGCAGGTATAAACTTGCACTATACATAGCTACTTAAATGCATGGGGCTTTTTTGTAAAAGTAAAATTTATATATGTTTAGGCTTAAATTTTGTAATGTTCAAAACAAGCTGTTGGGTATGTAAGACAGAGGAATATGTTGTCAGTTTAGCAATGCAAATGGAAAGCATTCTAGTTGGAGGAGGGATATATGTGACAAATGTGGAAGGCAGTTACCCAATTCACACTGCTTAAATTTTTTTTTTTTTTGCTTTACAGAGCATAATAATATTTTAATTTTAGAGAAATGGGAGACATTGGTGTTTGTTTGAAAGAGGGCGAAAGGAAACATTGAATAAATTGATTAATTTGGAAACTACTTCCCTCAAAGCAATGGAAACCTCAATTCAATCCTCACAATTCTTGAAAATTAATCCAGATTGCTGGGTTGTGGTTTATGACTCAAACACCAGTACTTTGGAGGCAGAGGGAGATAGATCTACAAAGGTCAGCCTGTTGTACAGAGTAAGTTTCAAGACAGCCAGGGCATCCTATAGGAACCTTGTCTCGAGTGAAAAAACATAATGGTTGCATATACTTCTAACTTCAACATTGATAGGTGGAATGAGAAACTTCACATCCAAAATACATAAAAATAAGACAGCAGCTGAACATAGGTTGAGCAGTTGCAAGCATTTTCTGCTCTTGCATAGGAGCAGGTTTCAGTTTCCAGCCCATGTGGTGGACTACAACTGTCCTGAACTGCTATTCCAGGGAAACCAGCACTGACTTGTGACTTCAGTGGTCACCAGATTCACAAGCAACGCACTTAAATACATGAAGGAAAGAATCTCATAGTCTTGTAAGTTAGGATTTATATCAAAAAACCAGGTAAACAGTATCACCCCAAACTTCAATTCTGTCCTCAATTCCTTCTTCATATATATGTCTGAGCTACCATCCACCACCAGAGAATAAAAGGGTATATAAGATCCGAGTATATGTAGTGATACAAATAGTTGTTACCAGACAAACTTAAAACTTTGTGGCTCCTTTAATGTTCAAAACTTTGTACCACTCAGCCATCTAGGATGATTCTGAAAATATGGGATACCAGGGAGAGCTGAGTGATAATGTTGAGGTATCTCATGTTCCAATTACTATTAAAGTAGAAGCATACCACCCATGTCTGTAGATGGAATAACACTAGCAGTCAGACTGCCTTTCAAAGGTAAGGATAATTGATCCTTCAAGAAGACCATGACATTAGAGCATTTTCCTTAAGTTAATATAAATGATGTAGATGTGCTACATAAAAAATACCTTTTTTTTTTTTCTTAAACACTCAATTTCCCTCATGTGGATGTAGGCACAAGAGAACCTTTGGAGTATGCTAATCACATCTTTTTTCCCTGAATATAAGTCAATTTTTAAACAATGATTAGTGAAACTATATTTTACAATATATACATAATACTCACTCTACTGCCTTCTTAATATACTAGGAATGGGGCAGGATCTACTATATTCATAGTAATGGGCAAAGAAGTGATCATGGGAATATTAGAGTAAGTACTGTGTAATTTGAGTTCTGTATTGAAAGTGAAAAACTGGCTGAGTTTATACTTGCAATACAGATTGTGCTGAGTACATATTGCTTTTGTCCCATTTGTGGGGATGGAATTTCATTAAGATTGTTGTTAACTTGGAGCAGGGCAATAATTCAGTGGTGTTTTACTACAGTATAAATTGGAGCAGTCTCTATTTACAACCAAAGATATTACACACAGTGTATACTTCAGGGATATTTTACTAAAGTAGGAATTGTAAAAGGAAGTTGAGCATGTTGACTGATACCTGTAAACTTAACCAGAAAATGAGGTTGGAGTATCAGGACCCTGAGGTATTTCTTTGCCACATAGCAGAAGTCAAGCACGAAACAAAGTCATAATTGTTCTTTCTTGCTAGAAGTATTAGGTGATCCTTTTTTTCATTATTTTCTGTTTTGCATAATCTACATTTTTGGCAGTTTATCTCTGTGTAATAGCCCTGCCCATCTTAGCCCATAGTTTGTATTCAAGGGTGGTCTCCAACTCAAAGATAACCACTTCCCTTCTGTCTCCCAAGTGCTACATTTAAAAAATTGTGCCACCACCCGAGGCTTAAACTGCCTTGTATGTCAATTTAACCATTTGGCATTGCTATTATTTTGTAGTTCCATTACCATCCATGCACCTTACTATAATCATAAAAAAAGAAAGAGACAAGACTCCATTAACTAGAAAAGAATTGGACACTCAAGTAGAATATCTCAAAAAATGTAAAAAAGAGAGAATTCATAAACATAAACTACTCTTATAATAATATGAGGAACTCTGTACACTTCTTCATAGGCCTATGTATGATGTGCATATCACCTCTGACCCAACCGTAGAGAAGCTGAACCTGTTCCAACAACATGTGGCAACATTGAGGCAAACAAAGGTATGCTGCTGCATTCAATTCCCCATAAAAGTTTATTGGAATTTATGTATCTCATAATAATTTTGATTGTTTTAAGAGATTAGGAATGAAGAGTTTGTCAATATTAATAAACAAATCATATTGTGTATGAAAAAATTGGAACTAACTTCTGATTCAAGTTTTGAAAAAGATGTAGTGTGTCAATTTCAAAGTGTATTTTCTGAGTCATTGCAGAGTATTGTGGCACTACATATGTTGCTTTTGCAGGTAATATGTGTTCAGACTATGCAGTGTCAACTCACTTGTATTTATCAATTTGAAAAACCTGACAACTTTTGCCTTAATTCTAAATAAGGAGCCAGTTTTTATTAAGGGATGCTGAGGTAGGCATCACTTCATTTTTTGACCAGCCTTGTACACAGAGTGCGATTGGGGACAGGCAGGGCTACACAGGGAAACCCTTTCTAGAGTAAACAAACAGAAAGTGCACAGTACAGGGACAGAATATGTGAAGACACCCAACCATAATACAATATGGAATATATCTGTTTACTGTGTGTATGTGTGTGTGTGGTGTGTGTGTGTGTGTGTGTGTGTGTGTGTGTGTGTGTGTTTATGTTATGGGGAGAGAGAGACAGAAGCACAGATAGACAGTGACAGAGCAACAGAGAGATAACATGTCAAAGTCAATTCAATTCCAATTGTCCCTCTTATTTATCAGGTTCACATTTATGAAGGTAGACTTTTCTGCCACTGAGCCTTACAGATCTCTCTCACCTTTCCAGTGCTAATATGTAGTTGTACTTTCTTGTCAGATTTTCTTGGAACAATCCATCCCCAAATAATGACACAGACATTTCTAAATTATGAATGATTGGCCTTTAACTTAACCTTGTTCCCAACGATTTCCTATACCTTAACAAATGTCTATTAGCCTATTGTCTATTATTCTGTATTCGCAGCTCCTTCCTTGTCTTCCTGGCATGGGTCCAGGCCTAGATTCATTCCCCTGAGTTTTTCTCTCAGGCCAGCAATCCTGCCAAACCATTCCTTTTCAGCAATTGGCCGTTTAACTTTTTATTAAACCAATTAAGGGCCTTAGGCAGGCAATGTAAAAAACACCCTATTTTCACATAATGATCAAATGTCCCACAAGTTTAACTTTTAATCATCCCCTTCTAGATTTAGCATTTTGCTTGATCTCAGGTCCTTCGTGTTTGTACTTTATTGACTGAGATACCTACTCAGGCCCTATTTTGCTTTCTTGGTAATAGAGGCTGAACTTACATCTCTTAGTATCAGGAATTCTAGACACTAGCCAATAACCCCTAATTATAGCCCATAATTTACTACTTTTTAATTTAGAAACAAAATCGACCTCAATTTTGTGTGAATAAGAAATGTAATAAAAATTAATTATTGTCTCAGAATGCATAGCACTAGCCATTTTAACTAAACTAATGCTTATTTATGTTAACAATATAAAATTTTATTCCTGAGATGATCATGGTGTTTCATGCCTTTGAACCCAGGACTCAGGAGCCAAAAGCATGAATCTCAATGAATTCCAGGCCAGTCACAGATACATAATGAGGCCCTTTCTTAAAAACAGAACAATGGAACATGCAGAAGACTGAAAATTAAAGCACACTGACTGTACTTACAGAGGATATGAGTTAACTCCCACCAACCAGATGGTAGCTCACGACCATCTACAATCAGATCTGTTGCCCTCTTCTTTTCTACCAGCAGACATTCAAGGAGGGTACTACATATGACAAAATAACTTTTAAAAATGAAATAAAATGTCCTACTGGTTACTTGAAACCCATCACTGTGCCTCTGCTAGAGTTCCCTCAGCTAAAGACCACCAAATAATTGTTAGATCCCCATATCCTCTTGGGAACTTCCTGAGTCCATGCATGCCGGACATTTTTTAAAATTAGTTCATGATTTTTTACATGTAGATCCTTGTTCCCTATATCTCCCTCATTCCTTCCCTTCCTCTTATCATCTGTTGCCCCCTCACATTCTCCCTGACCACCCTGCCATCCTATTCACCCACAATCAACACATAGGGCTAGGCCATCCAAGTGGGGTCATGTATTTCTGACAGCGCATTTGAAGTGTTGATTAGAATGTCTCTTCTATGTCTAGGTTTAGGGGTATCCCTGGATTGGGGGAATGTGTCCTCAAGGTCCTTTTGTGCACCAGGAATACATCCAGGTCCCACTGTCTGAACTCCATTAGACAGCTCACACCTTCTAGCTGATACCCATCTCAGGGGTCTGAGTCAGTTCCATGCTGGATTCACAGCTATCAGTCTGGGATCCTATTAGCTCCTCCTTCATCAGATCAGCTGTCTCAATGTGTTTCTGCAACTCGATCTTGTCCTCTCTCTCTCTGCATCTGGATTCTAGTTAGACGCAGTGTTTACTTCTGGGTCTTTGCTTCTGTTTTCTACAGAGTAGATGAGGGCTCCATGTAGCGCTCGAGTTAGTTGCTGATGTAATTTTCAGGGAAGGTCAATAATGGAAGCCTTTCCACTGTTGCTCAGATTGTTAGTTGGAGTCAGACTTCTAGGTCTCTAGATATAACTTTAGGTTCAATTTTCTCTTCAAACCAATAATGACTTGCTCTTTTATGTTCTCTCCCTCTCTACCATATTCTACTTTTTGTGCCTGGGTTACCTCATTCATGATTATTTCTTCAAGTGCCATCCACTTCCCTGTGCATTTCAAGATTCCATTTTTTCTGTCTATTAGTAGTCCATTGTGTAGATGTGCCACAAGTTCTTTATCCATTCTTCAGTTGAGAGGCATCTGGGTAGCTTCTAGTTTCTTGCTATTATAAATAATGCTGCTATAGATATAATTAAACACTTTCCTTTGTTGCATGAATGTGGATAATTTGGGTATATGGCTATGAGTGGGATTGCCAGGTCCTGTGGTAAACCAATTCCCATCTTGCTGAGGAACTGCCATAGCTATCTTGAAAATGGCTGTACAAGTTTGAACTCCCAAAAGCAGTGGAGGAGAATTCCCCTTTCTACAGATCCTGTCCAGCAGTACTCAGGAGCCAAATGCATGAATCTCAATGAATTCCAGGCCAGTCAAAATTACATAATGAGGCCTTTTCTTCAAACACAACAATGGAATGGATAGATGGCTAAAAGTTCAAGCACGCTGATTGTACTTACAGAGGATATGAGTTACTTCCCACCAACCAGATGGTAGTTCACAACCATCTACAATGAGATTGTTGCCCTCTTATTTTCTACCAAGAGATATTCAAGTAGGATATTACATATTATAAATAATTTTTAAATGAAACAAAACATCCAACTGGATACTTGAAACCCATCACTGGGCCTCTGCTAGAGTTCCCTCAGCTAAAGACCTCAAGATCTCTGTTAGATCCACTAATCCTCTTGTGCACATTCTGAGTCCCTACATACTGAATTTTTTTAAATTATTATTGTTTATTTTACATGTTGATTCCTATCCCTCACTCGATACCCTCCCTCCCTCTTACATTCTCTCCCCCTTTACATTCACCCTGACCACCTCCCCTTCCATTCACCCCCTCTCCAATATGGAGCTATGCCATCCAGGTAGGGTCATGTATTTCTGAAATTGAGAGTTCAGTTTAAGGTATGTTTAGAGTTAGGGTGAGCATTATGGTTGGTGGTAGCGTTAGTGTTGGGTTCCTGAAGCCCAGGAAAGGAGTGAGAGCCCATGGCAAAAATAACAGGAAAGGAAAGTAACGTTCAGATAGAAGAGAGTTTCCCCTTAGTAGTCTATGTAATTATTTGGGACCTTTGCTAAGCAATCAGTGGGATAAGAGATGTGGGAAGAAACATTTGAGGCACCCATAGATAATGTGACCCAGAGCCATAGGTCAACACCTCTACCAGAGATGATTAATAAAGGAGTAGAGCCATGCTGATATCATGCACCTGGGCTTTCCCAAGGATCCAGAGCTCTTGGGGATTGTACTGCAGAAGCAATGGAGGAAATGTGGGTCGGAGCAAGATGTGTAAACTGATGGATTACCTGTGAGGTCTAGACAGAGAGGGAAACTTTGGAAAAACATGGAGGGCCAGAATCAGGGTTTGGTGTGATAGCAGAACCTGGAGCCCAGAGACAGAAACTTGAAACAGGAGCCCATGTCTGAAGAAGGCGCATGGGTTTCCCATCCTGTAGTGATTGTTGCCTCAAGGGATGGAGTCACCTTTGATACATGTGAACTTCCTGGAAGAGGATGAGGAGCTGTAGCTCTGGAGAACCCTGACATGCCCTTGGTCAGCACCCAAAGAGGAAGCAGAGGCAAGGAGCAAGTCCTATCCTTTTCTGAGGAAGCAGTGCAGCATGCAAAGTAGGGCTCCATCCCACACAGCTGCCTGCAGTCTAAGCATAGAGAGGAATGCTGCATGCCAGGCATTATCACTGAACTTCCAGGCCAAGACTGCCTTGTGGAAATTGTACAAGTATGTTCTGTATCTTCCCAGTCCACACACAGAAGCCACCAGCTACAAGTGGCTAAATGATTGTCATGATAAACAGTCAATTCCAGGCTCATTCTTGACAAAAAATAGGCTTAGCTACAAGTTTGTGGTGTTGAGGAACACTTGGCAAGTGAAATTCCACATGAAGATGCTATGTACACTAGGTACTTTAGTGAGGCTACCCTGGACGTAATATCAAAATCCTGGAGATTTTAAGGATGTGGGCAGCTTCTGAAAAGGTCAGAGTACCTAGTGTGAGACATATGACCCAGGAAATACAGGAGAAGAGCCATTTTTAAATTCTTAATATTTATCTAAAAATACATAATAAAAACTATAGCTTCATATACATAATAGTATCAAAGTTTCAGTTTTACTTTCCAAAATTTTTATTTAGTAAATGTGCATGCATTTGTTCCTGAGTGAAAGGAGCCTTCAGGACACAGAAGAGGGTATCAGGTCTCCTGTTAAAAGAATTACAGATAGGTGTGAACCACCATGTGGATGCTAGGAATTGAACCAGGCTTCCTCTAAGGGCATTAACCACTGAGCCAGCCCTTGGTGCCCCAAGCCCTGCAGAGCTGCATTTGTTCTGAAAAGTGAATCCTATGTGTTCCTTTGGGACTGTGGCTGATATGTCTTATTCAACCTTAGAGGTAGGTTTCTCACCTGAAGCAAAATGCTGTGAATTTTTAGACTTCAGAGCTAAAACTCTGTTTCTAAAACCCAGGTATGCAAGGCTCAAATTCCTCAGGGCTTAATTTAAAAAAAAACAAAATTCTTCAAAGCTTTCCAAACATACTAATAAGTTTGGACTTCATCCTGTGGGGAACTAGAAGCTCTAGAAGGTAGTTAGGTAGCAATGGAAATCACCAAGTTTAGCAAATGATTGAAAGCTGCATGGCCTTCATATTAATAAGGTGAGAATATAGAATCTCGGGATGCACTTATTGGCCCACACCCATGCAGTCATGGCCCCCTCTTCTCTTCTTTAGGAAAGTGCATAAATGAACTTCAGTGTTGTGATTGTCATAGATGCTATGAAAGTAAAGTCTGAAGAAAGGGTTCTGCCACAAGCCAGAGTAGGCTCCTCTGAGCACTAAAGCTTGTCTGAAACCTTAAAACCACCCGAAAGAGAAACAAACACCTCAAAGAGCTGAATTCGCTCTACTGTCCAGTCCTCTACAGAGATCTAAGTAACTAGTTAGGGCATATGGAGGGCTTTTGAGAATTTGTTTCATTAAATACAGTCCATGTTGAGGACTAAGTTATTGTATAAATTATCTAAAGCAGAAGTACATGTTAAAAATCATTTCCAGTTATTTGCTACTCTTTAGTATCAGCTAAGGTCTTCTGGCCACACATGTCACTGTACATGCATGGTGAGAATGCAACATGTGGTTTGCACTAAATGTCTTCTCCCCAACCCTACCCAGTGATATGTTGAGAGCTCACAATAGCCAAAATTGGAGTTATTTCCTCTGAAATTAACAAGAAGTTGAGAGATTCTTCTGCAAAAAGGGAATATACATCTGTCAGTCTAACATTAATGTTCACACACTGCATCATTCTCTCTGTGCAGAGGTCCACCACGACCACATTCTTTGTAAATGTAGTAGTCCATCACTCAATGAATCAGCTGACAAAAAAGTTACCAAGTTCATGTTTAGGGTGGTGTGATGATCTGACTATTTTTTTGCATTTACTTGAATGGGGTGATTCTTTATACTACACACACACATACACACACACACACACACACACAAATACACACACACACACACACACACACATCACAGACACACAAAGGCAGAGAATATCACTTACTGAGCCTCAAATATTGGGATGGTTTCCCAAGGCAGCTAAGACAAGATGCTGGTCTGGTCCCTGGTGTAAGGACAAAAAGAAGGGCACTGCCACGATTGTACCAACAAATCCCATGGTATCTGTCCTGGGTGTCTTTCTGAGGTGTCCAGTTCCTAAATGTCACTATGTGGCTAAGAACCCTACAGGAGAACTAATTTGTGATACCCAAAACATAAGTACATAGCTGGAGGCAGCAACAGCTGTTTGATCCAAACTATTCACCATCATGCCCTTAGGTAGACCCTCTACCTGGACAGCTGTGGCTGGAGATGGCTCATTGGGTAAAAGGTCAGGGACAGTGGCACATGACTTTTTCTCCAAATACTGAGGAGAGGGACAATATGGAGATAGGAGTCTCCTGCAGTGCATTAACCAGACAGCCTAGCAGAATCCTTGAGATCCAGGTTCAGTGAAGGGTACTTTCTAGGCAGTAACTCAATCACTGCTGAGATTAGCTTTGCTATGGGTTTGACTCCTCAGAAATAGCTTCATGACCTTGGACTTGAGAAGCAAGATGTTGGGACTTTTGTTGTTGTTTGGGTTTTTTTGGTTTTGTTTTTGTTTTTTTGAGACAGGATTTATGTGTAATCACTATGTTCAACCAGGCTGATCTCAAAATCACAGATTCTCTGGTCTCTCAAGTGCTAGAATTAAAGACATCTACTACTATCCTGGTAGGAAAAGGCTGTGTAAAGTAAGACATGAGGGAAAAAAAAGGTCATGAAGGCAACCTTTTTAAAATATTGATAGATTAGTTTGCTTTTAATATTTATTTTTCTTTTGTATGTATATGACTGTGTGTTTGTACAAGCACATATAGGTTCCCTCCAAAAAAAAAAAAAAAAAGCCATCAGAACACCTACAACACCTGGAGTTACATGTGGTAGTAAGCTCACCCTGTGGAGTCTGGAAACCAATCTCTCATCTTTCTGCTTACTTGGTTACTTTTTGAGATAGGGTCTCCAAAAACAGGCTAGCCTTGAACTTGCTATGTAGCTGTGTAGCTGAGGATGACCTTGAACCTCTGATCTTCCTGCCTCTACCTCCCAAATACTGGGATGATAGGTAAACACCACCATACATACCCAGTTTCTGGAGAGCCAGGAATAGAGCCCAGGGTCTCATGCATGTTAGGCAAGCACTCTCTAAACACTGAGCTACATATATCTCCATCACAAATTGAACTTTCTGGAAGTTAAGAATTCTCTCCAATAGAAGACACTTAAAATTGTCCAGAAAGGCAACACAGTAAGGAATGAAACTGTTGGTATATAAAGCAGACATAGGGCCTGTAGCCAAAGTAGGAAACAAGTGCAAACCAGTAGAAAAAGACAGCCCAGTAAAAACCGATCAAGGGCTCAGGCAGACATTTCAGAAACCGCGGGCTCTTTTGAGCAAGTGGAAAGGTTGCAGACTTGTCAGTTGTCAGTGAAATCAACAGGCAAATGGAACCATCAGTGCACAGTCATAAGTCTACAGAAAAATGTAAAAACTTAATGGAGGGCCAGTGAAAAAGTAAGGTCACTTGCCTGGCTCCTTCAATTTGTCTCTGACTTCCACTCCTGCTATGGGACCTGCTCCCAATAAATGCTTGTTTGAAACACATACACAGAGAGACAGAGGGGTGGGGGAGGAGAATAAGAGAGAAAGAGGAACATGCTAGAAGGTGCACACTAGTTCTGTTCATAGTAGCCACAAACTGGAACAACACAAATATCCATCAGCATTAGATTGGAATTAGGCATGGGTGAGGAAGAGGCCAAGGAGATGGAGAAGCTTAGGGTCAAACTGAGGGCCTCACAGGTGCTAGGGCAGTGCTCTGCTGCTGAGCCTCCAAACTCAACCTCTCTGTGCAAAAGTCATCTCACCTCTGTAGAGCCCTCAGTCCCTGTCTATCAGGTTCAAGTACTTATCCCTTTAAATTCTTCCCTCATCTCCTATTTAGGTGAACTAGGTGGTGTGTACCAATCGAAAGTGCCCCAGTAGATCAAAAGAAGGCAAGAACAAGGCATCCCTTAGCACTTAAATGTTCCTGTCATCTGAATGTCAGCTCTAGCGTGAGAGAGCTGTGTTTTCCTGTTGCACAGTGGTGCTTGATATATAAGTATTGCCATGGATGAATCCAAAAAGAGGCTGAGGAAATGTGATTCATTCCCTTTGCCAAAGAGGGCTGCCTACCTGCAGAGGCTCAGCAGGGTGGGTCTCCCATTAAGGCCTCTGGCAGGTGTTAATGAGATTAGCAATTAAAAGGCAGGCCAGCAGTGGCCAGACACCAGGATCTGAGTGAGAGTCAGCTCAAGAAATGGAGAAGGCATGGCCTCAGTGAGGCAACCAGCTGTAGTTCCTGTTTGCCTTTATCCCCTATGCCATGGGCTTGGATAGGGTGGTGTTTCTGATACCTGTGCCAGATAGGACAGTGGAGTTGAGTGCCCACTAGCAGGATACGGGAGTTGCCTGGATACAGGTGGCAGTGATCCTTGATGCAGGTGGGATATATCATTTGTTCCTAGATATCCCAGGATGCCCTTACCTTCTGTTAAAAAGAGACATCCTGTCAAATGTAGGAGCCTGGATTTGTTTTGACTCTGAACAGCCATCAGTAACCAATAAACAGGGAAGGAGCTTGATCCTGTAGGCAGTGGATGTTCTGGCTGTCTAAAAGCTATGGCTGCCATGGCTGTACTGATCAAAGACTCTGACATGTTAACTTAGGGGCAGAAAATAACTACAATAGCCCCCCATGCACTGGTGAGCAGGAGAGCATTGTCCGGCAGCCCAAAGAACAATGGATGTCCAATGCCCACATGAATAACTGATGCACTAACTGCCACTCTTCTGCCTGAGAAGACTGAAGAACAAGTAATTTGGGACTGTCATCTCCTGCTGATTAAAGAGACAGGAGTTTGCAAAGACCTTACAGTCTTCCCTCTGGCCATGGAAACACTAACTTGGTTCACTGATGGGAACCTTGTGAAAGGTAAAGAAAGGACTGGGACAAGGATGTGAATGAAACCTGCAGAGTTTGAGCCAGCAGCCTGCCAGAAGGAAACTCAGCATGAGAAGTTGAGCTCTTGGCCTTAACACAGGCCTTGCAGCTGGCCAAAGACAAGAAAAAAATCTGTAAACCTGTACATGGGCAGCAGTTATGCTGTTATAACTGTCCATGTGCAAGGGGCTATCTGTAAACAAAGGGGACTGGCTAAGCTTTACTGTGAGCAAGTGAGAGAGCCAGAGATGAGCTGACACCTGCATTCCTCCACATTTTCTTCCCACTGTCCTGCTTGAGTAGCTACTGTAATTCTCATTAGGGACAGTGACCTGGAGCATAAGCTAAGTAAGCCCCTTTCTGGACTGCATTGTGTGTGGTCAGTGTTTTAGCACAGCAACAGATGCTCACCAGAACGGTAAGATATGATTTTCTTCTTTTCAACTCTGGTGAAGTAAATGTATGTTTTATTGTTTATTTTCATCTCATTTGTTCTTTTGCCAAGATAGGCTCTTAGCAATACAGTCCTTTCTGTCCTTGAATTTGTGACTCCTGTCTCAAGCTTCTGAGTACTGAGCAAGGCATGTACCATCCCACTGGTTTGTATTTTTCACTAATTAAATATGAGATGGTTACATTTAATTCTCTTTATGTATACTTATTGGTTTTGAGGCAGGGTCTTGCTTTGTAGCAAAGCCCGGATGAAGGTATTAGCAGTCATCTGTCCATATTTCCAAGTGCTACAATTATAAACTTGCATAGAGAAATGGGAGGCATTGGTGTTTGTTTGAAAGGCGGGGTAAGGAAACATTGAATAAATTGATTAATTTGAAAATTGCTTCAATTATAAACATGCACTACACAAAGCTACCTAAATGCATGCGGCTTTTTTGTAAAAGTAAAAAATTATATATGTTTAGGCTTATATTTTATCATGTTCAAAAAACAAGCTTGTAGGTATCTAAGACAGAGGAATATGTTGTCAGTTTAGCATTGCAAATGGAAAGCATTCTAGTTGGAGGAGGGATATATATGACAAATGTGGAAGGCAGTTACCCTATTCACCCTGCTTAAATTTTTTTTCTTTGGTTTTACAGAGTATAATAATATTTTAACTTTAGAGAAATGGGAGGTATTGGTGTTTGTTTGAACGAGGGTTAAGGAAACATTGAATAAATTGATTAATTTGAAAACTGCTTCCCTCAAAGCCATGAAAACCTCAATTCACTCCACACAATTCTTGAAAATTAATCCAGATTGCTGGGTTGTGGATTATGCCTTTAACACCAGTACTTTGGAGGCAGAGTCAGAGGCAGAAAGATCTTCAAAGGCCAGCCTGTTCTACAGAGTAAGTTTCAAGACAGCCAGGGCATCATATAGGAACCTTGTCTCGAGTGAAAAAACATAATGGTTGCATATACTTCTAACTTCAACATTGAGAGGCAGAGATAGGTGGAATGAGAAACTCCATCTCCAAAATACATAAAAATAAGACAGCAGCTTAAGATACAATGTGCAATTGCATGCCTTTTCTTCTCTTGAATAAAAGCAGGTTTCAGTGTCTAGCCCATGTGGTGGACTACAACTGTCCTGAACTGCTATTCCAGGGAAACCAGCACTGACTTGTGATTTCAGTGGTCACCAGATTCACAAGCAACACACTTAAATACATGAAGGAAAGAATCTCATAATCTTGTAAGTTAGGCTTTATATCAAAAAACCAAGTAGACAATATCACCCCAAACTTGATTTCTGTCCTCCATTCCTTCTTCATATATATGTCTGATCTACCATCCACCACCAGAGAATAAATGGGTACATAAGAGCCGAGTATATGTAGTGATACAAATAGTTGTTACCAGACAAACTTAAAACTTTGTGGCTCCTTTAATGATCAAACCTGTGTACCACTCAGCCATCCAGGATGATTCTGAAAATATGGGACACTAGGGAGAGCTGAATGATAATGTTGAGGTATCTCATGTTCCAATTACTATTAAAGTAGAATCATACCACCCATGTGTATAGATGCAATAATACCAATAGTCAGACTGCCTTTCAAAGGTAAGGATAATTGATCCTTCAAGAAGACCATGACATTAGACCATTTTCCTTAAGTTAATATGATTGATGTAGATGTGCTACATGAAAAATCCTTTTTTTTTTTCTTAAACACTCAAGTTCACTCATGTGAATTTAGGCACATGAGAACCTTTGGAGTATACTAATCACATCTGTTTTCTCTGAATATAAGGCAGTTTTTAAACAATGATTAGTGAAACTATATTTTTACAATATATAAATAATATTCACTCTACTTCATTCTTTATCCACCAGGAATGGGGCAGGATCTACTGTATTCATAGTAATGGGCAAAGAGGTGATCATGGGAATATTAGTGTAAGTATTGTGTAATTTGAGTACTGTATTGACAGTGAAAAACTGGCTGTGTTTATACTTGCAATACAGATTGTGCTGAGTATATATTGCTTTTGTCCCATTTGTGGGGATGGAATTTCATTAAGATTGTTGGTAACTTGGAGCAGGGCAATAATTCAGGTGTGTTTTACTACAGTATAAATTGGAGCAATCTGTATTTACTACCAAAGATATTACACGCAGGGCAAAACTTCAGGGATATTTTACTACAGTAGGAATTGTAAAAGGGAGTTGAGCATGTTGACTGATACCTGTAATCTTAACCTGAAAAGGAGGTTGGAGTATCAGGACTCTAGTTATTTTTTTACCACATAGGAGAAGTCAAGCACGAAACAAAGTCATAATTGTTCTTTCTTGCTAGAAGTATTAGGTGATCCTTTTTTCATTTTTTTTCTGTTTGGCATAACCTACATTTTTGGCAGTTTATCTCTGTGTAATAGCCCTGCCCATCTTAGCCCATAGTTTGTATTCAAGGGTGGTCTCCAACTCACAGATAACCACTGCACTTCTGTCTCCCAAGAGCTACAATTAAAAAATTGTGAAACCACCCGAGGCTTAAACTGCCTTGTATGTCAATTTACACATTTGGCATTCCTTTATTTTGTAGTTCCATTAGCATCCTTGCACCTTACTATAATCATATCTGGTTTCATTAAAAAAAAAAAAAAAACAGACAAGTGTCCATTAACTAGAAAAGATTTGGACACTCATGTAGAATTCCTCAAAAAATGTAAAAAAGACAGAATTCATAAACATAAACTACTCTTATAACAATATGAGGAACTATGTAAACTTCTTCATAGGCCTATGTATGATGCGCATATCACCTCTGACCCCACCGTAGAGAAGCTGAACCTGTTCCAACAACATGTGGCAACTTTGAGGCAAACAAAGGTATGCTGCTGCATTCATTCCCCCATGAAATTTCATTGGACGTTTATGTATCTCATAACAATTTTGATTGTTTTAAGAATTTAGGAATTAACAGTTTGTCAATATTAATAAAAAATCATATTGTGTATGAGAAAATTGGAACTAACTTCAGATTCAAGTTTTGAAAAAGATGGAGTGTGTCAATTTCAAAGTGTATTTTCTGTGTCATTGCAGAGTATCGTGGCACTACAGACATTGCTTTTGCAGGTAATATGTGTTCAGATTATGCAGTATCAATTCACTTGTATTTATCAATTTGAAAAACCTGACAGCTTTTGCCTTAATTCTAAATAAGGAGCCAGTTTGTATTAAGGGATGCTGAGGTAGGCATCACTTCAGTTTTAGAACAGCCTTGTACACAAAGTGAGTTTGGGGACAGGCAGGGATACACAGGGAAACCCTTTCTCGAGTAAAGAAACAGAAAAGGCACATACAGGGATAGAATAGGTGAAGACAACCAACCACAATACAATATGGTATATATCTGTTTGTTTACTGTGAGTGTGTGTGTGTGTGTGTGTGTGCGTGGGTGTGGGTGTGGGTGTGGGTGTGTGTGTTTATGTTATGGGGAGAGAGAGACAGAAGCATTTGTTCTGAAAAGTGAATCCTGTGTGTTCCTTTGGGATTGTGGCTGATATGTCTTATTCAACCTTGGAGGTAGGTTTCTCACCTGAATCAAAATGCTGTGGATTTTTAGATTTCAGAGGTAAAACTCTGTTTTCTAGAACCCAGGTATGCAAGGCTCAAATTCCTCAGGGCTTAATTTAAAAAAAAACAAAATTCCTAAAAGCTTTCCAAACAAACTAAGGAGTTTGGACTTTATCTTGTGGGGAACTAGAAGCTCAAGAGCGTAGTTAGGTAGCAATGGAAATCACCAAGTTGAGCAAATGATTGAAAGCTGCATGGCCTTCATATTAATAAGGTAAGAATATAGAATACCGGGATGCACTTATTGGCCCACACCCATGTAGTCATGGCCCCCTCTTCTCCTCTTTAGGAAAGTGCATAAATGAACTTCATTGTTGTGATTGTCATAGATGCTATCAAAGTAAAGTTGAAGAAAAGGTTCTTATTTGTTTTGAGGCAGTTGAAGAAAGGGTACTTATTTGTTTTGAGGCAGGGTCTTGCTTTGTAGCCAAGGCCAGCTTGGAGGTAGTAGCATAATAATATTTTAACTTTAGAGAATTGGGAGGCATTGGTGTTTGTTTGAAAGAGGGGGTTAGGAAACACTGAATAAATTGATTAATTTGAAAACTACTTCCCTCAAAGCCATGAAAACCTGAAGTCAATCCTCACAATTCTTGAAAATTAATCCAGATTGCTGGGTTGTGGATTATGCCTTTAACACCAGTTCGTTGGAGGCAGAGGCAGAGGCAGAGGCAGAAAGTTCTCCAAAGGTCAGCCTGTTGTACAGAGTAAGTTTCAAGACAGCCAGGGCATCCTATAGGAACCTTGTCTCGAGTGAAAAAACATAATGGTTGCATATACTTCTAACTTCAACATTGATAGGTGGAATCAGAAACTTCACCTCCAAAATACGTAAAAATAAGACAGCAGCTGAAGATAGGTTGAGCACTTGCCAGCATTTTCTGCTCTTTTGCATAAGAGCAGGTTTCAGTTTCCAGCCCATGTGGTGGACTACAACTGTCCTGAACTGCTATTCCAGGGAAACCAGCCCTGACTTGTGACTTCAGTGGTCACCAGGTTCAAAAGCAACACACTTAAATACATGAAGGAAAGAATCTCATAGTCTTGTAAGTTAGGCTTTATATCAAAAACCCAGGTAGACAGTATCACCCCAATCTTGATTTCTGTCCTCCATTCCTTCTTCATATATATGTCTGAGCTACCATCCACCACCAGAGAATAAATGCGTACATAAGAGCCGAGTATATGTAGTGATACAAATAGTTGTTACCAGACAAACTTAAAACTTTTGGCTCCTTTAATGATCAAACCTGTGTACCACTCAGCCATCCAGGATGATTCTGAAAATATGGGACACCAGGGAGAGCTGAGTAATAATGTTGAGGTATCTCATGTTCCATTACTATTAAAGTAGAAGCATACCACCCATGTCTGTAGATGGAATAACACTAGCAGTCAGACTGCCTTTCAAGGTAAGGATAATTGATCCTTCAAGAAGACCATGACATTAGAGCATTTTCCTTAAGTTAATATAAATGATGTAGATGTGCTAAATAAAAAATACTTTTTTTTCTTAAACACTCAAGTTCACTCATGTGAATTTAGGCACATGAGAACCTTTGGATTATACTAATCACATCTTTTTTCCCTGAATATAAGTCAATTTTTAAACAATGATTAGTGAAAATTTATTTTACAATATATAAATAATACTCACTCTACTGCCTTCTTTATATACTAGGAATGGGGCAGGATCTACTGTATTCATAGTAATGCGCAAAGAGTTGATCATGGGAATATTAGAGTAAGTACTGTGTAAATTGAGTTCTGTATTGAAAGTGAAAAACTGGCTGTGTTTATACTTGCAATAGAGTTTTGCTGAGTACATATTGCTTTTGTCCCATTTGTGGGGATGGAATTTCATTAAGATTGTTGTTAACTTGGAGCAGGGCAATAATTCAGGGGTGTTTTACTACAGTATAAATTGGAGCAGTCTCTATTTACTACCAAAGATATTACACACAGGGCTATAATTCAGGGATATTTTACTACAGTAGGAATTGTAAAAGGAAGTTGAGCATGGTGACTGATACCTGTAAGCTTAACCTGAAAATGAGGTTGGAGTATCAGGACGTGAGGTATTTCTTGGCCACATAGCAGAAGTCAAGCACGAAACAAAGTCATAATTGTTCTTTCTTGCTAGAAGTATTAGGTGATCCTTTTTTTCAATATTTTCTGTTTGGCATAACCTACATTTTTGGCAGTTTATCTCTGTGTAATAGCCCTGCCCATCTTAGCCCATAGTTTGTATTCAAGGGTGGTCTCCAACTCACAGATAACCACTGCACTTCTGTCTCCCAAGAGCTACAATTAAAAAATTGTGAAACCACCCGAGGCTTAAACTGCCTTGTATGTCAATTTACACATTTGGCATTCCTTTATTTTGTAGTTCCATTAGCATCCTTGCACCTTACTATAATCATATCTGGTTTCATTAAAAAAAAAAAAAAACAGACAAGTGTCCATTAACTAGAAAAGATTTGGACACTCATGTAGAATTCCTCAAAAAATGTAAAAAAGACAGAATTCATAAACATAAACTACTCTTATAACAATATGAGGAACTATGTAAACTTCTTCATAGGCCTATGTATGATGCGCATATCACCTCTGACCCCACCGTAGAGAAGCTGAACCTGTTCCAACAACATGTGGCAACTTTGAGGCAAACAAAGGTATGCTGCTGCATTCATTCCCCCATGAAATTTCATTGGACGTTTATGTATCTCATAACAATTTTGATTGTTTTAAGAATTTAGGAATTAACAGTTTGTCAATATTAATAAAAAATCATATTGTGTATGAGAAAATTGGAACTAACTTCAGATTCAAGTTTTGAAAAAGATGGAGTGTGTCAATTTCAAAGTGTATTTTCTGTGTCATTGCAGAGTATCGTGGCACTACAGACATTGCTTTTGCAGGTAATATGTGTTCAGATTATGCAGTATCAATTCACTTGTATTTATCAATTTGAAAAACCTGACAGCTTTTGCCTTAATTCTAAATAAGGAGCCAGTTTGTATTAAGGGATGCTGAGGTAGGCATCACTTCAGTTTTAGAACAGCCTTGTACACAAAGTGAGTTTGGGGACAGGCAGGGATACACAGGGAAACCCTTTCTCGAGTAAAGAAACAGAAAAGGCACATACAGGGATAGAATAGGTGAAGACAACCAACCACAATACAATATGGTATATATCTGTTTGTTTACTGTGAGTGTGTGTGTGTGTGTGTGTGTGTGCGTGGGTGTGGGTGTGGGTGTGGGTGTGTGTGTTTATGTTATGGGGAGAGAGAGACAGAAGCATTTGTTCTGAAAAGTGAATCCTGTGTGTTCCTTTGGGATTGTGGCTGATATGTCTTATTCAACCTTGGAGGTAGGTTTCTCACCTGAATCAAAATGCTGTGGATTTTTAGATTTCAGAGGTAAAACTCTGTTTTCTAGAACCCAGGTATGCAAGGCTCAAATTCCTCAGGGCTTAATTTAAAAAAAAAACAAAATTCCTAAAAGCTTTCCAAACAAACTAAGGAGTTTGGACTTTATCTTGTGGGGAACTAGAAGCTCAAGAGCGTAGTTAGGTAGCAATGGAAATCACCAAGTTGAGCAAATGATTGAAAGCTGCATGGCCTTCATATTAATAAGGTAAGAATATAGAATACCGGGATGCACTTATTGGCCCACACCCATGTAGTCATGGCCCCCTCTTCTCCTCTTTAGGAAAGTGCATAAATGAACTTCATTGTTGTGATTGTCATAGATGCTATCAAAGTAAAGTTGAAGAAAGGGTTCTTATTTGTTTTGAGGCAGTTGAAGAAAGGGTACTTATTTGTTTTGAGGCAGGGTCTTGCTTTGTAGCCAAGGCCAGCTTGGAGGTAGTAGCATAATAATATTTTAACTTTAGAGAATTGGGAGGCATTGGTGTTTGTTTGAAAGAGGGGGTTAGGAAACACTGAATAAATTGATTAATTTGAAAACTACTTCCCTCAAAGCCATGAAAACCTGAAGTCAATCCTCACAATTCTTGAAAATTAATCCAGATTGCTGGGTTGTGGATTATGCCTTTAACACCAGTTCGTTGGAGGCAGAGGCAGAGGCAGAGGCAGAAAGTTCTCCAAAGGTCAGCCTGTTGTACAGAGTAAGTTTCAAGACAGCCAGGGCATCCTATAGGAACCTTGTCTCGAGTGAAAAAACATAATGGTTGCATATACTTCTAACTTCAACATTGATAGGTGGAATCAGAAACTTCACCTCCAAAATACGTAAAAATAAGACAGCAGCTGAAGATAGGTTGAGCACTTGCCAGCATTTTCTGCTCTTTTGCATAAGAGCAGGTTTCAGTTTCCAGCCCATGTGGTGGACTACAACTGTCCTGAACTGCTATTCCAGGGAAACCAGCCCTGACTTGTGACTTCAGTGGTCACCAGAATCACAAGCAACGCACTTAAATACATGAAGGAAAGAATCTCATAGTCTTGTAAGTTAGGCTTTATATCAAAAACCCAGGTAGACAGTATCACCCCAATCTTGATTTCTGTCCTCCATTCCTTCTTCATATATATGTCTGAGCTACCATCCACCACCAGAGAATAAATGCGTACATAAGAGCCGAGTATATGTAGTGATACAAATAGTTGTTACCAGACAAACTTAAAACTTTTGGCTCCTTTAATGATCAAACCTGTGTACCACTCAGCCATCCAGGATGATTCTGAAAATATGGGACACCAGGGAGAGCTGAGTAATAATGTTGAGGTATCTCATGTTCCATTACTATTAAAGTAGAAGCATACCACCCATGTCTGTAGATGGAATAACACTAGCAGTCAGACTGCCTTTCAAGGTAAGGATAATTGATCCTTCAAGAAGACCATGACATTAGAGCATTTTCCTTAAGTTAATATAAATGATGTAGATGTGCTAAATAAAAAATACTTTTTTTTCTTAAACACTCAAGTTCACTCATGTGAATTTAGGCACATGAGAACCTTTGGATTATACTAATCACATCTTTTTTCCCTGAATATAAGTCAATTTTTAAACAATGATTAGTGAAAATTTATTTTACAATATATAAATAATACTCACTCTACTGCCTTCTTTATATACTAGGAATGGGGCAGGATCTACTGTATTCATAGTAATGCGCAAAGAGTTGATCATGGGAATATTAGAGTAAGTACTGTGTAAATTGAGTTCTGTATTGAAAGTGAAAAACTGGCTGTGTTTATACTTGCAATAGAGTTTTGCTGAGTACATATTGCTTTTGTCCCATTTGTGGGGATGGAATTTCATTAAGATTGTTGTTAACTTGGAGCAGGGCAATAATTCAGGGGTGTTTTACTACAGTATAAATTGGAGCAGTCTCTATTTACTACCAAAGATATTACACACAGGGCTATAATTCAGGGATATTTTACTACAGTAGGAATTGTAAAAGGAAGTTGAGCATGGTGACTGATACCTGTAAGCTTAACCTGAAAATGAGGTTGGAGTATCAGGACGTGAGGTATTTCTTGGCCACATAGCAGAAGTCAAGCACGAAACAAAGTCATAATTGTTCTTTCTTGCTAGAAGTATTAGGTGATCCTTTTTTTTCAATATTTTCTGTTTGGCATAACCTACATTTTTGGCAGTTTATCTCTGTGTAATAGCCCTGCCCATCTTAGCCCATAGTTTGTATTCAAGGGTGGTCTCCAACTCACAGATAACCACTGCACTTCTGTCTCCCAAGAGCTACAATTAAAAAATTGTGAAACCACCCGAGGCTTAAACTGCCTTGTATGTCAATTTACACATTTGGCATTCCTTTATTTTGTAGTTCCATTAGCATCCTTGCACCTTACTATAATCATATCTGGTTTCATTAAAAAAAAAAAAAAAACAGACAAGTGTCCATTAACTAGAAAAGATTTGGACACTCATGTAGAATTCCTCAAAAAATGTAAAAAAGACAGAATTCATAAACATAAACTACTCTTATAACAATATGAGGAACTATGTAAACTTCTTCATAGGCCTATGTATGATGCGCATATCACCTCTGACCCCACCGTAGAGAAGCTGAACCTGTTCCAACAACATGTGGCAACTTTGAGGCAAACAAAGGTATGCTGCTGCATTCATTCCCCCATGAAATTTCATTGGACGTTTATGTATCTCATAACAATTTTGATTGTTTTAAGAATTTAGGAATTAACAGTTTGTCAATATTAATAAAAAATCATATTGTGTATGAGAAAATTGGAACTAACTTCAGATTCAAGTTTTGAAAAAGATGGAGTGTGTCAATTTCAAAGTGTATTTTCTGTGTCATTGCAGAGTATCGTGGCACTACAGACATTGCTTTTGCAGGTAATATGTGTTCAGATTATGCAGTATCAATTCACTTGTATTTATCAATTTGAAAAACCTGACAGCTTTTGCCTTAATTCTAAATAAGGAGCCAGTTTGTATTAAGGGATGCTGAGGTAGGCATCACTTCAGTTTTAGAACAGCCTTGTACACAAAGTGAGTTTGGGGACAGGCAGGGATACACAGGGAAACCCTTTCTCGAGTAAAGAAACAGAAAAGGCACATACAGGGATAGAATAGGTGAAGACAACCAACCACAATACAATATGGTATATATCTGTTTGTTTACTGTGAGTGTGTGTGTGTGTGTGTGTGTGCGTGGGTGTGGGTGTGGGTGTGGGTGTGTGTGTTTATGTTATGGGGAGAGAGAGACAGAAGCATTTGTTCTGAAAAGTGAATCCTGTGTGTTCCTTTGGGATTGTGGCTGATATGTCTTATTCAACCTTGGAGGTAGGTTTCTCACCTGAATCAAAATGCTGTGGATTTTTAGATTTCAGAGGTAAAACTCTGTTTTCTAGAACCCAGGTATGCAAGGCTCAAATTCCTCAGGGCTTAATTTAAAAAAAAAACAAAATTCCTAAAAGCTTTCCAAACAAACTAAGGAGTTTGGACTTTATCTTGTGGGGAACTAGAAGCTCAAGAGCGTAGTTAGGTAGCAATGGAAATCACCAAGTTGAGCAAATGATTGAAAGCTGCATGGCCTTCATATTAATAAGGTAAGAATATAGAATACCGGGATGCACTTATTGGCCCACACCCATGTAGTCATGGCCCCCTCTTCTCCTCTTTAGGAAAGTGCATAAATGAACTTCATTGTTGTGATTGTCATAGATGCTATCAAAGTAAAGTTGAAGAAAGGGTTCTTATTTGTTTTGAGGCAGTTGAAGAAAGGGTACTTATTTGTTTTGAGGCAGGGTCTTGCTTTGTAGCCAAGGCCAGCTTGGAGGTAGTAGCATAATAATATTTTAACTTTAGAGAATTGGGAGGCATTGGTGTTTGTTTGAAAGAGGGGGTTAGGAAACACTGAATAAATTGATTAATTTGAAAACTACTTCCCTCAAAGCCATGAAAACCTGAAGTCAATCCTCACAATTCTTGAAAATTAATCCAGATTGCTGGGTTGTGGATTATGCCTTTAACACCAGTTCGTTGGAGGCAGAGGCAGAGGCAGAGGCAGAAAGTTCTCCAAAGGTCAGCCTGTTGTACAGAGTAAGTTTCAAGACAGCCAGGGCATCCTATAGGAACCTTGTCTCGAGTGAAAAAACATAATGGTTGCATATACTTCTAACTTCAACATTGATAGGTGGAATCAGAAACTTCACCTCCAAAATACGTAAAAATAAGACAGCAGCTGAAGATAGGTTGAGCACTTGCCAGCATTTTCTGCTCTTTTGCATAAGAGCAGGTTTCAGTTTCCAGCCCATGTGGTGGACTACAACTGTCCTGAACTGCTATTCCAGGGAAACCAGCCCTGACTTGTGACTTCAGTGGTCACCAGAATCACAAGCAACGCACTTAAATACATGAAGGAAAGAATCTCATAGTCTTGTAAGTTAGGCTTTATATCAAAAACCCAGGTAGACAGTATCACCCCAATCTTGATTTCTGTCCTCCATTCCTTCTTCATATATATGTCTGAGCTACCATCCACCACCAGAGAATAAATGCGTACATAAGAGCCGAGTATATGTAGTGATACAAATAGTTGTTACCAGACAAACTTAAAACTTTTGGCTCCTTTAATGATCAAACCTGTGTACCACTCAGCCATCCAGGATGATTCTGAAAATATGGGACACCAGGGAGAGCTGAGTAATAATGTTGAGGTATCTCATGTTCCATTACTATTAAAGTAGAAGCATACCACCCATGTCTGTAGATGGAATAACACTAGCAGTCAGACTGCCTTTCAAGGTAAGGATAATTGATCCTTCAAGAAGACCATGACATTAGAGCATTTTCCTTAAGTTAATATAAATGATGTAGATGTGCTAAATAAAAAATACTTTTTTTTCTTAAACACTCAAGTTCACTCATGTGAATTTAGGCACATGAGAACCTTTGGATTATACTAATCACATCTTTTTTCCCTGAATATAAGTCAATTTTTAAACAATGATTAGTGAAAATTTATTTTACAATATATAAATAATACTCACTCTACTGCCTTCTTTATATACTAGGAATGGGGCAGGATCTACTGTATTCATAGTAATGCGCAAAGAGTTGATCATGGGAATATTAGAGTAAGTACTGTGTAAATTGAGTTCTGTATTGAAAGTGAAAAACTGGCTGTGTTTATACTTGCAATAGAGTTTTGCTGAGTACATATTGCTTTTGTCCCATTTGTGGGGATGGAATTTCATTAAGATTGTTGTTAACTTGGAGCAGGGCAATAATTCAGGGGTGTTTTACTACAGTATAAATTGGAGCAGTCTCTATTTACTACCAAAGATATTACACACAGGGCTATAATTCAGGGATATTTTACTACAGTAGGAATTGTAAAAGGAAGTTGAGCATGGTGACTGATACCTGTAAGCTTAACCTGAAAATGAGGTTGGAGTATCAGGACGTGAGGTATTTCTTGGCCACATAGCAGAAGTCAAGCACGAAACAAAGTCATAATTGTTCTTTCTTGCTAGAAGTATTAGGTGATCCTTTTTTTCATTTTTTTCTGTTTGGCATAACCTACATTTTTGGCAGTTTATCTCTGTGTAATAGCCCTGCCCATCTTAGCCCATAGTTTGTATTCAAGGGTGGTCTCCAACTCACAGATAACCACTGCACTTCTGTCTCCCAAGAGCTACAATTAAAAAATTGTGAAACCACCCGAGGCTTAAACTGCCTTTTATGTCAATTTACACATTTGGCATTCCTTTATTTTGTAGTTCCATTAGCATCCTTGCACCTTACTATAATCATATCTGGTTTCATTAAAAAAAAAAAAAAAACAGACAAGTGTCCATTAACTAGAAAAGATTTGGACACTCATGTAGAATTCCTCAAAAAATGTAAAAAAGACAGAATTCATAAACATAAACTACTCTTATAACAATATGAGGAACTATGTAAACTTCTTCATAGGCCTATGTATGATGCGCATATCACCTCTGACCCCACCGTAGAGAAGCTGAACCTGTTCCAACAACATGTGGCAACTTTGAGGCAAACAAAGGTATGCTGCTGCATTCATTCCCCCATGAAATTTCATTGGACGTTTATGTATCTCATAACAATTTTGATTGTTTTAAGAATTTAGGAATTAACAGTTTGTCAATATTAATAAAAAATCATATTGTGTATGAGAAAATTGGAACTAACTTCAGATTCAAGTTTTGAAAAAGATGGAGTGTGTCAATTTCAAAGTGTATTTTCTGTGTCATTGCAGAGTATCGTGGCACTACAGACATTGCTTTTGCAGGTAATATGTGTTCAGATTATGCAGTATCAATTCACTTGTATTTATCAATTTGAAAAACCTGACAGCTTTTGCCTTAATTCTAAATAAGGAGCCAGTTTGTATTAAGGGATGCTGAGGTAGGCATCACTTCAGTTTTAGAACAGCCTTGTACACAAAGTGAGTTTGGGGACAGGCAGGGATACACAGGGAAACCCTTTCTCGAGTAAAGAAACAGAAAAGGCACATACAGGGATAGAATAGGTGAAGACAACCAACCACAATACAATATGGTATATATCTGTTTGTTTACTGTGAGTGTGTGTGTGTGTGTGTGTGTGCGTGGGTGTGGGTGTGGGTGTGGGTGTGTGTGTTTATGTTATGGGGAGAGAGAGACAGAAGCATTTGTTCTGAAAAGTGAATCCTGTGTGTTCCTTTGGGATTGTGGCTGATATGTCTTATTCAACCTTGGAGGTAGGTTTCTCACCTGAATCAAAATGCTGTGGATTTTTAGATTTCAGAGGTAAAACTCTGTTTTCTAGAACCCAGGTATGCAAGGCTCAAATTCCTCAGGGCTTAATTTAAAAAAAAACAAAATTCCTAAAAGCTTTCCAAACAAACTAAGGAGTTTGGACTTTATCTTGTGGGGAACTAGAAGCTCAAGAGCGTAGTTAGGTAGCAATGGAAATCACCAAGTTGAGCAAATGATTGAAAGCTGCATGGCCTTCATATTAATAAGGTAAGAATATAGAATACCGGGATGCACTTATTGGCCCACACCCATGTAGTCATGGCCCCCCTCTTCTCCTCTTTAGGAAAGTGCATAAATGAACTTCATTGTTGTGATTGTCATAGATGCTATCAAAGTAAAGTTGAAGAAAGGGTTCTTATTTGTTTTGAGGCAGTTGAAGAAAGGGTACTTATTTGTTTTGAGGCAGGGTCTTGCTTTGTAGCCAAGGCCAGCTTGGAGGTAGTAGCATAATAATATTTTAACTTTAGAGAATTGGGAGGCATTGGTGTTTGTTTGAAAGAGGGGGTTAGGAAACACTGAATAAATTGATTAATTTGAAAACTACTTCCCTCAAAGCCATGAAAACCTGAAGTCAATCCTCACAATTCTTGAAAATTAATCCAGATTGCTGGGTTGTGGATTATGCCTTTAACACCAGTTCGTTGGAGGCAGAGGCAGAGGCAGAGGCAGAAAGTTCTCCAAAGGTCAGCCTGTTGTACAGAGTAAGTTTCAAGACAGCCAGGGCATCCTATAGGAACCTTGTCTCGAGTGAAAAAACATAATGGTTGCATATACTTCTAACTTCAACATTGATAGGTGGAATGAGAAACTTCACCTCCAAAATACGTAAAAATAAGACAGCAGCTGAAGATAGGTTGAGCACTTGCCAGCATTTTCTGCTCTTTTGCATAAGAGCAGGTTTCAGTTTCCAGCCCATGTGGTGGACTACAACTGTCCTGAACTGCTATTCCAGGGAAACCAGCCCTGACTTGTGACTTCAGTGGTCACCAGGTTCAAAAGCAACACACTTAAATACATGAAGGAAAGAATCTCATAGTCTTGTAAGTTAGGCTTTATATCAAAAACCCAGGTAGACAGTATCACCCCAATCTTGATTTCTGTCCTCCATTCCTTCTTCATATATATGTCTGAGCTACCATCCACCACCAGAGAATAAATGGGTACATAAGAGCCGAGTATATGTAGTGATACAAATAGTTGTTACCAGACAAACTTAAAACTTTTGGCTCCTTTAATGATCAAACCTGTGTACCACTCAGCCATCCAGGATGATTCTGAAAATATGGGACACCAGGGAGAGCTGAGTAATAATGTTGAGGTATCTCATGTTCCATTACTATTAAAGTAGAAGCATACCACCCATGTCTGTAGATGGAATAACACTAGCAGTCAGACTGCCTTTCAAGGTAAGGATAATTGATCCTTCAAGAAGACCATGACATTAGAGCATTTTCCTTAAGTTAATATAAATGATGTAGATGTGCTAAATAAAAAATACTTTTTTTTCTTAAACACTCAAGTTCACTCATGTGAATTTAGGCACATGAGAACCTTTGGATTATACTAATCACATCTTTTTTCCCTGAATATAAGTCAATTTTTAAACAATGATTAGTGAAAATTTATTTTACAATATATAAATAATACTCACTCTACTGCCTTCTTTATATACTAGGAATGGGGCAGGATCTACTGTATTCATAGTAATGCGCAAAGAGTTGATCATGGGAATATTAGAGTAAGTACTGTGTAAATTGAGTTCTGTATTGAAAGTGAAAAACTGGCTGTGTTTATACTTGCAATAGAGTTTTGCTGAGTACATATTGCTTTTGTCCCATTTGTGGGGATGGAATTTCATTAAGATTGTTGTTAACTTGGAGCAGGGCAATAATTCAGGGGTGTTTTACTACAGTATAAATTGGAGCAGTCTCTATTTACTACCAAAGATATTACACACAGGGCTATAATTCAGGGATATTTTACTACAGTAGGAATTGTAAAAGGAAGTTGAGCATGGTGACTGATACCTGTAAGCTTAACCTGAAAATGAGGTTGGAGTATCAGGACGTGAGGTATTTCTTGGCCACATAGCAGAAGTCAAGCACGAAACAAAGTCATAATTGTTCTTTCTTGCTAGAAGTATTAGGTGATCCTTTTTTTTCAATATTTTCTGTTTGGCATAACCTACATTTTTGGCAGTTTATCTCTGTGTAATAGCCCTGCCCATCTTAGCCCATAGTTTGTATTCAAGGGTGGTCTCCAACTCACAGGTAACCACTGCCCTTCTGTCTCCCAAGTGCTACATTTAAAAAATTGTGCCACCACCCGAGGCTTAAACTGCCTTGTATGTCAATTTAACCATTTGGCATTCCTATTATTTTGTAGTTCCATTACCATCCTTGCACCTTACTATAATCATATCTGGTTTCATAAAAAAAGAAAGAGAAAAGTCTCCATTAACTAGAAAAGAATTGGACACTCAAGTAGAATATCTCAAAAAATGTAAAAAAGAGAGAATTCATAAACATAAACTACTCTTATAACAATATGAGGAACTCTGTAAACTTCTTCATAGGCCTGTGTATGATGTGCATATCACCTCTGACCCAACTGTAGAGAAGCTGAACCTGTTCCAACAACATGTGGCAACTTTGAGGCAAACAAAGGTATGCTGCTGCATTCATTCCCCCATAAAATTTGATTGGAATTTATGTATCTCATAATAATTTTGATTGTTTTAAAAGATTAGGAATGAACAGTTTGTCAATATTAATAAACATATCATATTGTGTATGAAAAAATTGGAACTAACTTCTGATTCAAGTTTTGAAAAAGATGGAGCATGTCAATTTCAAAGTGTATTTTCTGTGTCATTGCAGAGTATCGTGGCACTACATACATTGCTTTTGCAGGTAATATGTGTTCAGATTATGCAGTATCAATTTACTTGTATTTATCAATTTGAAAAACCTGACAGCTTTTGCCTTAATTCTAAATAAGGAGCCAGTTTGTATTAAGGGATGCTGAGGTAGGCATCACTTCAGTTTTTGACCAGCCTTGTACACAGAGTGAGTTTGGGGACAGGCAGGGCTACACAGGGCAACCCTTTCTCGAGTAAACAAACAGAAAGGGACAAAATATGTGAAGACACCCAACCATAATACAATATGGAATAAATCTGTTTGTTTACTGTGTGTATGTGTGTGTGTGGCGGGGGCGGGTGGGTGTGGGTGTGTTTGTTTATGTTATGGGGAGAGAGAGACAGAAGCACAGATAAACAGAGACAGAACAATAGAGAGATCACGTGTCAAAGTCCATTCAATTCCAATTGTCCATCTTATTTATCAGGTTCACATTTATGAAGGTAAACTTTTCTGCCACTGAGACTTACAGATCTCTCTCACCTTTCCAGTGCTATTAGGTAGTTGGAATTTCTTGTCAGATTTTCTTGGAACAATCCATCCCCAAATAATGACACAGACATTTCTAAATTATGAATGATTGGCCTTTAACTTAACCTTGTTCCCAACAATTTCCTATACCTTAACAAATGTCTATTAGCCTATTGTCTATTATTCTGTATTTGCAGCTCCTTCCTTGTCTTCCTGGCATGGGTCCAGGCCTAGATTCATTCCCCTGAGTTTTTCTCTCATCCCAGCAATCCTGCCTAACCATTCCTTTTCAGCAATTGGCCGTTTAACTTTTTATTAAACCAATTAAGGGCCTTAGGCGGGCAAGGTAAAAAGCACCCTATTTTCACATAATGATCAAATGTCCCACAAGTTTAACTTTTAATCATCCCCTTCTAGATTTAGCATTTTGCTTGATCTCAGGTCCTTCGTGTTTGTACTTTATTGACTGAGATACCTACTCAGGCCCTATTTTGCTTTGTTGGTAATAGAGGCTGAACTTAAATCTCTTAGTATCAGGAATTCTAGACACTAGCCAATAACCCCTAATTATAGCCCATAATTTACTACTTTTTAATTTAGAAACAAAATCTACCTCAATTTTGTGTGAATAAGAAATGTAATAAAAATTAATTATTGTCTCAGAATGCATAGCACTAGCCATTTTAACTAAACTAATGCTTATTTATGTTAACAATATAAAATTTTTTCCTGAGATGATCATGGTGTTTCATGCCTTTGAACCCAGGACTCAGGAGCCAAAAGCATGAATCTCAATGAATTCCAGGCCAGTCAAAATTACATAATGAGGCCTTTTCTTCAAACACAACAATGGAATGGATAGATGGCTAAAAGTTCAAGCACACTGAGGATACGAGTTACTTCCCACCAACCAGATGGTAGTTCACAACCATCTACAATGAGATTTTTGCCCTCTTATTTTCTACCAGGAGGTATTCAAGTAGGATATTACATATGATAAATAATTTTTAAATGAAACAATACGTCCTACTGGATACTTGAAACCCATCACTGGGCCTCTGCTAGAGTTCCCTCAGCTAAAGACCACAAGATATCTGTTAGATCCACTAATCCTCTTGGGCACATTCTGAGTCCCTACATACTGAATTTTTTTAAATTATTATTGTTTATTTTACATGTCGATTCCTATCCCTCACTCGATACCCTCCCTCCCTCTTACATTCTCTCCCCCTTTACATTCACCCTGACCACCTCCCCTTCCATTCACCCCCTCTCCAATATGGGGCTATGCCATCCAGGTAGGGTCATGTATTTCTGACATTGAGAGTTCAGTTTAAGGTATGGTTAGAGTTAGGGTGAGCATTATGGTTGGTGGTAGCGTTAGTGTTGGGTTCCTGAAGCCCAGGAAAGGAGTGAGAGCCCATGGCGAAAATAACAGGAAAGGAAAGTAAAGTTCAGATAGAAGAGAGTTTCCCCTTAGTAGTCTATGTAATTATTTGGGACCATTGCTAAGCAATCAGTGGGATAAGAGATGTGGGAAGAAACATTTGAGGCACCCACAGATAATGTGACCCAGAGCCATAGGTCAACACCTCTACCAGAGATGATTAATAAAGGAGTAGAGCCATGCTGATATCATGCACCTGGGCTTGCCCAAGGATCCAGAGCTCTTGGGGATTGTACTGCAGAAGCAATGGGGGAAATGTGGGTAGGAGCAAGATGTGTAATCTGATGGACTAGACAGACAGGGAAACTTTGGAAAAACACGGAGGGCCAGAATCAGGGTATGGTGTGATAGCAGAACATGGAGCCCAGAGACAGAAAGGTGAAACAGGAGCCCAGGTCTGAAGAAGGCACATGGGTTTTCCATCCTGTAATGATTGTTGCCTCAAGGGATGGAGTCACCTTTGATACATGTGAACTTCCTAGCAGAGGATGAGGAGCTGTAGCTCTGGAGAACCCTGACATGCCCTTGTTCAGCACCCAAAGAGGAAGCAGAGGCAAGGAGCAAGTCCTATCCTTTTCTGAGGAAGCAGTGCAGCATGCCAAGTAGGGCTCCATCCCACACAGCTGCCTGCAGTCTAAGCATAGAGAGGAATGCTGCATGCCAGGCGTTATCACTGAACTTCCAGGACAAGACTGCCTTGTGGAAATTGTACAAGGTTGTTCTGTGTCTTCCCAGTCCACACACAGAAGCCACCAGCTACAAGTGGCTAAATGATTGTCATGATAAACAGTCAATTCCAGGCTCTTTCTTGACAAAAAGTAGGCTTAGCTGCAAGTTTGTGGTGTTGAGGAACACTTGGCAAGTAAAATTCCCCATGAAAATGCTATGTACACTAGGTACTTTAGTGAGGCTACCCTGGACGTAATATCAAAATCCTGGAGATTTTAAGGATGTGGGCAGCTTCTGAAACGGTCAGAGTACCTAGTGTGAGACATATGACCCAGGAAATACAGGAGAAGAGCCATTTTTAAATTCTTAATATTTATCTAAAAATACATAATAAAAACTATACCTTCATATACATAGTAGTATCAAAGATTCAGTTTTACTTTCCAAAATTTTTATTTAGTAAATGTGCATGCATTTGTTCCTGAGTGACAGGAGCTTTCAGAACCCAGAAGAGGGTATCAGTTCTCCTGTTAAAAGAATTACAGATAGGTGTGAACCACCATGTGGATGCTAGAAATTGAACCAGGCGTCCTCTAAGGGCATTAACCACTGAGCTAACCCTTGGTGCCCCAAGCCCTGCAGAGCTGCATTTGTTCTGAAAAGTGAATCCTATGTGTTCTTTTGGGACTGTGGCTGATATGTCTTATTCAAACTTAGAGGTAGGTTTCTCACCTGAAGCAAAATGCTGTGGATTTTTAGATTTCAGAGGTAAAACTCTGTTTTCTAAAACCCAGGTATGCAAGGCTCAAATTCCTCAGGGCTTAATTTAAAAAAAACAAAATTCCTCAAAGCTTTCCAAACATACTAATAAGTTTAGACTTCATCTTGTGGGGAACTAGAAACTCTAGAGGGTAGTTAGGTAGCAATGGAAATCACCAAGTTTAGCAAATGATTGAAAGCTGCATGGCCTTCATATTAATAAGGTAAGAATATAGAATCTCGGGATGCACTTATTGGCCCACACCCATGTAGTCATGGCCCCCTCTTCTCCTCTTTAGGAAAGTGCATAAATGAACTTCAGTGTTGCGATTGTCATAGATGCTATGAAAGTAAAGTCTGAAGAAAGGGTTCTCCCACAAGCCAGAGTAGGCTCCTCTGAGCACTAAAGCTTGTCTGAAACCTTAAAACCACCCGAAAGAGAAACAAACACCTCAAAGAGCTGAATTCGCTCTACTGTCCAGTCCTCTACAGAGCTCTAAGTAACCAGTTAGGGCATATGGAGGGCTTTTGAGAATTTGTTTCATTAAATACAGTACATGTTGAGGACTAAGTTATTGTATAAATTATCTAAAGCAGAAGTAAATGTTAAAAATCATTTCCAGTTATGCGCTTCTCTTTAGTATCAGCTAAGGTCTTGTGGCCACACATGTCACTGTACATGCATGGTGAGAATGCAACATGTGGTTTGCACTAAATGTCTTCTCCCCAACCCTACCCAGTGATATGTTGAGAGCTCAAAATAGCCAAAATTGGAGTTATTTCCTCTGAAATTAACAAGAAGTTGAGAGATTCTTCTGCAAAAAGGGAATATACATCTGTCAGTCTAACAATAATGTTCACACACTGCATCATTCTCTCCGTGCAGAGGTCCCCCATGACCACATTCTTTGTAAATGTAGTAGTCCATCACTCAATGAATCAGCTGACATAAAAGTTACCAAATTCATGTTTAGGGTGGTGTGATGATCTGACTATTTTTTTGCATTTCTTTGAACTGGATGATTCTTTATATTACACACACACATACACACACACACACACACACACACATCACAGACACACAAAGGCAGAGAATATCACTTACTGAGCCTCAAATATTGGGATAGTTTCCCAAGGCAGCTAAGACAAGATGCTGGTCTGGTCCCTGGTGTAAGGACTAAAAGAAGGGCACTGCCACCATATACCCAAATTATCCACATTCATGCAACAGAGACAAGTGTTTAATTATATGTATAGCAGCATTATTTGTAATAGCAAGAAACTAGAAGCTACCCAGATGCCTCTCAACTGAACAATGGATAAAGAACTTGTGGCACATCTACACAATGGACTACTAATAGACAGAAAGAATGGAATCTTGAAAGGCGCAGGCAAGTGGATGGCACTTGAAGAAATAATCATGAATGAGGTAACCCAGGCACAAAAAGTAGAACATGGTAGAGAGGGAGAGAACATAAAAGATCAAGTCATTATTGGTTTGAAGAGAAAGTTGAACGTTATATCTAGAGACCTACAAGACTGATTCCAACTAACAATCAGAGCAACAGTGGAAAGGCTTCCATTATTGACCTTCCCTGAAAATGAGATCAGCAACTAACTCGAGCACTACATGGAGCCCTCATCTAGTCTCTGTAGAAAACAGAAGCAAACACCCATAAGTAAACACTGCGTCTAACTAGAATCCAGATGCAGAGAGAGAGAGGACAAGATCGAGTTGTAGAAACACATTGAGACAGCTGACCTGATGAAGGAGGAGCTAATAGGACCCCAGAGTGATAGCTGTGAATCCAGCATGGGACTGACTCAGACCCCTGAGATGGGTATCAGCTAGAAGGTGTGAGCTGTCTAATGGAGTTCAGACAGTGGGACCTGGATGTATTCCTGGTGCGCAAAAGGACCTTGAGGACACCTTCCCCCAATCCAGGGATACCCCCTAAACCTAGACATAGAAGAGACATTCTAATCAACACTTCAAATGTGCTGTCAGAAATACATGACCCCACTTGGATGGCCTAGACCTATGTGTTGATTGTGGGTGAATAGGACGGCAGGGTGGTCAGGGTGAATGTGAGGGGGCAACAGATGATAAGAGGAAGGGAAGGAATTGAGGGAGATATAGGGAACAAGGATCTACATGTAAAAAATCATGAACTAATTTTAAAAAATATCCGGCATGCATGGACTCAGGATGTTCCCAAGAGGATATGAGGATCTAACAAGTATTTGGTGGTCTTTAGCTGAGGGAACTCTAGCAGAGGCCTAGTGATGGGTTTCAAGTAACCAGTAGGACATTTTATTTCATTTTTAAAAGTTATTTTGTCATATGTAGTACCCTACTTGAATGTCTGCTGGTAGAAAAGAAGAGGGCAACAGATCTGATTGTAGATGGTCGTGAGCTACCATCTGGTTGGTGGGAGTTAACTCATGTCCTCTGTAAGTACAGTCAGTGTGCTTCAACTTTTAGTCTTCTGTCTCTTCCATTGTTGTTTTTTTTAAGAAAGGGCCCCATTATGTATCTGTGACTGGCCTGGAATTCATTAAGATTCATGCTTTTGGCTCCTGAGTCCTGGGTTCAAAGGCATGAAACACCATGATCATCTCAGGAATAAAATTTTATATCGTTAACATAAATAAGCATTAGTTTAGTTAAAATGGCTAGTGCTATGCATTCTGAGACAATAATTAATTTTTATTACATTTCTAATTCACGCTAAATTGAGGTAGATTTTGTTTCTAAATTAAAAAGTGGTAAATTATGGGCTATAATTAGGGGTTATTGGCTAGTGTCTAGAATTCCTGATACTAAGAGATTTAAGTTCAGCCTCTATTACCAACAAAGCAAAATAGGGCCTGAGTAGGTATCTCAGTCAATAAAGTACAAACACAAAGGACCTGAGATCAAGCAAAATGCTAAATCTAGAAGGGGATGATTAAAAGTTAAACTTGTGGGACATTTGATCAATATGTGAAAATAGGGTGCTTTTTACCTTGCCTGCCTAAGGCCCTTAATTGGTTTAATAAAAAGTTAAACGGCCAATTGCTCAAAAGGAATGGTTAGGTAGGATTGCTGGGCTGAGAGAAAAACTCATGGGAATGAATCTAGGCCTGGACCCATGCCAGGAAGACAAGGAAGGAGCTGCGAATACACAATAATAGACAATAGGCTAATAGACATTTGTTAAGGTATAGGAAATAGTTGGGAACAAGGTTAAGTTAAAGGCCAATCATTCATAATTTAGAAATGTCTGTGTCATTATTTGGGGATGGATTGTTCCAAGAAAATCTGACAAGAAAGTCCAACTACATAATAGCACTGGAAAGGTGAGAGAGATCTGTAAGTCTCAGTGGCAGAAAAGTTTACCTTCATAAATGTGAACCTGATAAATAAGATGGACAATTGGAATTGAATTGACTTTGACACGTGATCACTCTATTGCTCTGTCTCTGTCTATCTGTGCTTCTGTCTCTCTCTCCCCATAACATAAACAAACACACCCACATCCACCCCGCACCACACACACACATACACACAGTAAACAAACAGATTTATTCCATATTGTATTATGGTTGGGTGTCTTCACATATTTTGTCCCTTTCTGTTTGTTTACTCAAGAAAGGGTTTCCCTGTGTAGCCCTGCCTGTCCCCAAACTCACTCTGTGTACAAGGCTGTTCAAAAACTGAAGTGATGCCTACCTCAGCATCCCTTAATACAAACTGGCTCCTTATTTAGAATTAAGGCAAAAGCTGTCAGGTTTTTCAAATAGATAAATACAAGTGAGTTGATACTGCATAATCTGAACACATATTACCTGCAAAAGCAACATATGTAGTGCCACAATACTCTGCAATGACACAGAAAATACACTTTGAAATTAACACACTCCAACTTTTTCAAAACTTGAATCAGAAGTTAGTTCCAATTTTTTCATACACAATATGATATGTTTATTAATATTGACAAACTGTTCATTCCTAATCTTTTAAAACAATCAAAATTATTATGAGATACATAAATTCCAATCAAATTTTATGGGGGAATGAATGCAGCAGCAAACCTTTGTTTGCCTCAAAGTTGCCACATGTTGTAGGAACAGGTTCAGCTTCTCTACAGTTGGGTCAGAGGTGATATGCACATCATACACAGGCCTATGAAGAAGTTTACAGAGTTCCTCATATTGTTATAAGAGTAGTTTATGTTTATGAATTCTCTCTTTTTTACATTTTTTAGATATTCTACTTGAGTGTCCAATTCTTTTCTAGTTAATGGAGACTTTTCTCTTTCTTTTTTTTTTATGAAACCATATATGATTATAGTAAGGTGCAAGGATGGTAATGGAACTACAAAATAATAGGAATGCCAAATGGTTAAATTGACATACAAGGCAGTTTAAGCCTCGGGTGGTGGCACAATTTTTTAAATGTAGCACTTGGGAGACAGAAGGGCAGTGGTTACCTGTGAGTTGGAGACCACCCTTGAATACAAACTATGGGCTAAGATGGGCAGGGCTATTACAAAGAGATAAACTGCCAAAAATGTCGGTTATGCCAAACAGAAAAAAATGAAAAAAGTATCTCCTAATACTTCTAGCAAGAAAGAACAATTATGACTTTGTTTCTTGCTTGAGTTCTCCTATGTGGTAAAAAAAATAACTAGAGTCCTGATACTCCAACCTCCTTTTCAGGTTAAGATTGCAGGTATCAGTCACCATGCTCAACTCCCTTTTACAATTCCTACTGTAGTAAAATATCCCTGAATTATAGCCCTGCGTGTAATATCTTTGGTAGTAAATAGAGACTGCTCCAATTTATACTGTAGTAAAACACCCCTGAATTATTGCCCAAACAGATTAATTAATTACAGGGATAAAGCCTTACTTAGCCACCTGTGTGCTGAAGGCAAGTAACTAAAGACATATTTTTGTATACTAAGTTATGCTAGATAGTCAGACAGCCCTCAAATGCTCAGAGATCTAGAGAATATGGCATTTAAAATGTTTCCTTAAAAAGCTATTATGACAGAGAGACAGGCCAGCTGCTTGCACCACACATTTCCTCCAAGAAGGCTGATGGACACTGAAAGAAGCTCTACCCACAAAAGTGGCAAAGCTAGCCACTGAGCAATCCTGCCTTTCATCTCAACTGCTGCAAAGGGCTCTAAGGACCGTGGACAAGAGGGCAGTGGAATAGACTTTCTCCATGTTGCTTGGGCCAACGGTAGGTAAGTCTTCCAAAAGCTCCTAATCCACAGGTCTCATGCCATCAGCAGAAGGCAGATGTCCTTAAAGGCTCTGACTTCAACAACTCTGGAGGACCTGGGGTGGCTGTCCATGCTGCCAGCTAGTAAGTCTGTGTTACTCTCTAATCATTGGGGTAAAATTTTATCCTTCTCAAGAACTCTGATGCTTTTGACGATTGGTAGCTTTGTCAGCTTAAAGCAGCAACAAAGGCTTCAATTGTTTCAAAACAGATTTCAAAATTGGGTATTTTAAGGTTGCTACTGTTTATAGTCTTAACATTAATCAATAAAGTTTTAACAGTGTTAAACACCATACTATGCCACTATATGATCACATCTGTAACTATGACCTTACAATTAAGGTGCTTTTCATTGTGCTAAAAATCTGCCAGCTGCATGTTTTAATTCTTTCAGCCAAGTCATTTCTAACATGAGTATGCTGCTAATATGTCTTAATATTTATGTTTTCACAAACTCAAAGGATTCTTTTAAGTTCCAGGGAGCAGAATTAGATCCATTTACAGGTTAGATTCACTCCAATAAATCACCTTTTTCCTGGCCTAGGGACTTCCTGGTCACCCTTGGGAGACCCTCCCCCACCTCACACTTCTCCCATTAAATACTAAGACCTAAGAGAAAATCCTAACCTTGTCCTCTCTTCTGCTAACCTCTTGCCAGGTCTCAAAGAGATGCCAGAGCCCCATACTGTCAGAACTGTGATGAAACAACCAGCTACCAGGAGTTGGCCGCACCCCAGCCTTCTCGGATATCCCAAAGACTATCTACACGCCCATTTCAGCAGGAAGCAGTCTCCAGAACTCAATGTCCTTAACCCTAACCCGCCACGCCCAACCCCCACCTTTTTTAATAACAATAATATGTGGAAATGTTACGAACTAGCATCCAGCTGACCCCGGACCCAAGGATGGGCAGGATGCTCATGGCATTGCCATCTCTACATCAGCTTTACCTGGCAACAAGAAGGACTCAGTTAGGCATGCACAAGCCTCTTTTAAAGCAAGCACACCAAGTGCCTATCATTCTTTGTTCTGTCTCTGCCTCTGCTCTCTCTACTCTCTCTCTGCTCTCTCTCTGCCTCTCTCTGCCTCTCTATGCACACTCTGCACTCTCTCTGCTCTCTCTCTCTGCCTCTGTCTGCTCTATATGCTCTGTCTCTGGTCTCTCTGCTCTCTATCTCTCCTTCTTTCAGTTGGCCTCCAGCTACCCCTCTTTCTCTCCCATCACTCAATAAACAACACA
The DNA here is from genome assembly GCF_943737965.1 of Phodopus roborovskii. Classification (NCBI taxonomy): domain Eukaryota; kingdom Metazoa; phylum Chordata; class Mammalia; order Rodentia; family Cricetidae; genus Phodopus; species Phodopus roborovskii. The sequence continues at coordinate 377,767 of NW_026125776.1, read as the reverse complement.
TGGGCGCTAAGTCTCCTGTGTGTGTTTCTTAGGCATTAGCTGCAGCAAAAGAACAACAGTCTGGCTGACAAGTTAACTTTGGGGCAGAAAGTAACTACAACAGCCTCCCATGCACTAAAGCAGGAGAGCATTGTGCAGCAGCCCACAGACCGATGGATGTCCAATGCACACATGAATCACTGATGCACTACCTGCCAATCTTCTGCCTGAGAAGACTGATGAATTAGTAATTTGTGACTATCATCAACTGCTGATTAAAGAGACTGGAGTTTGCAAAGATTTTACAGACTTCACTCTGGCAAGGGAAGCACTAAAAGGACTGGGAAAGTGATGTGAATAAAACCTGCACTGTTTGAACCAGCAGCCTGCCAGAAGGAACCTCAGCATGACAAGCTGAGCTCATGGCCTTAACACAGGTCTTGCAGCTGGCCAAAGAAAAGAAAAAATATGGAAACTTGTACACGAGCAGCAGTTATGCTTTTATAACTGTCCATGTGCACGGGGCTATCTGTAAACAAAGGGAACTGGCTAAGCTTTACTGTGAGCAAGTGAGAAAGCCAGAGATGAGCAGACAACTGCATTCTCCACATTTTCTTCCCACTGTCATGCTAGAGTTGCTGCTGTAATTCTCATTAGGAACAGTGACCTGGAGCATAAGCTAAGTAAGCCCCTTTCTGGCCTGCATTGTGTGTGGTCAGTGTTTTAGCACAGCAACAAATGCTCACCAGAATGGTAAGATATGATTTTCTTCTTTTCAACTGTGGTGAAGTAAATGTATGTTTTATTGGTTATTTTCATCTCATTTGTTCTTTTTCCAAGATAGGCTCTTAGCAATACCTTTGTGGCCTTGAACTTGTGACTCCTGTCTCAAGCTTCTGAGTACGGAGCAAGGCATGTACCATCCCACTGGTTTGTACTTTTCAGTAATTAAATATGAGATGGTTACATTTAAGTTTCTTTATGTATACTTATTTGTTTTGAGGTAGGGTCTTGCTTTGTAGCCAAGTCCAGGTTGGAGGTAGTAGCAGTCAAGTGTCCATATTTCCAAGTGCTGCAGGTATAAACTTGCACTACACATAGCTACTTAAATGCATGGGGCTTTTTTGTAAAAGTAAAATTGATATATGTTTAGGCTTAAATTTTGTGATGTTCAAAACAAGCTGTTGGGTATGTAAGACAGAGGAATATGTTGTCAGTTTAGCAATGCAAATGGAAAGCATTCTAGTTGGAGGAGGGATATATATGACAAATGTGGAAGGCAGTTACCCAATTCACCCTGCTAAAATTTTTTTTTTTTGTTTTACAGAGCATAATAATATTTTAACTTTAGAGAAATGGGAGACATTGGTGTTTGTTTGAAAGAGGGCGTAAGGAAACATTGAATAAATTGATTAATTTGGAAACTACTTCCCTCAAAGCAATGGAAACCTCTATTCAATCCTCACAATTCTTGAAAATTAATCCAGATTGCTGGGTTGTGGTTTATGACTCAAACACCAGTACTTTGGAGGCAGAGGGAGATAGATCTACAAAGGTCAGCCTGTTGTACAGAGTAAGTTTCAAGACAGCCAGGGCATCATATAGGAACCTTGTCTCGAGGGAAAAAAAACATAATGGTTGCATATACTTCTAACTTCAACATTGATAGGTGGAATGAGAAACTTCACCTCCAAAATACATAAAAATAAGACAGCAGCTGAAGATAGATTGAGCAGTTGATAGCATTTTCTGCTCTTTTGCATAAGAGCAGGTTTCAGTTTCCAGCCCATGTGGTGGACTACAACTGTCCTGAACTGCTATTCCAGGGAAACCAGCCCTGACTTGTGACTTCAGTGGTCACCAGGTTCAAAAGCAACACACTTAAATACATGAAGGAAAGAATCTCATAGTCTTGTAAGTTAGGCTTTATATCAAAAACCCAGGTAGACAGTATCATCCCAAACTTGATTTCTGTCCTCCATTCCTTCTTCATATATATGTCTGAGCTACCATCCACCACCAGAGAATAAATGGGTACATAAGAGCCGAGTATATGTAGTGATACAAATAGTTGTTACCAGACAAACTTTAAACTTTTGGCTCCTTTAATGATCAAACCTGTGTACCACTCAGCCATCCATGATGATTCTGAAAATATGGGACACCAGGGAGAGCTGAGTGATAATGTTGAGGTATCTCATGTTCCAATTACTATTAAAGTAGAAGCATACCACCCATGTCTGTAGATGGAATAACACTAGCAGTCAGACTGCCTTTCAAAGGTAAGGATAATTGATCCTTCAAGAAGACCATGACATTAGAGCATTTTCCTTAAGTTAATATAAATGATGTAGATGTGCTAAATAAAAAATACTTTTTTTTTTCTTAAACACTCAAGTTCACTCATGTGAATTAAGGCACATGAGAACCTTTGGAGTATACTAATCACATCTGTTTTCCCTGAATATAAGTCAATTTTTAAACAATGATTAGTGAAACTTTATTTTACATTATATAAATAATACTCACTCTACTGCCTTCTTTATATACTAGGAATGGGGCAGGATCTACTGTATCATAGTAATGCGCAAAAAGGTGATCTTGGGAATATTAGAGCAGGTACTGTGTAAATTGAGTTCTGTATTGAAAGTGAAAAACTGGCTGTGTTTATACTTGCAATACAGTTTTGCTGAGTACATATTGCTTTTGTCCCATTTGTGGGGATGGAATTTCATTAAGATTGTTGTTAACTTGGAGCAGGGCAATAATTCAGGGGTGTTTTACTACAGTATAAATTGGAGCAGTCTATTTACTACCAAAGATATTACACGCAGGGCTATAATTCAGGGATATTTTACTACAGTAGGAATTGTAAAAGGAAGTTGAGCATGGTGACTGATACCTGTAAGCTTAACCTGAAAAGGAGGTTGGAGTATTAGGACCCTGAGGTATTTTTTTGCCACATAGCAGAAGTCAAGCATGAAACAAAGTCATAATTGTTCTTTCTTGCTAGAAGTATTAGGAGATCCTTTTTTCATTTTTTTCTGTTTGGCATAACCTACATTTTTGGCAGTTTATCTCTGTGTAATAGCCCTGCCCATCTTAGCCCATGGTTTGTATTCAAGGGTGGTCTCCAACTCACAGGTAACCACTGCCCTTCTGTCTCCCAAGTGCTACATTTAAAAAATTGTGCCACCACCCGAGGCTTAAACTGCCTTGTATGTCAATTTAACCATTTGGCATTCCTATTATTTTGTAGTTCCATTACCATCCTTGCACCTTACTATAATCATATATGGTTTCATAAAAAAAAGAAAGAGAAAAGTCTCCATTAACTAGAAAAGAATTGGACACTCAAGTAGAATATCTCAAAAAATGTAAAAAAGAGAGAATTCATAAACATAAACTACTCTTATAACAATATGAGGAACTCTGTAAACTTCTTCATAGGCCTGTGTATGATGTGCATATCACCTCTGACCCAACTGTAGAGAAGCTGAACCTGTTCCAACAACATGTGGCAACTTTGAGGCAAACAAAGGGATGCTGCTGCATTCATTCCCCCATAAAATTTGATTGGAATTTATGTATCTCATAATAATTTTGATTGTTTTAAAAGATTAGGAATGAACAGTTTGTCAATATTAATAAACATATCATATTGTGTATGAAAAAATTGGAACTAACTTCTGATTCAAGTTTTGAAAAAGATGGAGTGTGTCAATTTCAAAGTGTATTTTCTGTGTCATTGCAGATTATTGTGGCACTACATATGTTGCTTTTGCAGGTAATATGTGTTCAGATTATGCAGTATCAACTCACTTGTATTTATCAATTTGAAAAACCTGACAGCTTTTGCCTTAATTCTAAATAAGGAGCCAGTTTGTATTAAGGGATACTGAGTTAGGCATCACTTCAGTTTTTGACCAGCCTTGTACACAGAGTGAGTTTGGGGACAGGCAGGGCTACACAGGGAAACCCTTTCTTGAGTAAACAAACAGAAAGGGACAAAATATGTGAAGACACCCAACCATAATACAATATGGAATAAATCTGTTTGTTTCATGTGTGTATGTGTTTGTGTGGCGGGGGGTAGCTGTGGGTGTGTTTGTTTATGTTATGGGGAGAGAAAGACAGAAGCACAGATAGACAGAGACAGAGCAATATAGAGATCACGTGTCAAAGTCCATTCAATTCCAATTGTCCATCTTATTTATCAGGTTCACATTTATGAAGGTAATCTTTTCTGCCACTGAGACTTACAGATCTCTCTCACCTTTCCAGTGCTATTATTAGTTGGACTTTCTTGTCAGATTTTCTTGGAACAATCCATCCCCAAATATTGACACAGACATTTCTAAATTATGAATGATTGGCCTTTAACTTAACCTTGTTCCCAACAATTTCCTATACCTTAACAAATGTCTATTAGCCTATTGTCTATTATTCTGTATTTGCAGCTCCTTCCTTGTCTTCCTGGCATGGGTCCAGGCCTAGATTCATTCCCCTGAGTTTTTCTCTCAGCCCAGCAATCCTGCCTAACCATTCCTTTTGAGCAATTGGCCGTGTAACTTTTTATTAAACCAATTAAGGGCCTTAGGCAGGCAAGGTAAAAAGCACCCTATTTTCACATAATGACCAAATGTCCCACAAGTTTAACTTTTAATCATCCCCTTCTAGATTTAGCATTTTGCTTGATCTCATCTCCTTTGTGTTTGTACTTTATTGACTGAGATACCTACTCAGGCCCTATTTTGCTTTGTTGGTAATAGAGGCTGAACTTAAATCTCTTAGTATCAGGAATTCTAGACACTAGCCAATAACCCCTAATTATAGCCCATAATTTACTACTTTTTAATTTAGAAACAAATCGACCTCAATTTTGTGTGAATAAGAAATGTAATAAAAATTAATTATTGTCTCAGAATGCATAGCACTAGCCATGTTAACTAAACTAATGCTTATTTATGTTAACAATATAAAATTTTATTCCTGAGATGATCATGGTGTTTCATGCCTTTGAACCCAGGACTCAGGAGCCAAAAGCATGAATCTCAATGAATTCCAGGCCAGTCACAGATACATAATGAGGCCCTTTCTTAAAAACACAACAATGGAAGAGACAGAAGACTAAAAGTTGAAGCACACTGACTGTACTTACAGAGGATATGAGTTAACTCCCACCAACCAGATGGTAGCTCACGACCATCTACAATCAGATCTGTTGCCCTCTTCTTTTCTACCAGCAGACATTCAAGTAGGGTACTACATATGACAAAATAACTTTTAAAAATGAAATAAAATGTCCTACTGGTTACTTGAAACCCATCACTGTGCCTCTGCTAGAGTTCCCTCAGCTAAAGACCACCAAATACTTGTTAGATCCCCATATCCTCTTGGGAACTTCCTGAGTCCATGCATGCCGGATATTTTTTAAAATTAGTTAATGATTTTTTACATGTAGATCCTTGTTCCCTATATCTCCCTCAATTCCTTCCCTTCCTCTTATCATCTGTTGCCCCCTCACATTCACCCTGACCACCCTGCCACCCTATTCACCCACAATCAACACATAGGGCTAGGCCATCCAAGTGGGGTCATGTATTTCTGACAGCGCATTTGAAGTGTTGATTAGAATGTCTCTTCTATGTCTAGGTTTAGGGGTATCCCTGGATTGGGGGAATGTGTACTCAAGGTCCTTTTGCGCACAAGGAATACATCCAGGTCCCACTGTCTGAACTCCATTAGACAGCTCACACCTTCTAGCTGATACCCATCTCAGGGGTCTGAGTCAGTTCCATGCTGGATTCACAGCTATCAGTCTGGGGTCCTATTAGCTCCTCCTTCATCAGGTCAGCTGTCTCAACGTGTTTCTGCAACTCGATCTTGTCCTCTCTCTCTCTGCATCTGGATTCCAATTAGACGCAGTGTTTACTTCTGTGTGTTTGCTTCTGTTTTCTACAGAGACTAGATGAGGGCTCCATGTAGCGCTCGAGTTAGTTGCTGATCTCATTCTCAGGGAAGGTCAATAATGGAAGCCTTTCCACTGTTGCTCAGATTGTTAGTTGGAGTCAGTCTTGTAGGTCTCTAGATATAACTTTAGGTTCAACTTTCTCTTCAAACCAATAATGACTTGCTCTTTTATGTTCTCTCCCTCTCTACCATGTTCTACATTTTGTGCCTGGGTTACCTCATTCATGATTATTTCTTCAAGTGCCATCCACTTGCCTGTGCATTTCAAGATTCCATTTTTTCTGTCTATTAGTAGTCCATTATGTAGATGTGCCACAAGTTCTTTATCCATTCTTCAGTTGAGAGGCATCTGGGTAGCTTCTAGGTTCTTGCTATTACAAATAATGCTGCTATACATATAATTAAACACTTGTCTCTGTTGCATGAATGTGGATAATTTGGGTATATGGCTATGAGTGGGATTGCCAGGTCCTGTGGTAAACCAATTCCCATCTTGCTGAGGAACTGCCATAGCTATCTTGAAAATGGCTGTACAAGTTTGAACTCCCAAAAGCAGTGGAGGAGAGTTCCCCTTTCTACACATCCTGTCCAGCAGTACTCAGGAGCCAACAGCATGAATCTCAATGAATTCCAGGCCAGTCAAAATTACATAATGAGGCCTATTCTTCAAACACAACAATGGAATGGATAGATGGCTAAAAGTTCAAGCACACTGATTGTACTTACAGAGGATATGAGTTACCTCCCACCAACCAGATGGGAGTTCACAACCATCTACAATGAGATTGTTGCCCTCTTATTTTCTACCAGGAGATATTCAAGTAGGATATTACATATGATAAATAATTTTTAAATGAAACAAAACGTCCTACTGATTACTTGAAACCCATCACTGGGCCTCTGCTAGAGTTCCCTCAGCTAAAGACCTCAAGATCTCTGTTAGATACACTAATCCTCTTGGGTACATTTTGAGTCCCTACATACTGAATTTTTTAAAATTATTATTGTTTATTTTACATATCGATTCCTATCCCTCATTCGATACCCTCCCTCCCTCTTATATTCTATCCCCCTTTACATTCACCCTGACCACCTCCACTTCCATTCACCCCGTCTCCAATATGGGGTTATGCCATCCAGGTAGGATCATGCATTTATGAAATTGAGAGTTCAGTTTAAGGTATGGTTAGAGTTAGGGTGAGCATTATGGTTGGTGGTAGCGTTAGTGTTGGGTTCCTGAAGCCCAGGAAAGGAGAGAGAGCCCATGGCAAAAAGAACAGGAAAAGAAAGTAACGTTCAGATAGAAGAGAATTTCCCCTCAGCAGTCTATGTAATTATTTGGGACCTTTGCTAAGCAATCAGTGGGATAAGAGATGTGGGAAGAAACATTTGAGGCACCCATAGATAATGTGACCCAGAGCCATAGGTCAACACCTCTACCAGAGTTGATTAATAAAGGAGTAGAGCCATGCTGATATCATGCAACTGGGCTTGCCCAAGGATCCAGAGCTCTTGGGGATTGTACTGCAGAAGCAATGGGGGAAATGTGGGTAGGAGCAAGATGTGTAAACTGATGGACTACCTGTGAGGTCTAGACAGAGAGGGAAACTTTGGAAAAACACGGAGGGCCAGAATCAGGGTTTGGTGTGATAGCAGAACCTGGAGCCCAGAGACAGAAAGGTGAAACAGGAGCCCAGGTCTGAAGAAGTCACATGGGTTTCCCATCCTGTAGTGATTGTTGCCTCAAGGGATGGAGTCACCTTTGATACATGTGAACTTCCTGGCAGAGGATGAGGAGCTGTAGCTCTGGAGAACCCTGATATGCCCTTGTTCAGCACCCAAAGAGGAAGCAGAGGCAAGGAGCAAGTCCTATCCTTTTCTGAGGAAGCAGTGCAGCATGCAAAGTAGGGCTCCATCCCACAGAGCTGCCTGCAGTCTAAGCATAGAGAGGAATGCTGCATGCCAGGCATTACCACTGAACTTCCAGGCCAGGACTGCCTTGTGGAAATTGTACAAGGATGTTCTGTGTCTTCCCAGTCCACACACAGAAGCCACCAGCTACAAGTGGCTAAATGATTGTCATGATAAACCCTCAATTCCAGGCTCTTTAATGACAAAAAATAGGCTTAGCTGCAAGTTTGTGGTGTTGAGGAACACTTGGCAAGTGAAATTCCACATGAAGATGCTATGAACACTAGGTACTTTAGTGAGGCTACCCTGGACGTAATATCAAAATCCTGGAGACAGTAAGGATGTGGGCAGCTTCTGAAAAGATCAGAGTTCCTAGTGTGAGACATATGACCCAGGAAATACAGGAGAAGAGCCATTTTTAAATTCTTAATATTTATCTCAAAATACATAATAAAAACTATAGCTTCATATACATAGTAGTATCAAAGTTTCAGTTTTTCTTTCCAAAATTTTTATTTAGTAAATGTGCATGCATTTGTTCCTGAGTGACAGGAGCATTCAGAACCCAGAGGAGGGTATCAGGTCTCCTGTTAAAAGAATTACAGATAGGTGTGAACCACCATGTGGATGCTAGGAATTGAACCAGGCGTCCTCTAAGGTCATTAACCACTGAGCCAGACCTTGGTGCCCCAAGCCATGCAGAGCTGCATTTGTTCTGAAAAGTGAATCCTATGTGTTCCTTTGGGACTGTGGCTGATATGTCTTATTCAACCTTAGAGGTAGGTTTCTCACCTGAAGCAAAATGCTGTGTATTTTTAGACTTCAGAGGTAAAACTCTGTTTTCTAAAACCCAGGTATGCAAGGCTCAAATTCCTCAGAGATTAATTTTAAAAAAAAACAAAATTCCTCAATGCTTTCCAAACATACTAAGAAGTTTGGACTTCATCTTGTGGGGAACTAGAAGCTCAAGAGCATAGTTAGGTAGCAATGGAAATCATCAAGTTTAGCAAATGATTGAAAGCTGCATGGCCTTCATATTAATAAGGTAAGAATATAGAATACCGGGATGCACTTATTGGCCCACACCCATGTAGTCATGGCCCCCTCTTCTCCTCTTTAGGAAAGTGCATAAATGAACTTCAGTGTTGCGATTGTAATAGATGCTATGAAAGTAAAGTCTGAGGAAAGGGTTCTCCCACAAGCCAGTGTAGGCTCCTCTGAGCACTAAAGCTTGTCTGAAACCATAAAACCACCCGAAAGAGAATCAAACACCTCAAAGAGCTGAATTCGCACTACTGTCCAGTCCTCTACAGAGCTCTAAGTAACCAGTTAGGGCATATGGAGGACTTTTGAGAATTTGTTTCATTAAATACAGTGCATGTTGAGGACTAAGTTATTGTATAAATTATGTAAAGCAGAAGTACATGTTAAAAATCATTTCCAGTTATGCGCTTCTCTTTAGTATCAGCTAAGGTCTTGTGGCCACACATGTCACTGTACATGCATGGTGAGAATGCAACATGTGGTTTGCACTAAATGTCTTCTCCCCAACCCTACCCAGTGATATGTTGAGAGCTCAAAATAGCCAAAATTGGAGTTATTTCCTCTGAAATTAACAAGAAGTTGAGAGATTCTTCTGCAAAAAGGGAATATACATCTTTCTGTCTAACAATAATGTTCACACACTGCATCATTCTCTCCGTGCAGAGGTCCCCCATGACCACATTCTTTGTAAATGTAGTAGTCCATCACTCAATGAATCAGCTGACATAAAAGTTACCAAGTTCATGTTTAGGGTGGTATGATGATCTGACTATTGTTTGCATTTACTTGAACTGGGTGATTCTTTATACTACACACACACATACACACACACACACACACACACACACACACACACACACACACACACTCACAGACACACAAAGGCAGAGAATATCACTTACTGAGCCTCAAATATTGGGATGGTTTCCCAAGGCAGCTAAGACAAGATGCTGGTCTGGTCCCTGGTGTAAGGACTAAAAGAAGGGCACTGCCACCATTGTACCAACAAATCCCATGGTAACTGTCCTAGGTGTCTTTCTGAGGATTCCAGTACCTAAATGTCACTTTGTGGCTAAGAATCCTACAGGAGAACTAATTTGTGATACCCAAAACATAAGTACATAGCTGGAGGCAGCAACAGCTGTTTGATCCAAACTATTCACCATCATGCCCTTAGGTAGACCCTCTACCTGGACAGCTGTGGCTGGAGATGGCTCATTGGGTAAAAGGTCAGGGACAGTGGCACATGACTTTTTCTCCAAATACTGAGGAGAGGGACAATATGGAGACAGGAGTCTCCTGCAGTGCATTAACCAGACAGCCTAGCAGAATCCTTGAGATCCAGGTTCAGTGAAGGGCACTTTCTAGGCAGTAACTCAATCACTGCTGAGATTAGCTTTGCTATGGGTTTGACTCCTCAGAAATAGCTTCATGACTTTGGACTTGAGATGCAAGAAGTTGGGACTTTTGTTGTTGTTTGGGTTTTTTTGGTTTTGTTTTTGGTTTTTTGAGACAGGATTTATGTGTAATCACTATGTTCAACCAGGCTGACCTGGAAATCACAGATTCTCTGGTCTCTAAAGTGCTAGAATTAAAGACATCTACTACTATCCTGGTAGGAAAAGGCTGTGTAATTAAGACATGAGGGAAAAAAAGGTCATGAAGGCAACCTTTTTAAAATATTGATAGATTAGTTTGTTTTTAATATTTATTTTTCTTTTGTATGTATATGACTGTGTGTTTGTACAAGCACATATAGGTGCGCCCTCCAAAAAAAAAAAAAAAAAAAAAGCCATCAGAACCCCTACAGCACCTGGAGTTACATGTGGTAGTAAGCTCACCCTGTGGAGTCTGGAAACCAATCTCTCATCTTTCTGCTTACTTGGTTACTTTTTGAGATAGCGTCTCCAAAAACAGGCTAGCCTTGAACTTGCTATGTAGCTGTGTAGCTGAGGATGACCTTGAACCTCTGATCTTCCTGCCTCTACCTCCCAAATACTGGGATTATAGGTAAACACCACCATACATACCCAGTTTCTGGAGAGCCAGGAATAGAGCCCAGGGTCTCATGCATGTTAGGCAAGCACTCTCTAAACACTGAGCTACATATATCTCCATCACAAATTGAACTTTCTGGAAGTTAAGAATTCTCTCCAATAGAAGACACTTAAAATTGTCCAGAAAGGCAACACAGTAAGAAATGAAACTGTTGGTATATAAAGCAGACATAGGGCCCATAGCCAAAGTAGGGAAACAAGTGCAAACCAGTAGAAAAAGACAGCCCAGTAAAAACCGATCAAGGGCTCAGGCAGACATTTCAGAAACCGCGGGCTCTTTTGATGGCCCAGTGAGCAAGTGGAAAGGTTGCAGACTTGTCAGTTGTCAGTGAAATCAACAGGCAAATGGAACCATCAGTGCACAGTCATAAGTCTACACAAAAATGTAAAAACTTAATGGCAGGGCCAGTGAAAAAGTAAGGTCACTTGCCTGGCTCCTTCAATTTGTCTCTGACTTCCACTCCTGCTATGGGACCTGCTCCCAATAAATGCTTGTTTGAAACACATACACAGAGAGACAGAGGGGTGGGGGAGGAGAATAAGAGAGAAAGAGGAACATGCTAGAAGGTGCACACTAGTTCTGTTCATAGTAGCCACAAACTGGAACAACACAAATATCCATCATCATTAGAGTGGAATTAGGCATGGGTGAGGAAGAGGCCAAGGAGATGGAGAAGCTTAGGGTCAAACTGAGGGCCTCACAGGTGCTAGGGCAGTGCTCTGCTGCTGAGCCTCCAAACTCAACCTCTCTGTGCAAAAGTCATCTCACCTCTGTAGAGCCCTCAGTCCCTGTCTATCAGGTTCAAGTACTTATCCCTTTAAATTCTTCCCTCATCTCCTATTTAGGTGAACTAGGTGGTGTGTACCAATGGAAAGTGCCCCAGTAGATCAAAAGAAGGCAAGAACAAGGCATCCCTTAGCACTTAAATGTTCCTGCCATCTGAATGTCAGCTCTAGCGTGAGAGAGCTGTGTTTTCCTGTTGCACAGTGGTGCTTGATATATAAGTATTGCCATGGATGAATCCAAAAAGAGGCTGAGGAAATGTGATTCATTCCCTTTGCCAAAGAGGGCTGCCTACCTGCAGAGGCTCAGCAGGGTGGGTCTGCCCTTACCCCCTCTGGCAGGTGTTAATGAGATTAGCAATTAAAAGGCAGGCCAGCAGTGGCCAGACACCAGGAACTGACTGAGAGTCAGCTCAGGAAATGGAGAAGGCATGGCCTCAGTGAGGCAACCAGCTGTAGTTCCTGTTTGCCTGTATCCCCTATGCCATGGGCTTGGATAGGGTGGTGTTTCTGATACCTGTGCCAGATAGGACAGTGGAGTTGAGTGCCCACTAGCAGGATACGGGAGTTGCCTGGATACAGGTGGCAGTGATCCTTGATGCAGGTGGGATATATCACTTGTTCCTAGATATCCCAGGATGCCCTTACCTTCTGTTAAAAAGAGACATCCTGTCAAATGTAGGAGCCTGGATTTGTTTTGACTCTGAACAGCCATCAGTAATTTGCTCAGCTTCCCTCATGGGCTGCTCAAGCCTGACACTGTACCCTGTGCAATGAGCCTAGGCTCCGGGCGTGCAAGAGCTGTCTAGCCAGCAGCCTACTGCTTAAGCATAGATAACCAAATATCAGTGGAATCCCCTTGTTCCAAAGCTGTAAGCACCTGGGTGATAACCAACTTGTCTCTCTTAGTTTGAGCCCTGAGCCTACACACCAGCCAGAGAAGCAACACAAGTCCGCAGCAAATGGCTGCACCAAACAATCCCACCCCCACCCATTCCTTGAAGTAGGAAACAGCTGACGCAATCCACGACAACAGTCCCTCCATCAAGGATAGATCAAGGCACGTGAAGTTTATCTGAATAATGGCGGCTCTCAACTCCCGAAGCATCTGCTCAAACTCAAAGGTCCTATTCTGCAATATGAACCGAGGTTTCAGGGGGTCTGGCTTGATCAAACCACATTAGTCTGGAAGGAATCCACAGCTTTTTATTTCCTGTTGAAACAAAAATAGAAATCCTTTTTCCCAGTAACTTGTCCTTGAACTTAAATTTTGGAGTCAAAGCATTTTTAAAATATATCAATTGAATTAATCCAGCAACATTTCCTTTATCAGTTGTTATTTTCTCAGCAATCAAACAATGAATGCAGAGACAACACAATAGCATACTGTAACCAGATTCTCTCTGAGCTTTTCATCTTTACATGGCTTTATTATTACTCTGTTTCTTTTACTTCTATTGTTTCATTTTTTGAGACAGGGTTTCTCTGTGTAACTCTTATCTGTCCTGGAATTCACTCTGCATACCAGGTTTACTTTGAACTCACAAGAGATTTGCTTGCTTCTGTCTCCCAAGTGCTAGAATTAAAGGCATGTGCCACCACACCCAGCTTAGACAAATTAACTGCTTTGGTTTCTGACAAATACACTCCCTTGTCATTAGAATCACCGGGAGGGCCTTTTTAACTTTTTTTTTGGGGGGGGGACTGGTTTTTTCCTGCACGCGCCCAATCTCTCATTATGCTCGGGTTCTGACTTGCTATCCTGGACCTCTTACCAAGGCCCAGAAAAGACCTACCTCTCCCAGCACGTCTGCCAGCAGTTCTGAATCCTCCTTGTAGTCAAGGGATCTCCGATGGGCTGACGATGATGAGGTCTCAGTTCCTGGGTTTTGGCAACAGAAGTCCTGTCGCCACCAAGAATGATGCAGCACACTGAGGATCCTTCTGCAGTAAAGCTTGAATGCATCTTGAGAGGGAGAGCATAAGCTTACAGAACAGAGACCCCAAATACCCAAAACCCAACCCTTATATAGGTTTATAACCTTCGCCTCGGACATGTCACCTCCTGATTGGCTGCAGCTCATCGGCCCATCATGACGCCACAGGAGAGGCAGAGGCCAAGGGAGGAAAAAATCACCCTGCACCTGCTCACTGACTTGTTTACTCTCAACGCCAGCGGGATGCAGGCGCCATCTTGTAATGGAGAATGCAGGGACGGCTCCCTACACTTCACCACAGTTGAAAAGGAGAAAATCATATCTTACCGGTCTGGTGTGCTTCTGTTGCTGTGCTAAAACACGGACCACACACTATGCAGGCCAGAAAGGGGCTTACTTAGCTTAAGCTCCAGGTCACTGTCCCTAAAGAAAATTATAGCAGCGACTTAAGCAGGACAGTGGGAAGAAAATGTGGAGGAATGCAGTTGTCAGCTCATCTCTGGCTCTCTCACTTGCTCACAGTAAAGCTTAGCAAGTCCCCTTTGTTTACAGATAGCCCCGTGCACATGGACGGTTATAAAAGCATAACTGCTGCCTGTGTACAAGTTTCCAGATTTTTTCTTTTCTTTGGCCGGCTGCAAGGCCTGTATTAAGGCCAAGAGCTCAGCTTCTCATGCTGAGGTTCCTTCTGGCAGGCTGCTGGCCCAAACAGGGCAGGTTTAATTCACATCGCTGTCCAAGTCCTTTCTTTACCTTTCAAAAGGTAACTGTTCCCATCGGTGAACCAAGTTAGTGCTTCCTCAGCCAGAGGGAAGTTTGTAAGATCTTTGCAAATTCCTGTCTCTTTAATCAGCAGGTGATGACATTCCCAAATTACTTGTTCTTCAGTCTTCTCAGGCAGAAGAGTGGCAGGTAGTGCATCAGTGATTCATGTGGGCATTGGACATCCATTGTTCTGTGGGCTGCCGGACAATGCTCTCCTGCTCACCAGTGCATGGGGGGCTATTGTAGTTACTTTCTGCCCCTAAGTTAACATGTCAGAGTCTTTGACCAGTACAGCCATGGCAGCCATAGCTTTTAGACAGCCAGACCATCCACTGCCTACAGGATCAAGCTCCTTCCCTGTTTATCGGTTACTGATGGCTGTTCAGAGTCAAAACAAATCCAGGCTCCTATATTTGACAGGATGTCTCTTTTTAACAGAAGGTAAGGGCATCCTGGGATATCTAGGAACAAGTGATATATCCCACCTGCATCAAGGATCACTGCCACCTGTATCCAGGCAACTCCCGTATCCTGCTAGTGGGCACTCAACTCCACTGTCCTATCTGGCACAGGTATCAGAAACACCACCCTATCCAAGCCCATGGCATAGGGGATACAGGCAAACAGGAACTACAGCTGGTTGCCTCACTGAGGCCATGCCTTCTCCATTTCCTGAGCTGACTCTCAGTCAGTTCCTGGTGTCTGGCCACTGCTGGCCTGCCTTTTAATTGCTAATCTCATTAACACCTGCCAGAGGGGGTAAGGGCAGACCCACCCTGCTGAGCCTCTGCAGGTAGGCAGCCCTCTTTGGCAAAGGGAATGAATCACATTTCCTCAGCCTCTTTTTGGATTCATCCATGGCAATACTTATATATCAAGCACCACTGTGCAACAGGAAAACACAGCTCTCTCACGCTAGAGCTGACATTCAGATGGCAGGAACATTTAAGTGCTAAGGGATGCCTTGTTCTTGCCTTCTTTTGATCTACTGGGGCACTTTCGATTGGTACACACCACCTAGTTCACCTAAATAGGAGATGAGGGAAGAATTTAAAGGGATAAGTACTTGAACCTGATAGACAGGGACTGAGGGCTCTACAGAGGTGAGATGACTTTTGCACAGAGAGGTTGAGTTTGGAGGCTCAGCAGCAGAGCACTGCCCTAGCACCTGTGAGGCCCTCAGTTTGACCCTAAGCTTCTCCATCTCCTTGGCCTCTTCCTCACCCATGCCTAATTCCACTCTAATGATGATGGATATTTGTGTTGTTCCAGTTTGTGGCTACTATGAACAGAACTAGTGTGCACCTTCTAGCATGTTCCTCTTTCTCTCTTATTCTCCTCCCCCACCCCTCTGTCTCTCTGTGTATGTGTTTCAAACAAGCATTTATTGGGAGCAGGTCCCATAGCAGGAGTGGAAGTCAGAGACAAATTGAAGGAGCCAGGCAAGTGACCTTACTTTTTCACTGGCCCTGCCATTAAGTTTTTACATTTTTGTGTAGACTTATGACTGTGCACTGATGGTTCCATTTGCCTGTTGATTTCACTGACAACTGACAAGTCTGCAACCTTTCCACTTGCTCACTGGGCCATCAAAAGAGCCCGCGGTTTCTGAAATGTCTGCCTGAGCCCTTGATCGGTTTTTACTGGGCTGTCTTTTTCTACTGGTTTGCACTTGTTTCCCTATTTTGGCTACAGGCCCTATGTCTGCTTTATATACCAACAGTTTCATTTCTTACTGTGTTGCCTTTCTGGCCAATTTTAAGTGTCTTCTATTGGAGAGAATTCTTAACTTCCAGAAAGTTCAATTTGTGATGGATATATATGTAGCTCAGTGTTTAGAGAGTGCTTGCCTAACATGCATGAGACCCTGGGCTCTATTCCTGGCTCTCCAGAAACTGGGTATGTATGGTGGTGTTTACCTATAATCCCAGTATTTGGGAGGTAGAGGCAGGAAGATCAGAGGTTCAAGGTCATCCTCAGCTACACAGCTACATAGCAAGTTCAAGGCTAGCCTGTTTTTGGAGACCCTATCTCAAAAAGTAACCAAGTAAGCAGATAGATGAGAGATTGGTTTCCAGACTCCACAGGTTGAGGTTAATACCACATGTAACTCTAGGTGTTGTAGGGGTTCTGATGGCTTTTTTTTTTTTTTTTTGGGGGCACCTATATGTGCTTGTACAAACACACAGTCATATACGTACAAAAGAAAAATAAATATTAAAAACAAACTAATCTATCAATATTTTAAAAAGGTTGCCTTCATGACCTTTTTTTTCCCTCATGTCTTACTTTACACAGCCTTTTCCTACCAGGATAGTAGTAGATGTCTTTAATTCTAGCACTTGAGAGACCAGAGAATCTGTGATTTCGAGATCAGCCTGGTTGAACATAGTGATTACACATAAATCCTGTCTCAAAAAACCAAAAACAAAACCAAAAAAACCCAAAAAACAACAAAAGTCCCAACTTCTTGCTTCTCAAGTCCAAGGTCATGAAGCTATTTCTGAGGAGTCAAACCCATAGCAAAGCTAATCTCAGCAGTGATTGAGTTACTGCCTAGAAAGTGCCCTTCACTGAACCTGGATCTCAAGGATTCTGCTAGGCTGTCTGGTTAATGCACTGCAGGAGACTCCTGTCTCCATATTGTCCCTCTCCTCAGTATTTGGAGAAAAAGTCATGTGTCACTGTCCCTGACCTTTTACCCAATGAGCCATCTCCAGCCACAGCTGTCCAGGTAGAGGGTCTACCTAAGGGCATGATGGTGAATAGTTTGGATCAAACTGCTGTTGCTGCCTCCAGCTATGTACGTATGTTTTGGGTATCACAAATTAGTTCTCCTGTAGGGTTCTTAGCCACATAGTGACATTTAGAAAGTGGACACCTCAGAAAGACACCCAGGACAGTTACCATGGGATTTATTGGTACAATGGTGGCAGTGCCCTTCTTTTAGTCCTTACACCAGGGACCAGACCAGCATCTTGTCTTAGCTGCCTTGGGAAACCATCCCAATATTTGAGGCTCAGTAAGTGATATTCTCTGCCTTTGTGTGTCTGTGATGTGTGTGTGTGTGTGTGTGTGTGTGTGTGTGTGTGTGTGTATGTGTGTGGTAGAATAAAGAATCACCCAGTTCAAGTAAATGCAAAAAAATAATCAGATCATCACACCACCCTAAACATGAATTTGGTAACTTTTATGTCAGCTGATTCATTGAGTGATGGACTACTACATTTACAAAGAATGTGGTCGTGGGGGACCTCTGCACGGAGAGAATGATGCAGTGTGTGAACATTAATGTTAGACTGACAGATGTATATTCCCTTTTTGCAGAAGAATCTCTCAACTTCTTGTTAATTTCAGAGGAAATAACTCCAATTTTGGCTATTTTGAGCTCTCAACATATCACTGGGTAGGGTTGGGGAGAAGACATTTAGTGCAAACCACATGTTGCATTCTCACCATGCATGTACAGTGACATGTGTGGCCACAAGACCTTAGCTGATACTAAAGAGAAGTGCATAACTGGAAATGATTTTTAACATTTACTTCTACTTTAGATAATTTATACAATAACTTAGTCCTCAACATGCACTGTATTTAATGAAACAAATTCTCAAAAGTCCTCCATATGCCCTAACTGGTTACTTAGATCTCTGTAGAGGACTGGACAGTAGAGCGAATTCAGCTCTTTGAGGTGTTTGTTTCTCTTTCGGGTGATTTTAAGGTTTCAGACAAGCTTTAGTGCTCAGAGGAGCCTACTCTGGCTTGTGGGAGAACCCTTTCTTCAGACTTTACTTTCATACATAGCATCTATGACAATCGCAACACTGAAGTTCATTTATGCACTTTCCTAAAGAGGAGAAGAAGGGGCCATGACTGCATGGGTGTGGGTCAATAAGTGCATCCCGAGATTCTATATTCTTACCTTATTAATATGAAGGCCATGCAGCTTTCAATCATTTGCTAAACTTGGTGAATTCCATTGCTACCTAACTACCCTCTAGAGCTTCTAGTTCCCCACAAGATGAAGTCCAAACTTCTTAGTATGTTTGGAAAGCTTTGAGGAATTTTGTTTTTTTTAAATTAAGCCCTGAGGAATTTGAGCCTTGCATACCTGGGTTTTAGAAAACAGAGTTTTACCTCTGAAGTCTAAAAATCCACAGCATTTTGCTTCAGGTGAGAAACCTACCTCTAAGGTTGAATAAGACATATCAGCCACAGTCCCAAAGGAACACATAGGATTCACTTTTCAGAACAAATGCAGCTCTGCAGGGCTTGGGGCACCAAGGGCTGGCTCAGTGGTTAATGCCCTTAGAGGACGCCTGGTTCAATTCCTAGCATCCACATGGTGGTTCACACCTATCTGTAATTCTTTTAACAGGATACCTGATACCCTCTTCTGGGTCCTGAAGGCTCCTGTCACTCAGAAACAAATGCATGCACATATACTAAATAAAAATTTTGGAAAGTAAAACTGAAACTTTGATACTACTATGTATATGAAGCTATAGTTTTTATTATATATTTTTAGATAAATATTAAGAATTTAAAAATGGCTCTTCTCCTATATTTCCTGGGTCATATGTCTCACACTAGGTACTCTGACCTTTTCAGAAGCTGCCCACATCCTTAAAATCTCCAGGATTTTGATATTACGTCCAGGGTAGCCTCACTAAAGTACGAAGTGTACATAGCATCTTCATGTGGAATTTCACTTGCCAAGTGTTCCTCAACACCACAAACTTGTAGCTAAGCCTATTTATTGTCAAGAAAGAGCCTGGAATTGACTGTTTATCATGACAATCATTTAGCCACTTGTAGCTGGTGGCTTCTGTGTGTGGACTGGGAAGACACAGAACATCCTTGTACAATTTCCACAAGGCAGTCTTGGCCTGGAAGTTCAGTAATAACGCCTGGCATGCAGCATTCCTCTCTATGCTTAGACTGCAGGCAGCTGTGTGTGATGGAGCCCTATGTTGCATGCTGCACTGCTTCCTCAGAAAAGGATAGGACTTGCTCCTTGCCTCTGCTTCCTCTTTGGGTGCTGAACAAGGGCATGTCAGGGTTCTCCAGAGCTACAGCTCCTCATCCTCTGCCAGGAAGTTCACATGTATCAAAGGTGACTCCATCCTTTGAGGCAACAATCACTACAGGATGGGAAACCCATGTGCCTTCTTCAGACCTGGGCTCCTGTTTCACCTTTCTGTCCCTGGTATCCAGGATCTGCTATCACACCAAACCCTGATTCTGGCCCTCCGTGTTTTTCCAATGTTTCCCTCTCTGTCTAGACCTCACAGGTAGTCCATCAGTTTACACATCTTGCTCCTACCCACATTTCCCCCATTGCTTCTGCAGTACAATTCCCAAGAGCTCTGGATCCTTGGGCAAGCCCAGGTGCATGATAGCAGCACGGCTCTACTCCTTTATTAATCATCTCTGGTAGAGGTGTTGACCTATGGGTCTGGGTCACATTATCTATGGGTGCCTCAAATGTTTCTTCCCACATCTCTTATCCCACTGATTGCTTAGCAAAGGTCCCAAATAATTACATAGACTGCTAAGGGGAAACTGTCTTCTATCTGAATGTTACTTTCCTTTCCTGTTATTTTCACCATGGGCTCCCACTCCTTTCCTGGGCTTCTGAAAACCAACACTAACGCTACCACCAACCTTAATGCTCACCCTAACTCTAACCATACCTTAAACTGAACTCTCAATTTCAGAAATACATGACCCTACCTGGATGGCATAGCCCCATATTGGAGAGGGGGTGAATGGAAGGGGAGGTGGTCAGGGTGAATGTAAAGGGGGAGAGAATGTAAGAGGGAGGGAGGGTATCAAGTGAGGGATAGGAATCGACATGTAAAATAAACAATAATAATTTAAAAAAATTCAGTATGTAGGGACTCAGAATGTGCCCAAGAGGATTAGTGGATCTAACAGAGATCTTGAGGTCTTTAACTGAGGGAACTCTAGCAGAGGCCCAGTGATGGGTTGCAAGTATCCAGTAGGACTTTTTGTTTCATTTAAAAATTATTTATCATATGTAATATCCTACTTGAATATCTCCTGGTAGAAAATAAGAGGGCAAAAATCTCATTGTAGATGGTTGTGAACTACAATCTGGTTGGTGGGAAGTAACTCATATCCTCTGTAAGTACAATCAGTGTGCTTGAACTTTTAGCCATCTATCCATTCCATTGTTGTGTTTGAAGAAAAAGCCTCATTATGTAATTTTGACTGGCCTGGAATTCATTGAGATTCATGCTGTTGGCTCCTGAGTACTGCTGGACAGGATGTGTAGAAAGGGGAACTCTCCCCCACTGCTTTTGGGAGTTCAAACTTGTACAGCCATTTTCAAGATAGCTATGGCAGTTCCTCAGCAAGATGGGAATTGGTTTACCACAGGACCTGGCAATCCCACTCATAGCCATATACCCAAATTATCCACATTCATGCAATAGAGACAAGTGTTTAATTATATCTATAGCAGCATTATTTGTAATAGCAAGCACCTAGAATCTACCCAGATGCCTCTCAACTGAAGAATGGATAAAGAACTTGTGGCACATCTACACAATGGACTACTAATAGACAGAAAAAATGGAATCTGGAAATGCACAGGCAAGTGGATGGCACTTGAAGAAATAATCATGAATGAGGTAACCCAGGCACAAAAAGTAGAACATGGTGGAGAGGGAGAGAACATAAAAGAGCAAGTCATTATTGGTTTGAAGAGAAAAGTGAACCTAAAGTTATATCTAGAGACCTACAAGACTGACTCCAACTAACAATGTGAGCAACAGTGGAAAGGCTTCCATTATTGACTTTCCCTGAAAATGACATCAGCAACTAACTCGAGCGCTACATGGAGCCCTCATCTAGTCTCTGTAGAAAACAGAAGCAAACAACCATAAGTAAACACTGCATGTAACTAGAATCCAGATGCAGAGAGAGAGAGGACAAGATCGAGTTGCAGAAACACATTGAGACAGCTGACCTGATGAAGGAGGAGCTAATAGGACCCCAGACTGATAGCTGTGAATCCAGCATGGAAATGACTCAGACCCCTGAGATGGGTATCAGCTAGAAGATGTGAGCTGTCTAATGGAGTTCAGACAGTGGGACCTAGATGTATTCCTGGTACGCAAAAGGACCTTGAGAACACATTCCCCCAATCCAGGGATACCTCCTAAACCTAGATATAGAAGAGACATTCTAATCAACACTTCAAATGCGCTGTCAGAAATACATGACCCCACTTGGATGGCCTAGCCCTATGTGTTGATTGTGGGTGAATAGGATGGCAGGGTGGTCAGGGTGAATGTGAGGGGGCAACAGATGATAAGAGGAAGGGAAGAAATTGAGGGAGATATAGGGAACAAGGATCTACATGTAAAAAATCATGAACTAATTTTAAAAAATATCCGGCATGCATGGACTCAGGATGTTCCCAAAAGGATATGGAGATCTAACAAGTATTTGGTGGTCTTTAGCTGAGGGAACTCTAGCAGAGGCCCAGTGATGGGTTTCAAGTAACCAGTAGGACATTTTATTTCATTTTTAAAAGTTATTTTGTCATATGTAGTACCCTGCTTGAATGTCTGCTGGTAGAAAAGAAGAGGGCAACAGATCTGATTGTAGATGGTCGTGAGCTACCATCTGGTTGGTGGGAGTTAACTCATATCCTCTGTAAGTACAGTCAGTGTGCTTCAACTTTTAGTCTTCTGTCTCTTCCATGGTTGTGTTTTTAAGAAAGGGCCTCATTATGTATCTGTGACTGGACTGGAATTCATTGAGATTCATGCTTTTGGCTCCTGAGTCCTGGGTTCAAAGGCATGAAACACCATGATCATCTCAGGAATAAAATTTTATATCGTTAACATAAATAAGCATTAGTTTAGTTAAAATGGCTAGTGCTATGCATTCTGAGACAATAATTAATTTTTATTACATTTCTTATTCACGCAAAATTGTGGTCGATTTTGTTTCTATATTAAAAAGTAGTAAATTATGGGCTATAATTAGGGGTTATTGGCTAGTGTCTAGTATTCCTGATACTAAGAGATTTATGTTCATCCTCTATTACCAACAAAGCAAAATAGGGCCTGAGTAGGTATCTCAGTCAATAAAGTACAAACACGAAGGACCTGAGATCAAGCAAAATGCTAAAACTAGAAGGGGATGATTAAAAGTTAAACTTGTGGGACATTTGATCATTATGTGAAAATAGGGTGCTTTTTACCTTGCCTGCCTAAGGCCCTTAATTGGTTTAATAAAAAGTTAAACGGCCAATTGCTCAAAAGGAATGGTTAGGCAGGATTGCTGGGCTGGGAGAAAAACTCAGGGGAATGAATCTAGGCCTGGACCCATGCCAGGAAGACAAAGAGGGAGCTGCAAATACAGAATAATAGACAATAGGCTAATAGATATTTGTTAAGGTATAGGAAATTGTTGGGAACATGGTTAAGTTAAAGGCCAATCATTCATAATTTAGAAATGTCTGTGTCATTATTTGGGGATGGATTGTTCCAAGAAAATCTGACAAGAAAGTCCAACTACATAATAGCACTGGAAAGGTGAGAGGGATCTGTAAGTCTCAGTGGCAGAAAAGTTTACCTTCATAAATGTGAACCTGATAAATAAGATGGACAATTGGAATTGAATTGACTTTGACACGTGATCTCTCTTTTGCTCTGTCTCTGTCTCTCTGTGCTTCTGTCTCTCTCTCCGCATAAATAAACACACACACCCACACCCACACCCACACCCACCCACCCACCCACACACACACACAAACACACACATACACACAGTAAACAAACAGATTTATTCCATATTGTATTATGGTTGGGTGTCTTCACATATTCTGTCCCTTTCTGTTTGTTTACTCGAGAAAGGGTTTCCCTGTGTAGCCCTGCCTGTCCCCAAACTCACTCTGTGTACAAGGCTGGTCAAAAACTGAAGTGATGCCTACCTCAGCATCCCTTAATACAAACTGGCTCCTTATTTAGAATTAAGGCAGAAGCTGTCAGGTTTTTCAAATTGATAAATACAAGTGAGTTGATACTGTATAATCTGAACACATATTACCTGCAAAAGCAACATATGTAATGCCACAATACTCTGCAATGACACAGAAAATACACTTTGAAATTGACACACTCCATCTTTTTCAAAACTTGAATCAGAAGTTAGTTCCAATTTTTTCATACACAATATGATATGTTTATTAATATTGACAAACTGTTCATTCCTAATCTTTTAAAACAATCAAAATTATTATGAGATACATAAATTCCAATCAAATTTTATTGGGTAATGAATGCAGCAGCATCCCTTTGTTTGCCTCAAAGTTGCCACATGTTGTTGGAACAGGTTCAGCTTCTCTACAGTTGGGTCAGAGGTGATATGCACATCATACACAGGCCTATGAAGAAGTTTACAGAGTTCCTCATATTGTTATAAGAGTAGTTTATGTTTATGAATTCTCTCTTTTTTACATTTTTTGAGATATTCTACTTGAGTGTCCAATTCTTTTCTAGTTAATGGAGACTTTTCTCTTTCTTTTTTTTTTTATGAAACCAGATATGATTATAGTAAGGTGCAAGGATGGTAATGGAACTACAAAATAATAGGAATGCCAAATGGTTAAATTGACATACAAGGCAGATTAAGCCTCGGGTGGTGGCACAAATTTTTAAATGTAGCACTTGGGAGACAGAAGGGCAGTGGTTACCTGTGAGTTGGAGACCACCCTTGAATACAAACTATGGGCTAAGATGGGCAGGGTTATTACACAGAGATAAACTGCCAAAAATGTAGGTTTTGCCAAACAGAAAATATTGAAGAAAAGGATCACCTAATACTTCTAGCAAGAAAGAACAATTATGACTTTGTTTCGTGCTTGACTTCTGCTATGTGGCAAAGAAATACCTCAGGGTCCTGATACTCCAACCTCCTTTTCAGGTTAAGCTTACAGGTATCAGTCACCATGCTCAACTTCCTTTTACAATTCCTACTGTAGTAAAATATCCCTGAATTATAGCCCTGCGTGTAATATCTTTGGTAGTAAATAGAGACTGCTCCAATTTATACTGTAGTAAAACACCCCTGAATTATTGCCCTGCTCCAAGTTAACAACAATCTTAATGAAATTCCATCCCCACAAATGGGACAAAAGCAATATGTACTCAGCAAACCTGTATTGCAAGTATAAACACAGCCAGTTTTTCACTTTCAATACAGAACTCAATTTACACAATACTTACTCTAATATTCCCATGATCACCTCTTTGCCCATTACTATGAATACAGTAGATCCTGCCCCATTCCTAGTATATAAAGAAGGCAGTAGAGTGAGTATTATTTATATATTGTAAAATAAAGTTTCACTAATCATTGTTTAAAAATTGACTTATATTCAGGGAAAACAGATGTGATTAGTATACTCCAAAGGTTCTCATGTGCCTAAATTCACATGAGTGAACTTGAGTGTTTAAGAAAAAAAAAAAAAAGTATTTTTTATTTAGCACATCTACATCATTTATATTAATTTAAGGAAAATGCTCTAATGTCATGGTCTTCTTGAAGGATCAATTATCCTTACCTTTGAAAGGCAGTCTGACTGCTAGTGTTATTCCATCTACAGACATGGGTAGTATGCTTCTACTTTAATAGTAATTGGAACATGAGATACCTCAACATTATCATTCAGCTCGCCCTAGTGTCCTATATTTTCAGAATCATCCTGGATGGCTGAGTGGTACACAGGTTTGATCATTAAAGGAGCCACAAAGTTTTAAGTTTGTCTGGTAACAACTATATGTATCACTACATATACTCGGCTCTTATGTACGCATTTATTCTCTGGTGGTGTATGGTAGCTCAGACATATATATGAAGGAGGAATGGAGGACAGAAATCAAGTTTGGGGTGATACTGTCTACCTGGGTTTTTGATATAAAGCCTAACTTACAAGACTATGAGATTCTTTCCTTCATGTATTTAAGTGTGTTGCTTGCAAACCTGGTGACCACTGAAGTCACAAGTCAGGGCTGGTTTCCCTGGAATAGCAGTTCAGGACAGTTGTAGTCCACTACATGGGCTGGAAACTGGAACCTGCTCTTATGCAAAAGAGTAGAAAATGCTTGCAACTGCTCAACCTATCTTCAGCTGCTGTCTTATTTTTACGTATTTTGGAGGTGAAGTTTCTCTTTCCACCTATCAAAGTTGAAGTTAGAAGTATATGCAACCATTATGTTTTTTTCATTCGAGACAAGGTTCCTATAGGATGCCCTGGCTGTCTTGAAACTTACTCTGTACAACAGGCTGACCTTTGGAGAACTTTCTGCCTCTGCCTCTGCCACCAAAGTACTGGTGTTAAAGGCATAATCCACAACACAGCAATCTGGATTAATTTTCAAGAATTGTGAGGATTGACTTGAGGTTTTCATGGCTTTGAGGGAAGTAGTTTTCAAATTAATCAATTTATTCAATGTTTCCTAACCCCCTCTTTCAAACAAACACCAATGCCTCCCATTTCTCTAAAGTTAAAATATTATTATGCTCTGTAAAACAAAAAAAAAATTGTAAGCAGGGTGAATAGGGTAACTGCCTTCCACATTTGTCATATATATCCCTCCTTCAACTAGAATGCTTTCCATTTGCATTGCTACACAGACAACACATTCCTCTGTCTTAGATACCCAACAATTTGTTTTGAACACCACAAAATTTAAGCCTAAACATATATCATTTTTTACTTTTACAAAAAAGCCCCATGCATTTAGGTAACTATGTGTAGTGCAAGTTTATAATTGCAGCACTTGGAAGTATGGACAGATGACTGCTACTACCTCCAAGCTTGCCTTGGCTACAAAGCAAGACCCTGCCTCAAAACAAATAAGTATACATAAAGAAACTTAAATGTAACCATGTCATATTTAATTAGTGAAAATTACAAACCAGTGGAATGGTACATGCCTTGCTCAGTACTCAGAAGCTTGAGAAAGGAGTCACAAGTTCAAGGCCACAAAGGACTGTATTGCTAAGAGCCTATCTTGGCAAAAGAACAAATGAGATGAAAATAAACAATAAAACATACATTTACTTCACCAGAGTTGAAAAGAAGAAAATCATATCTTACCATTCTGGTGAGAATGTGTTGCTGTGCTAAAACACTGACCACACACAATGCAGGCCAGAAAGGGGCTTACTTAGCTTATGCTCCAGGTCACTGTCCCTAATGAGAATTACAGCAGCGACTCAAGGAGGACAGTGGGGAGAAAATGTGGAGGAATGCAGGTGTCAGCTCATCTCTGGCTCTCTGACTTGCTCACAGTAAAGCTTAGCCAGTCCCCTTTGTTTACAGACAGCCCCATGCACATGGACAGGTATAAAAGCACATCTGCTGCCCGTGTAGAGGTTTACAGATTTTTTTCTTTTCTTTTGCCAGCTGCAAGGCCTGTGTTAAGGCCAAGAGCTCAGCTTCTCATGCTGAGGTTCCTTCTGGCAGGCTGCTGGCTCAAACTCTGCAGGTTTCATTCACATCCTTGTCCCAGTCCTTTCTTTACCTTTCACAAGGTAACTGTTCCCATCAGTGAACTAAGTTAGTGTTTCCACGGCCAGAGGGAAGACTGTAAAGTCTTTGCAATCTCCTGTCTCTTTAATCAGCAGGTGATGACAGTCCCAAATTACTTATTTATCAGTCTTCTCAGGCAGAAGAATGGCATGTAGTGCATCAGTGATTCATGTGGGCATTGGACATCCATTGTTCTGTGGGCTGCCTGACAATGCTCTCCTGGTCACCAGTGCATGGGGGGCTATTGTAATTACTTTCTGTCCCAAAGTTAACATGTCAGAGTCTTTGACCAGTACAGCTATGTCCATCATAGCTTTTAGACAGCCAGAACATCCACTGCCTACAGGATCAAGCTCCTTCCATGTTTATTGGTTACTGATGGCTGTTCAGAGTCAAAACAAATCCAGGCTCCTACATTTGACAGGATGTCTCTTTTTAACAGAAGGTAAGGGCATCCTAGGATATCTAGGAACAAGTGATATACCAGACCCACATCAAGGATCACTGCCCCCGGCGTCCAGGCAGCTCCTGTATCCTGCTAGTGGGCACTCAACTCCAATGTACTATCTGGCACAGGTAGGGGAAACACCACACTTTCCAAGCCCATGGCATAGGGGATGCAGGCAAACAGGAACTGCAGCTGGTTGCCTCACTGAGGCCATGCCTTCTCCTTTTCCTGAGCTGGCTCTCAGTGAGGTCCTGGTGTCTGCCCTCTGCTGGCCTGCCTTTTAATTGCTAATCTCATTAACACCTGCCAGAGGGGGTAAGGGGAGACCCACCCTGCTGAGCCTCTGCAGGTAGGCAGCCCTCCTTGGCAGTGGGTGTGGACTTCAGAGCGCAGGGAAAGGATCACATTTAATCAGCCTCTTTTGGATTCATCCATGGCAATACTTGTATGTCAAGCACCACTGTGCAACAGGAAATCACAGCTCTCTCATGCTAGAGCTGACATTCAGATGGCAGGAACATTTAATTGCTAAGGGATGCCTTGTTCTTGCCTTCTTTTGATCTACTGGGGCACTTTCGATTGGTACACACCACCTAGTTCACCTAAATAGGAGATGCGGGAACAATTTAAAGGGATAAGTCCTTGAACCTTATAGACAGGGACTCTGGGCTCTACAGAGGACAAATGACTTTTGCACCGAGAGTTTGAGTTTGGAGGCTTAACAGCAGAGCACTGCCCTAGCACCTGTGAGGCCCTCAGTTTGACCCTAAGCTTCTCCATCTACTTGGCCTCTTCCTCACCCATGCCTAATTCCACTCTAATGCTAATGGATATTTGTGTTGTTCCAGTTTGTGGCTACTATGTACAGAACTAGTGTGCACCTTCTAGCATGTTCCTCTTTCTCTCTTATTTCACTCCCCTCCCAACCCCCGTCTCTCTGTGAATGTGTTTTAAACAAGCATTTATTGGGAGAAGGTCCCATAGCAGGAGTGAAAGTCAGAGACAATTTGTGGGAGCCAGGCAAGTGACCTTACCATTTCACTGGCCCTGCCATTAAGTTTTTACATTTTTGTGTAGACTTATGACTGTGCACTGATGGTTCCATTTGCCTGTTGATTTCCCTGACAACTGACAAGTCTGCAACCTTTCCACTTGCTCACTCGGCCATCAAAAGGGCCCGCGGTTTCTGAAATGTCTGCCTGAGCCCTTGATCGGTTTTTACTGGGCTGTCTTTTTCTACTGGTTTGCACTGGTTTCCCTACTTTGGCTACAGGCCCTATGTCTGCTTTATATACCAACAGTTTCATTTCTTACTGTGTTGCCTTTCTGGCCAATTTTAAGTGTCTTCTATTGGAGAGAATTCTTAACTTCCAGAAAGTTCAATTTGTGCTGGAGATGTATGTAGCTCAGTGTTTAGAGAGTGCTTGCCTAACATGCATTAGACCCTGGGCTCTATTCCTGGCTCTCCAGAAACTGGGTATGTGTTGTGGTGTTTACCTAAAATCCCAGTATTTGAGAGGTAGAGGCAGGAAGATCAGAGGTTCAAGGTCATCCTCAGCTACACAGCTACATAGCAAGTTCAAGGCTAGCCTGTTATTGGAGACCCTGTCTCAAAAAGTAACCAAGTAAGCAGAAATATTAGAGTTTGGTTTCTAGCCTCCACAGGGTGAGCTCACTACCATCTGTAACTCCAGGTGTTGTAGGGGATCTAATGGATTTTTTTTTTTTGGAGGGCACCTATATGTGATTTTACATACACACACAAAATAAAAATAAATATTAAAAACAAACTAATCTATCAATATTTTTAAAAGTTTGCTTTCATGACATTTTTTTCTCTCATGTCTTACTTTACACAGTCTTTTCCTACCAGGATAGTAGTGGATGTCTTTAATTCTAGCACTTGAGAGACAGGAGAATCTGTGATTTCGAGAACAGCCTCGTTGAACATAGTGATTACACACAGATCCTGTCTCAAAAACACAAAAACAAAACCAAAAAAACCCAAAGAACAACAAAAATCCGAACTTCTTGCTTCTCAAGTCCAAGGGCATGAAGCTATTACTGAGGAGTCAAACCCTTAGCAAAGCTAATCTCAGCAGTGAATGAGTTACTGCCTAGAAACTGCCCTTCAATGAACCTGGATCACAAGGATTCTGCTAGGCTGGCTGGTTAATGCACTGCAGGGATCCTACTGTCTCCATAATGTCCCTCTCCTCTGTATTTGGAGAAATAGTCATGTGCCACTGTCCGTGACCTTTTACCCAATGAGCCATCTCCAGCCACAGCCTTCCAGGTAGAGTTTCTACCTAAGGGCATGATGGTGAATAGTTTGGATCAAACAGCTGTTGCTGCCTCCAGCTATGTACTTATGTTTTGGGTATCACAAATTAGTTCTCCTGTAGGGTTCTTAGTCACATAGTGATATATACGAACTGGACACCTCAGAAAGATACTCAGGACAGTTACCATGGCATTTGTTGGTACAATGGTGGCAGTGCCCTTCTTTTAGAACTTACACCAGGGACCAGGCCAGCATCTGGTCTTAGCTGCCTTGGGAAGCCATCCCAATATTTGAGGCTCAGTAAGTGAAATTCTCTGCCTTTGTGTCTCTGTGGTGTGTGTGTGTGTGTGTGTGTGTGTGTGTGTGTGTGTGTGTGGGGTGAGTGTAGTATTAAGAATCACCCAGTCCAAGTAAATGCAAATAAAGTAGACAGATCATCACACCACCCTAAACATGAACTTGGTAACTTTTATGTGAGCTGATTCATTGAGTGATGGACTACTACATTTACAAAGAGTGTGGTCGTAGGAGACCTCTGCACGGAGAGAGTGATGCAGTGTGTGAACATTAAAGTTCGACTGACAGATGTATATTAATTTTTGCAGAAGAGTCTCTCTTCTGCTTGTTAATTTCTGTGCTAATACCTCAAATTTAGGCTATTTTAAGCTTCCACCTTATCACCGGGTACGGTTGGGGAGAAGATATTTAGTGGCAAACCACATGTTGCATTCTCACCATGCATGTACAGTGACATGTGTGGCCACAAGACCGTAGCTGATACTAAAGAGAAGCGAATAACTGGAAATGATTTTTAACATTTACTTCTGCTTTAGATAATTTATACAATAACTTAGTCCTCAACATGGACTGTATTTAATAAAGGAAATTCTCAAAAGCCCTCCATATGCTCTAACTGGATACTCAGAGCTCTGTATACGATTGGGCAGTAGTGCAAATTCAGCTCTTTGAGGTGTTTGTTTCTCTGTTGGGTGGTTTTGAGGTTTCAGACAAGCTATAGTGCTCAGAGGAGCCTACTCTGGCTTGTTGGAGAACCCTTTCTTCAGACTTTACTTTCATAGCATCTATGACAATCACAACACTGAAGTTCATTTATGCACTTTCCTAAAGAGGAGGAGAGGGGGCCATGACTGCATGGGTGTGGGCCAATAAGTGCATTCCGGTATTCTATATTCTTACCTTATTAATATGAAGGCCATGCAGCTTTCAATCATTTGCTCAACTTGGTGATTTCCATTGCTACCTAACTATGCTCTTGAGCTTCTAGTTCCCCACAAGATAAAGTCCAAACTCCTTAGTTTGTTTGGAAAGCTTTTAGGAATTTTTTTTTTAAATTAAGCCCTGAGGAATTTGAGCCTTGCATACCTGGGTTCTAGAAAACAGAGTTTTACCTCTGAAATCTAAAAATCCACAGCATTTTGATTCAGGTGAGAAACCTACCTCCAAGGTTGAATAAGACATATCAGCCACAGTCCCAAAGGAACACATAGGATTCACTTTTCAGATCAAATGCAGCTCTGCAGGGCTTGGGGCACCAAGGGCTGGCTCAGTGGTTAATTGCAGGCCCGGTTCAATTCCTACCACCCACATGTTGGGTCACAACTATCTGTAATTCTTTTAACAGGAGACCTGATACCCTCTTCTGGGTTCTGAAGGCTCCTGTCACCCCAATTTATTAAATAAAAATTTTGGAAAGTAAAACTGAAACTTTGATACTACTATGTATATGAAGCTATAGTTTTTATTATGTATTTTTAGATAAATATTAAGAATTTAAAAATGGCTCTTCTCCTGTATTTCCTGGGTCATATGTCTCACACTAGGAACCCTGAACTTTTCAGAAGCTGCCCACATCCTTACCGTCTCCAGGATTTTGATATTACGTCCAGGGTAGCCTCACTAAAGTACCTAGTTTACATAGCATCTTCATGTGGAATTTCACTTGCCAAGTGTTCCTCAACACAACAAACTTGCAGCTAAGCCTATTTTTTGTCAAGAAAGAGCCTGGAATTGACTGTTTATCATGACAATCATTTAGCCACTTGTAGCTGGTGGCTTCTGTGTGTGGACTGGGAAGACACAGAACATCCTTGTACAATTTCCACAAGGCAGTCTTGTCCTGGACGTTCAGTGATAATGCCTGGCATGCAGCATTCATCTCTATGCTTGGACTGCAGGCAGCTGTGTGGGATGGAGTCCTACTTTGCATGCTGCACTGCTTCCTCAGAAAAGGATAGGACTTGCTCCTTGCCTCTGCTTCCTCTTTGGGTGCTGAACAAGGGCATGTCAGGGTTCTCCAGAGCTACAGCTCCTCATCCTCTGCCAGGAAGTTCATATGTATCAAATGTGACTCCATCCCTTAAGGCAACAATCACTACAGGATGGGAAACCCATGTGCCTTCTTCAGACCTGGGCTCCTGTTTCACCTATCTGTCTCTGGGCTCCAGGTTCTGCTGTCTCACCAAACCCTGATTCTGGCCCTCCGTGTTTTTCCAAAGTTTCCCTCTCTTTCTAGACCTCACAGGTAGTCCATCAGTTTACACATCTTGCTGCTACCCACATTTCCCCCATTGCTTCTGCAGTACAATCCCCAAGAGCTCTGGATCCTTGGGCAAGCCCAGGTGCATGATGTCAGCAGGGCCCTACTCCTTTTTTAATCATCTCTGGTAGAGGTGTTGACCTGTGGTGCTGGGCCACATCTTTTATGGTTGCCTCAAATGTTTCTTCCCACATCTCTTATCCCACTGATTGCTCAGCAAAGGTCCCAAATAATTACATAGACAGCTAAGGGTAAACTCTCTCCCATCTGAAGTTTACTTTCCTTTTCTGTTATCTTTGGCATGGGCTCTCATTCCTTTCCTGGGCTTCAGGAACCCAACCCTAATGCTACCACCAAACATAATGCTCACCGTAACTCTAACCATACCCTAAACAGAACTCTCATTGTCAGAAATACATGACCCTACCTGGATGTCATAGCCCCATATGGGGAGAGGGGGTGAATGGGAGGGGAGGTGGTCAGGGTGCAAGAGAAGTGGGACAGAATGTAAGAGCGAGAAAGGGTAGGGAGTGAGGGATAGGAATCGACAAGTAAAATAAACAATAATCATTGAAAAAAATTCAGTATGCAGGGGCTCAGAACATGCCCATGAGGAATAGTGGATCTAAAAGAGATCTTGAGGTCTTTAGCTGAGGGTACTCTAGCAGAGGCCCAGTGATGGGTTTCAAGTATCCAGTAGGACATTTTATTTCATTTTAAAAAATTATTTATCATGTGTAGTATCCTACTTGAATATCTCATGGTAGAAAAGATGAGGGCAACAATCTCATTGTAGATGGTTGTGAACTACCATCTGATTGTTGGGAAGTAACTCATATCCTCTAAAAGTGCAATCAGTGTGCTTGAACTTTTAGCCATCTAACCATTCCACTGCTGTGTTTGAAGAAAAGGCCTCATTATGTAATTTTGACTGGCCTGGAATTCATTGAGATTCATGCTTTTGGCTCCTGAGTACTGCTGGACAGGATGTGTAGAAAGGGTAACACTCCTCCACTGATTTTGGGAGTTCAAACTTGTACAGCCATTTTCAAGATAGCTATGGCAGTTCCTCAGCAAGATGGGGATTGGTTTACCACAGGACCTGGCAATCCCCCTCATAGGCATATACCCAAATTATCCACATTCATGCAACCAAAAATGTGTTTATTTATACCTATAGCAGCATTATTTGTAATAGCAAGAACCTAGAAGCTACCCAGATGCCTCTCAACTGAAGAATGGATAAAGAACTTGTGGCACATCTACACAATGGACTACTAATAGACAGAAAAAATGGAATCTTGAAATGCACAGGGAAGTGGATGGCACTTGAAGAATTAATCATGAATGAGGTAACCCAGGCACAAAAAGTAGAACATGGTAGAGAGGGAGAGAACATAAAAGAGCAAGTCATTATTGGTTTGAAGAGAAAGTTGAACCTAAAGTTATATCTAGAGACCTACAAGACTGACTCCAACTAACAATCTGAGCAACAGTGGAAAGGCTTCCATTATTGTCCTTCCCTGAAAATGAGATCAGCAACTAACTCGAGCGTGACATGGAGCCTTCATCTGCTCTCTGTAGAAAACAGAAGCAAACACCCAGAAGTAAACACTGCGTCTAAGTAGAATCCAGATGCAGAGAGAGACAGAGGACAAGATCGAGTTGCAGAAACACATTGAGACAGCTGACCTGATGAAGGAGGAGCTAATAGGACCCCAGACTGATAGCTGTGAATCCAGCATGGAACTGACTCAGACCCCTGAGATGGGTATCAGCTAGAAGGTGTGAGCTGTCTAATGGAGTTCAGACAGTGGGACCTGGATGTATTCCTGGTGCGCAAAAGGACCTTGAGGACACATTCCCCCAATCCAGGGATACCTCCTAAACCTAGATATAGAAGAGACATTCTAATCAACACTTCAAATGCGCTGTCAGAAATACATGACCCCACTTGGATGGCCTAGCCCTATGTGTTGATTGTGGGTGAATAGGATGGCAGGGTGGTCAGGGTGAATGTGAGGGGGCAACAGATGATAAGAGGAAGGGAAGGAATTGAGGGAGATATAGGGAACAAGGATCTACAGGTAAAAAATCATGAACTAATTTTAAAAAATATCCGGCATGCATGGACTCAGGATGTTCCCAAGAGGATATGGGGATCTAACAAGTATTTGGCGGTCTTTAGCTGAGGGAACTCTAGCAGAGGCCCAGTGATGGGTTTCAAGTAACCAGTAGGACATTTTATTTCATTTTTAAAAGTTATTTTGTCATATGTAGTACCCTACTTGAATGTCTGCTGGTAGAAAAGAAGAAGGCAACAGATCTGATTGTAGATGGTCGTGAGCTACCATCTGGTTGGTGGGAGTTAACTCATATCCTCTGTAAGTACAGTCAGTGTGCTTCAACTTTTAGTCTTCTGTCTCTTCCATTGTTGTGTTTTTAAGAAAGGGCCTCATTATGTATCTGTGACTGGCCTGGAATTCATTGAGATTCATGCTTTTGGCTCCTGAGTCCTGGGTTCAAAGGCATGAAACACCATGATCATCTCAGGAATAAAATTTTATATTGTTAACATAAATAAGCATTAGTTTAGTTAAAATGGCTAGTGCTATGCATTCTGAGACAATAATTAATTTTTATTACATTTCTTATTCACACAAAATTGAGGTCGATTTTGTTTCTAAATTAAAAAGTAGTAAATTATGGGCTATAATTAGGGGTTATTGGCTAGTGTCTAGAATTCCTGATACTAAGAGATTTAAGTTCAGCCTCTCTTACCAACAAAGAAAAATAGGGCCTGAGTAGATATCTCAGTCAATAAATTACAAACACGAAGGACCAGAGATCAAGCAAAATGCTAAATCTAGAAGGGGATGATTAAAAGTTAAACTTGTGGGACATTTGATCATTATGTGAAAATAGGGTGCCTTTTACCTTGACTGCCTAAGACACTTAATTGGTTTAATAAAAAGTTAAACGGCCAATTGCTCAAAAGGAATGGTTAGGCAGGATTGCTGGGCTGAGAGAAAAACTCAGGGGAATGAATCTAGGCCTGGACCCATGCCAGGAAGACAAAGAGGGAGCTGCAAATACAGAATAATAGACAACAGGCTAATAGACATTTGTTAAGGTATAGGAAATTGTTGGGAACAAGGTTAAGTTAAAGGTCAATCATTCATAATTTAGAAATGTCTGTGTCATTATTTGGGGATGGAATATTCCAAGAAAATCTGACAAGAAAGTCCAACTACATAATAGCACTGGAAAGGTGAGAGAGATCTGTAAGTCTCAGTGGCAGAAAAGTTTACCTTCATAAATGTGAACCTGATAAATAAGATGGACAATTGGGATTGAATTGACTTTGATATGTGATCTCTCTATTGCACTGTCTCTGTCTGTCTGTGCTTCTGCCTCTCTCTCCCCATAAATAAACACAAACACCCACACCCACACCCACACCCACCCACACACACACACACACATACACACACACACAGTAAACAAACAGATATATCCCATATTGTATTGTGGTTGGTTGTCTTCACCTATTCTATCCCTGTATGTGCCTTTTCTGTTTGTTTACTCGAGAAAGGGTTTCCCTGTGTAGCCCTGCCTGACCCCAAACTCACTTTGTGTACAAGGCTAGTCTAAAACTGAAGTGATGCCTACCTCAGCATCCCTTAATACAAACTGGCTCCTTATTTAGAATTAAGGCAAAAGCTGTCAGGTTTTTCAAATTGATAAATACAAGTGAATTGATACTGCATAATCTGAACACATATTACCTGCAAAAGCAATGTATGTAGTGCCACGATACTCTGCAATGACACAGAAAATACTCTTTGAAATTGACACATTCCATCTTTTTCAAAACTTGAATCTGAAGTTAGTTCAAATTTTCTCATACACAATATGATTTGTTATTAATATTGACAAACTGTTAATTCCTAAATTCTTAAAACAATCAAAATTGTTATGAGATACATAAAAGTCCAATGAAATTTCATGCGGGAATGAATGCAGCAGCATACCTTTGATTGCCTCAAAGTTGCCACATGTTGTTGGAACAGGTTCAGCTTCTCTACGGTGGGGTCAGAGGTGATATGCGAATCATATATAGGCCTATGAAGAAGTTTACATAGTTCTTCATATTGTTATAAGAGTAGTTTATGTTTATGAATTCTGTCTGTTTTACATTTTTTGAGGAATTCTACATGAGTGTACAATTCTTTTCTAGTTAATGGACACTTGTCTGTTTTTTTTTTTAATGAAACCAGATATGATTATAGTAAGGTGCAAGGATGGTAATGGAACTACAAAATAATAGGAATGCCAAATGGTTAAATTGACATACAAGGCAGTTTAAGCCTCGGGTGGTGTCACAATTTTTTAATTGTAGCACTTGGGAGACAGAAGTGCAGTGGTTATCTGTGAGTTGGAGACCACCCTTGAATACAAACTATGGGCTAAGATGGGCAGAGCTATTACACAGAGATAAACTGCCAAAAATGTAGGTTATGCCAAACAGAAAAAAATGAAAAAAGGATCACCTAATACTTCTAGCAAGAAAGAACAATTATGACTTTGTTTCGTGCTTGACTTCTCCTATGTGGTAAAAAAATAACTAGAGTCCCGATACTCCAACCTCCTTTTCAGGTTAAGATTACAGGTATCAGTCACCATGCTCAACTCCCTTTTACAATTCCTACTGTAGTAAAATATTCCTGACTTATAGCCCTGCGTGTAATATCTTTGGTAGTAAATACAGATTGCTCCAATTTATACTGTAGTAAAACACACCTGAATTATAGCCCTGCTCCAAGTTAACAACAATCTTAATGAAATTCCATCCCCACAAATGGGACAAAAGCAATATGTACTCAGCACAATCTATATTGCAAGTATAAACACAGCCAGTTTTTCACTGTCAATACAGTACTCAAATTACACAATACTTACACTAATATTCCCATGATCACCTCTTTTCCCATTACTATGAATACAGTAGATCCTGCCCCATTCCTGGTGGATAAAGAATGAAGTAGAGTGAATATTATTTATATATTGTAAAAATATAGTTTCACTAATCATTGATTAAAAACTGCCTTATATTCAGAGAAAACAGATGTGATTAGTATACTCCAAAGGTTCTCATGTGCCTAAATTCACATGAGTGAACTTGAGTGTTTAAGAAAAAAAAAAAAGGATTTTTCATGTAGCACATCTACATCAATCATATTAACTTAAGGAAAATGGTCTAATGTCATGGTCTTCTTGAAGGATCAATTATCCTTACCTTTGAAAGGCAGTCTGACTATTGGTATTATTCCATTTACAGACATGGGTGGTATGATTCTACTTTACTAGTAATGGAACATGAGATACCTCAACATTATCATTCAGCTCTCCCTAGTGTCCCATATTTTCAGAATCATCCTGGATGGCTGAGTGGTACACAGGTTTGATCATTAAAGGAGCCACAAAGTTTTAAATTTGTCTGGTAACAACTATTTGTATCACTACATATACTCGGCTCTTATGTACCCATTTATTCTCTGGTGGTGGATGGTAGATCAGACATATATATGAAGAAGGAATGGAGGACAGAAATCAAGTTTGGGGTGATACTGTCTACCTGGGTTTTTGATATAAAGCCTAACTTACAAGACTGTGAGATTCTTTCCTTCATGTATTTAAGTGTGTTGCTTGTGAATGTGGTGACCACTGAAGTCACAAGTCAGTGCTGGTTTCCCTGAAATAGCAGTTCAGTACAGTTATAGTCCACCACATGGGCTAGAAACTGAAACCTGCTCTTATTCAAGAGCAGAAAAGGCATGCAATTGAACAATGTATCTTAAGCTGCTGTCTTATTTTTACGTATTTTGGAGATGGAGTTTCTCAGTCCACCTATCTCTGCCTCTCAATGTTGAAGTTAGAAGTATATGCAAACATTATGTTTTTTCACTCGAGACAAGGTTCCTATATGATGCCCTGGCTGTCTTGAAACTTACTCTGTAGAACAGGCTGGCCTTTGAAGATCTTTCTGCCTCTGACTCTGCTTCCAAAGTACTGGTGTTAAAGGCATAATCCACAACCCAGCAATCTGGATAAATTTTCAAGAATTGTGAGGAGTGAATTGAGGTTTTCATGGCTTTGAGGGAAGCAGTTTTCAAATTAATCAATTTATTCAATGTTTCCTTACCCCTCTTTCAAACAAACACCAATGCCTCCCATTTCTCTGAAGTTAAAATATTATTATGCTCTGTAAAACAAAAGAAAAAAATTGTAAGCAGGGTGAAAGGGTAACTGCCTTCCACATTTGTCATATATATCCCTCCTCCAACTAGAATGCTTTCCATTTGCAATGCTAAACTGACAACCTATTCCTCTGTCTTAGAAAACTACCAGCTGTTTTTTGAACATGACAAAATATAAGCCTAAACATATATAATTTTTTACTTTTACAAAAAAGTCCCATGCGAGAGGGTAGAGAGGGCAAAAGGGAGGGAAGGATGGAGGGAGGGCTTGGGGGAGGGAGGGAGCGAGGGAGGGAGAGGGAACTGGGATCTACATGTAAAATAATAATAATAAAAAAAAATGCTTTGACTCCAAAATTTAAGTTGAAGAACAAGTTACTGGGGAAAAGTATTTCTATTTTTGTTTCCACAGAAAATGAAAAGATGTGGATTCCTTACAGACTAATGTGGTTTGATCACACCAGACCGCCTGAAACAGAGTACAGGCTGATCCTACATTCCAAACAGCTGGACAAAACAGCCCTACAGACTACAGCTAGGATATCTGAATCTTCTTCAAATCCCCCAAGACAGCGCCCCTTACCAGCAGGAAGTAGTTTGGAAAGAACGATGCCCAAATTCCCAAATATTGTGTATAAATGTTTGTTTTCATTTAATTGGACTTTGTTATATAAAATTAAATAAAAAATACTCTATATGCAAAAAAAAAAAAAAAAAAAAAAAAAAAACAAAAAAAGCCCCATGCATTTAGGTAGCTATGTGTAGTGCAAGTTTATAATTGAAGCAGTTTTCAAATTAATCAATTTATTCAATGTTTCCTTACCCCGTCTGTCAAACAAACACCAATGCCTCACATTTCTCTATGCAAGTTTATAATTGCAGCACTTGGAAGTATGGACAGATGACTGCTAATACCTTCAAGTGGGCTTGGCTACAAAGCAAGACCCTGCCTCAAAACAAATAAGTATACATAAAGAGAATTAAATGTAACCATCTCATATTTAATTATTGAAAAATACAAACCTAAAACTGACACGAATGTTAACCTAACACCAACCCTAACCTAACGTTAACCTGAAGATAACCCTAAGCATAACCATAAACTAAGAAAAACACTAACCCAAACCGTGACTCTAACCAAATCTAACGTGACTCTAACGTAATCTAACACTATGACTAACACTAATACAACTCAACCCCTAAACCTCACATGATCACCAACCTTAAAGCTACCCTAACAATCCCTAATCTGAACCCTCCACCTAACCGTAACACTAACCATAACCATAACACTAACCCTAACACTAATATTAACACTAAACCTAAGCATAACATAACCTTAACCTAAACCTATTCCAATCCATGACACTAACCCTAACCTAAAGTTACATTAACCCTAACATTACCCCTGAAACTTAACCCTAACATAAACACTAACCCCAACCCTAAGCTAATCCTAACCCTAAAAGTAACCATAATATTACAACTAACTAAATGTAACAGCAGGCAAAACCCAACACGAAAACTAAAACTAACCCAAACCTTAACCTAACACCAATGCTAACCTAACATTAACACTGACCCTAAGCCTAACCCAAACCTAACACATGCACTTACCATGACCGTGACTCTAAGCAAACCACAATCTACTGCTAACACTAACACAAACTCAAACCCAAAACCTCACATTATCACCAGCCCTAACGCTAACACTATGCAATCCCTATTCTGAACCCTCCTCCTAACCATAACAATAACCATAACCATAACACTGACGCTACCACGAATATTAACCCTAATCCTACACATATCATAAGCCTAACCTAAACCTATTCCAATCCATAAAACTAACCCTAACCATAACACTAACTCTAAACATAGTGCTAACACAAACACTAAACAGAACACTCATTTTAACCACTAAACCTAACGATAAGATTAACACCAAGTAAACTATAAACCCCACTTAAACTCTAAAAAAAAACCTGAAACGTAACATTAACGCTAAAGTAACACACACCCAAACCCAACGATAACCTTAACCCTAACCCTAAGCCTAACCTAAACTTAACACTAAAACTAACACTAATAATAAACGTAATACTAACCTAACCCTAACACAAACCGTAACCGTATCACTTGCCCTGACCATACGACAAAAACTAATGCAAATTCTAACCGTAACCCTAAACCCACTAACAAACGCTACCCCTAACACTGACTGTAACACTGTCATAAACCTCACACTAACCCTAGCACGAAGCCTAACCCTAACCTTAACCCTAACCCAAATGCTAAAGTAACGCTCACCATAATGCTAAACCTAACCCTAACCATAAAACTAGCCATAAACCTAACAGAAAGTGAAACCACGGCGCTAAACCCAACCCTACACCTACCACTAACCCTAACGCTTACCATAATCATAAGCACTAACCCTAACCCTAAAACTAACAGTAAAATCTAGACATACCACTATCACTTAAACAGACCCTGAACTATCCATTCCCCTAGCATTAACAGCATCAATATACGTAATGCACACTAAAGCAAAACACTAACTCTAACCCTAACCTAAATTAACATTAACACTAACATCAACCTGAAAGTTAACCTAACAAAAACTGTAAACCTAACCCTAAACTAACTCTAACCCTAAACATAGCAATAATGCTACCACTAACTAAATGTATCGCACAGCCAAACCCAACAATAAACCTAAACCTGACACGAACGTTAACCTAACACCAACCCTAATCTAACGTTAACTTGAAGATAACCCTAAGCATAACCATAAACTAAGAAAAACACTAACCCAAACCGTGACTCTAACCAAATCTAACGTGACTCTAACCTTAATCTAACACTATGACTAACACTAATACAACTCAAACCCTAAACCTCACATGATCACCAACCTTAAAGCTAACCCTAACAATCACTAATCTGAACCCTCCACCTAACTGAAACACTAACCATAACCATAACACTAACCCTAACACTAATATTAAGACTAAAGCTAAGCATAACATAACCTTAACCAAAACCTATTCCAATCCATGACACTAACCCTCACCTAAAGGTACATTAACTCTAACATTAACCCTGAAACTTAACCCTAACATAAACACTAACCCCAACCCTAAGCTAATCCTAACCCTAAAAGTAACCATAATATTACAACTAACTAAATGTAACGCCAGGCAAAACCCAACACAAAAACTAAAACTAACCCAAACCTTAACCTAACACCAATGCTAACCTAACATTAACACTGACCCTAAGCCTAACCCAAACCTAACACATGCACTTACCATGACCGTGACTCTAAGCAAACCACAATCTAATGCTAAGAATAACACTAACACAAACTCAAACCCAAAAC
The DNA here is from genome assembly GCF_943737965.1 of Phodopus roborovskii. Classification (NCBI taxonomy): domain Eukaryota; kingdom Metazoa; phylum Chordata; class Mammalia; order Rodentia; family Cricetidae; genus Phodopus; species Phodopus roborovskii. The sequence goes on along the minus strand of NW_026125776.1, from coordinate 335,804 downwards.
CTGACATTATCACCAACCCTAACGCTAACACTAAGCAATCCCTATTCTGAACCCTCCTCCTAACCATAACAATAATCATAACCATAACACTAACACTAACACGAATATTAACCCTAATCCTACATATATCATAAGCCTAACCTAAACCTATTCCAATCCATAAAACTAACCCTAACCATAACACTAACTCTAAACATAGTGCTAACACAAACACTAAACAGAACACTCATTCTAACCACTAACCCTAATGATAACATTAACACTAACTAAACTATAAACCCCACTTTAACTCTGAAAGAAAAACCTGAAACCTAACATTAACGCTAAAGTAACACACACCCAAAACCAACGATAACGTTAACCCTAACCCTAAGCCTAACTTAAACTTAACACTAACACTAACACTAATAATATACATAATACTAACCTAACCCTAACACAAAGCGTAACCGTATCACTTGCCCTGACCATACGACAAAAACTAATGCAAATTCTAACCGTAACCCGAAACCCACTAACAAATGCTACCCCTAACACTGACTGTAACACTGTCATAAACCTCACACTAACCCTAGCACGAAGCCTAACCCTAACATTAACCCTAACCCAAATGCTAAAGTAACGCTCACAATAATGCTCAACCTAATCCTAACCATAAAACTAGCCATAAACCTAACAGAAAGAGAAATCACAGCGTTAAACCCAACCCTACACCTACCACTAAGACTAACGGTTACCATAAACATAACCACTAACCCTAACACTAAAACTAACAGTAAAATCTAGACATACCACTATCACTGAAAATGACCCTGAACTATCCATTCCCCTAGCATTAACAGCATCATTATAGGTAATTCACACTAAACAAAACACTAACACTAACCCTAACCTAAACTAACATTAACACTAACATCAACCTGAAAGTTAACCCTAACAAAAACTGTAAACCTAACCCTAACCTAACTCTAACCCTAAACATAACAATAATGCTCCCACTAAGTAAATGTATTGCACAGCTAAAACCCAACACTAAACCGAAAACTGACACGACGTTAACCTAACACTAACCCTAACCTAACGCTAACCTGACGATAAACCTAAGCATAACCATAAACTAAGAAAAACACTAACCCGAACCGTGACTCTAACCAAATCTAACGTGACTCTAACCTTAATGTAACACTATGACTAACACTAACACAACTCAAATCCTAAACCTCACATGATCACCAACCTTAAAGCTAACTCTAACAATCACTAATCTGAACCCTCCACCTAACCGTAACACTAACCATAACCATAACACTAACCCTAACACTAATATTAAGACTATAGCTAAGCATAACATAACCTTAACCTAAACCTATTCCAATCCATGACACTAACCCTCACCTAAAGGTACATTAACTCTAACCTTAACCCTGAAACTTAACCCTAACATAAACACTAACCCCAACCCTAAGCTAATCCTAACCCTAAAAGTAAGCATAATATTACAACTAACTAAATGTAACGCCAGGCAAAACCCAACACGAAAACTAAAACTAACCCAAACCTTAACCTAACACCAATGCTAACCTAACATTAACACTGACTCTAAGCCTAACCCAAACCTAACACATGCACTTACCATGACCGTGACTCTAAGCAAACCACAATCTAATGCTAAGAATAACACTAACACAAACTCAAACCCAAAACCTGACATTATCACCAACCCTAACGCTAACACTAAGCAATCCCTATTCTGAACGCTCCTCCTAACCATAACAATAATCATAACCATAACACTAACACTAACACGAATATTAACCCTAATCCTACGGATATCATAAGCCTAACCTAAACCTATTCCAATCCATAAAACTAACCCTAACCATAACACTAACTCTAAACATAGTGCTAACACAAACACTAAACAGAACACTCATTCTAACCACTAACCCTAATGATAACATTAACACTAACTAAACTATAAACCCCACTTTAACTCTGAAAGAAAAACCTGAAACCTAACATTAACGCTAAAGTAACACACACCCAAAACCAACGATAACGTTAACCCTAACCCTAAGCCTAACTTAAACTTAACACTAACACTAACACTAATAATATACATAATACTAACCTAACCCTAACACAAAGCGTAACCGTATCACTTGCCCTGACCATACAACAAAAACTAATGCAAATTCTAACCGTAACCCGAAACCCACTAACAAACGCTACCCCTAACACTGACTGTAACACTGTCATAAACCTCACACTAACCCTAGCACGAAGCCTAACCCTAACCTTAACCCTAACCCAAATGCTAAAGTAACGCTCACCATAATGCTAAACCTAACCCTAACCATAAAACTAGCCATAAACCTAACAGAAAGTGAAACCACGGCGCTAAACCCAACCCTACACCTACCACTAACCCTAACGCTTACCATAATCATAAGCACTAACCCTAACCCTAAAACTAACAGTAAAATCTAGACATACCACTATCAGTTAAACAGACCCTGAACTATCCTTTCCCCTAGCATTAACAGCATCAATATACGTAATGCACACTAAAGCAAAACACTAACTCTAACCCTAACCTAAATTAACATTAACACTAACATCAACCTGAAAGTTAACCTAACAAAAACTGTAAACCTAACCCTAACCTAACTCTAACCCTGAACATAGCAATAATGCTACCACTAACTAAATGTATCGCACAGCCAAAACCCAACACTAAACCTAAAACTGACACGAACGTTAACCTAACACCAACCCTCACCTAATGGTAACCTGATGATAACCCTAAGCATTACCTTAACCTAAGACAAACACTAACCCAAACCGTGACTCTAACGAAATATAACGTGACTCTAACGTAATCTCACACTATGACTAACACTAACACAACTCAAACCCTAAAGCTCACATGATCACCAACCTTAAAGCTAACCCTAACAATCCCTAATTGGAACCCATCACCTAACCGTAACACTAACCATAACCATAACACTAACCCTAATAAAAATATTAAGACTAAAGCTAAGCATAACATAACCTTAACCTAAACCTATTCCAATCCATGACACTAACCCTTACCTAAAGTTACATTAAACCTAACATTACCCCTGAAACTTAACCCTAACATAAACACTAACCCCAACCCTAAGCTAATCCTAACCCTAAAAGTAACTATAATATTACAACTAACTAAATGTAACACCAGGCAAAACCCAACACGAAAACTAAAACTAACCCAAACCTTAACCTAACACCAATGCTAACCTAACATTAACACTGAACCCTAAGCCTAACCCAAACCTAACACATGCACTTACCATGACCGTGACTCTAAGCAAACCACAATCTAATACTAAGACTAACACGAACACAAACTCAAACCCAAAACCTCACATTATCACCAACCCTAACTCTAACACTAAGCAATCCCTATTCTGAACCCTCCTCCTAACCATAACAATAACCATAACCATAACACTGACGCTACCACGAATATTAACCCTAAACCTAAGCATATCATAAGCCTAACCTAAACCTATTCCAATCCATAAAACTAACCCTAACCATAACACTAACTCTAAACATAGTGCTAACACAAACACTAAACAGAACACTCATTCTAACCACTAACCCTAACGATAACATTAACACTAACTAAACTATAAACCCCACTTTAACTTTAAAAAAAAAACCTGAAACCTAACATTAACGCTAAAGTATCACACACCCAAAACCAACGATAACCTTAACCCTAACTCTAAGCCTAACCTAATCTTAACACTAACACTAACACTAATAATATACATAATACTAACGTAACCCTAACACAAAGCGTAACCGTATCACTTGCCCTGACCATACGACAAAAACTAATGCAAATTCTAACCGTAACCCGAAACCCACTAACAAAGGCTACCCCTAACACTGACTGTAACACTGTCATAAACCTCACACTAACCCTAGCACGAAGCCTAACCCTAACCTTAACCCTAACCCAAATGCTAAAGTAACGCTCACCATAATGCTAAACCTAACCCTAACCATAAAACTAGCCATAAACCTCACAGAAAGTGAAACCACGGCGCTAAACCCAACCCTACACCTACCACTAACCCTAACGCTTACCATAAACATAAGCACTAACCCTAACCCTAAAACTAACAGTAAAATCTAGACATACCACTATCACTTAAACAGACCCTGAACTATCCATTCCCCTAGCATTAACAGCATCAATATACGTAATGCACACTAAAGCAAAACACTAACTCTAACCCTAACCTAAATTAACATTAACACTAACATCAACCTGAAAGTTAACCTAACAAAAACTGTAAACCTAACCCTAACCTAACTCTAACCCTAAACATAGCAATAATGCTACCACCAACTAAATGTATCGCACAGCCAAACCCAACAATAAACCTAAAACTGACACGAACGTTAACCTAACACCAACCCTAACCTAACGTTAACTTGAAGATAACCCTAAGCATAACCATAAACTAAGACAAACACTAACACAAACCGTGAATCTAACCAAATCTGACGTGAATCCAACGTAATCTAACACTATGACTAACACTAACACAACTCAAACCCTACACCTCACATGATCACCAACCTTAAAGCTACCCTAACAATCCCTAATCTGAACCCTCCACCTAACCGTAACACTAACCATAACCATAACACTAACCCTAACACAAATATTAAGACTAAAGCTAAGCATAACATAACCTTAACCTAAACCTATTCCAATCCATGACACTAACCCTAACCTAAAGTTACATTAACCCTAACATTACCCCTGAAACTTAACCCTAACATAAACACTAACCCCAACCCTAAGCTAATCCTAACACTAAAAATAACCATAATATTACAACTAACTAAATGTAACACCAGGCAAAACCCAACACGAAAACTAAAACTAACCCAAACCTTAACCTAACACCAATGCTAACCTAACATTAACACTGACACTAAGCCTAACCCAAACCTAACACATGCACTTACCATAACCGTGACTCTAAGCAAACCACAATCTAATGCTAACACTAACACAAACTCAAACCCAAAACCTGACATTATCACCAACCCTAACGCTAACACTAAGCAATCCCTATTCTGAACCCTCCTCCTAACCATAACAATAACCATAACCATAACACTGACGCTACCACGAATATTAACCCTAATCCTAAGCATATCATAAGCCTAACCTAAACCTATTCCAATCCATAAAACTAACCCTAACCATAACACTAACTCTAAACATAGTGCTAACACAAACACTAAACAGAACACTCATTCTAACCACTAACCCTAACGATAAGATTAACACCAAGTAAACTATAAACCCCACTTAAACTCTAAAAAAAAACCTGAAACATAACATTAACGCTAAAGTAACACACACCCAAACCCAACGATAACCTTAACCCTAACCCTAAGCCTAACCTAAACTTAACACTAACACTAACACTAATAATAAACGTAATACTAACCTAACCCTAACACAAAGCGTAACCGTATCACTTCACTGACCATACGACAAAAACTAATGCAAACTCTAACCATAACCCTAAACCCACTAACAAAGGCTACCCCTAACACTGACTGTAACCCTGTCATAAACCTCACACTAACCCTAGCACGAAGCCTAACCCTAACGATAACCCTAACCCAAATCCTAAAGTAACGCTCACCATAATGCTCAACCTAACCCTAACCATAAAACTAGCCATAAACCTAACAGAAAGTGAAACCACGGCGTTAAACCCAACCCTACACCTACCACTAAGACTAACGGTTACCATAATCATAACCACTAACCCTAACCCTAAAACTAACAGTAAAATCTAGACATTCCACTATCACTGAAAATGACCCTGAGCTATCCATTCCCCTAGCATTAACAGCATCATTATAGGTAATTCACACTAAACAAAACACTAACACTAACCCTAACCTAAACTAACATTAACACTAACATCAACCTGAAAGTTAACCTAACAAAAACTGTAAACCTAACCCTAAACTAACTCTAACCCTAAACATAGCAATAATGCTACCACTAACTAAATGTATCGCACAGCCAAACCCAACAATAAACCTAAAACTGACACGAACGTTAACCTAACACCAACCCTAACCTAACGTTAACTTGAAGATAACCCTAAGCATAACCATAAACTAAGAAAAACACTAACCCAAACCGTGACTCTAACCAAATCTAACGTGACTCTAACCTTAATCTAACACTATGACTAACACTAATACAACTCAAACCCTAAACCTCACATGATCACCAACCTTAAAGCTAACCCTAACAATCACTAATCTGAACCCTCCACCTAACCGTAACACTAACCATAACCATAACACTAACCCTAACACTAATATCAAGACTAAAGCTAAGCATAACATAACCTTAACCTAAACCTATTCCAATCCATGACACTAACCCTCACCTAAAGATACATTAACTCTAACCTTAACCCTGAAACTTAACCCTAACATAAACACTAACCCCAACCCTAAGCTAATCCTAACCCTAAAAGTAACCATAATATTACAACTAACTAAATGTAACGCCAGGCAAAACCCAACACAAAAACTAAAACTAACCCAAACCTTAACCTAACACCAATGCTAACCTAACATTAACACTGACCCTAAGCCTAACCCAAACCTAACACATGCACTTACCATGACCGTGACTCTAAGCAAACCACAATCTAATGCTAAGAATAACACTAACACAAACTCAAACCCAAAACCTGACATTATCACCAACCCTAACGCTAACACTAAGCAATCCCTATTCTGAACCCTCCTCCTAACCATAACAATAACCATAACCATAACACTAACACTAACACGAATATTAACCCTAATCCTACACATATCATAAGCCTAACCTAAACCTATTCCAATCCATAAAACTAACCCTAACCATAACACTAACTCTAAACATAGTGCTAACACAAACACTAAACAGAACACTCATTCTAACCACTAACCCTAATGATAACATTAACACTAACTAAACTATAAACCCCACTTTAACTCTGAAAGAAAAACCTGAAAACTAACATTAACGCTAAAGTAACACACACACCCAAAACCAACGATAACGTTAACCCTAACCCTAAGCCTAACTTAAACTTAACACTAACACTAACACTAATAATATACATAATACTAACCTAACCCTAACACAAAGCGTAACCGTATCACTTGCCCTGACCATACGACAAAAACTAATGCAAATTCTAACCGTAACCCGAAACCCACTAACAAACGCTACCCCTAACACTGACTGTAACACTGTCATAAACCTCACACTAACCCTAGCACGAAGCCTAACCCTAACCTTAACCCTAACCCAAATGCTAAAGTAACGCTCACCATAATGCTAAACCTAACCCTAACCATAAAACTAGCCATAAACCTAACAGAAAGTGAAACCACGGCGCTAAACCCAACCCTACACCTACCACTAAGACTAACGGTTACCATAATCATAACCACTAACCCTAACCCTAAAACTAACAGTAAAATCTAGACATACCACTATCACTGAAAATGACCCTGAACTATCCATTCCCCTAGCATTAACAGCATCATTATAGGTAATTCACACTAAACAAAACACTAACACTAACCCTAACCTAAACTAACATTAACACTAACATCAACCTGAAAGTTAACCCTAACAAAAACTGTAAACCTAACCCTAACCTAACTCTAACCCTAAACATAACAATAATGCTCCCACTAAGTAAATGTATTGCACAGCTAAAACCCAACACTAAACCGAAAACTGACACGACGTTAACCTAACACTAACCCTAACCTAACACTAACCTGACGATAAACCTAAGCATAACCATAAACTAAGAAAAACACTAACCCAAACCGTGACTCTAACCAAATCTAACGTGACTCTAACCTTAATCTAACACTATGACTAACACTAACACAACTCAAACCCTAAACCTCACATGATCACCAACCTTAAAGCTAACTCTAACAATCACTAATCTGAACCCTCCACCTAACCGTAACACTAACCATAACCATAACACTAACCCTAACACTAATATTAAGACTATAGCTAAGCATAACATAACCTTAACCTAAACCTATTCCAATCCATGACACTAACCCTCACCTAAAGATACATTAACTCTAACCTTAACCCTGAAACTTAACCCTAACATAAACACTAACCCCAACCCTAAGCTAATCCTAACCCTAAAAGTAACCATAATATTACAACTAACTAAATGTAACGCCAGGCAAAACCCAACACGAAAACTAAAACTAACCCAAACCTTAACCTAACACCAATGCTAACCTAACATTAACACTGACTCTAAGCCTAACCCAAACCTAACACATGCACTTACCATGATCGTGACTCTAAGCAAACCACAATCTAATGCTAAGAATAACACTAACACAAACTCAAACCCAAAACCTGACATTATCACCAACCCTAACGCTAACACTAAGCAATCCCTATTCTGAACGCTCCTCCTAACCATAACAATAACCATAACCATAACACTAACACTAACACGAATATTAACCCTAATCCTACGTATATCATAAGCCTAACCTAAACCTATTCCAATCCATAAAACTAACCCTAACCATAACACTAACTCTAAACATAGTGCTAACACAAACACTAAACAGAACACTCATTCTAACCACTAACCCTAATGATAACATTAACACTAACTAAACTATAAACCCCACTTTAACTCTGAAAGAAAAACCTGAAACCTAACATTAACGCTAAAGTACCACACACCCAAAACCAACGATAACGTTAACCCTAACCCTAAGCCTAACTTAAAATTAACACTAACACTAACACTAATAATATACATAATACTAACCTAACCCTAACACAAAGCGTAACCGTATCACTTGCCCTGACCATACAACAAAAACTAATGCAAATTCTAACCGTAACCCGAAACCCACTAACAAACGCTACCCCTAACACTGACTGTAACACTGTCATAAACCTCACACTAACCCTAGCACGAAGCCTAACCCTAACCTTAACCCTAACCCAAATGCTAAAGTAACGCTCACCATAATGCTAAACCTAACCCTAACCATAAAACTAGCCATAAACCTAACAGAAAGTGAAACCACGGCGCTAAACCCAACCCTACACCTACCACTAACCCTAACGCTTACCATAATCATAAGCACTAACCCTAACCCTAAAACTAACAGTAAAATCTAGACATACCACTATCACTTAAACAGACCCTGAACTATCCTTTCCCCTAGCATTAACAGCATCAATATACGTAATGCACACTAAAGCAAAACACTAACTCTAACCCTAACCTAAATTAACATTAACACTAACATCAACCTGAAAGTTAACCTAACAAAAACTGTAAACCTAACCCTTACCTAACTCTAACCCTGAACATAGCAATAATGCTACCACTAACTAAATGTATCGCACAGCCAAAACCCAACACTAAACCTAAAACTGACACGAACGTTAACCTAACACCAACCCTCACCTAATCGTAACCTGATGATAACCCTAAGCATAACCTTAACCTAAGACAAACACTAACCCAAACCGTGACTCTAACGAAATATAACATGACTCTAACGTAATCTCACACTATGACTAACACTAACACAACTCAAACCCTAAAGCTCACATGATCACCAACCTTAAAGCTAACCCTAACAATCCCTAATCTGAACCCTCCACCTAACCGTAACACTAACCATAACCATAACACTAACCCTAATAAAAATATTAAGACTAAAGCTAAGCATAACATAACCTTAACCTAAACCTATTCCAATCCATGACACTAACCCTTACCTAAAGTTACATTAAACCTAACATTACCCCTGAATCTTAACCCTAACATAAACACTAACCCCAACCCTAAGCTAATCCTAACCCTAAAAGTAACCATAATATTACAACTAACTAAATGTAACACCAGGCAAAACCCAACACGAAAACTAAAACTAACCCAAACCTTAACCTAACACCAATGCTAACCTAATATTAACACTGAACCCTAAGCCTAACCCAAACCTAACACATGCACTTACCATGACCGTGACTCTAAGCAAACCACAATCTAATACTAAGACTAACACGAACCCAAACTCAAACCCAAAACCTCACATTATCACCAACCCTAACTCTAACACTAAGCAATCCCTATTCTGAACCCTCCTCCTAACCATAACAATAACCATAACCATAACACTGATGCTACCACGAATATTAACCCTAAACCTAAGCATATCATAAGCCTAACCTAAACCTATTCCAATCCATAAAACTAACCCTAACCATAACACTAACTCTAAACATAGTGCTAACACAAACACTAAACAGAACACTCATTCTAACCACTAACCCTAACGATAACATTAACACTAACTAAACTATAAACCCCACTTTAACTTTAAAAAAAAAACCTGAAACCTAACATTAACGCTAAAGTATCACACACCCAAAACCAACGATAACCTTAACCCTAACTCTAAGCCTAACCTAATCTTAACACTAACACTAACACTAATAATATACATAATACTAACCTAACCCTAACACAAAGCGTAACCGTATCACTTGCCCTGACCATATGACAAAAACTAATGCAAATTCTAACCGTAACCAGAAACCCACTAACAAACGCTACCCCTAACACTGACTGTAACACTGTCATAAACCTCACACTAACCCTAGCACGAAGCCTAACCCTAACCTTAACCCTAACCCAAATGCTAAAGTAACGCTCACCATAATGCTAAACCTAACCCTAACCATAAAACTAGCCATAAACCTAACAGAAAGTGAAACCACGGCGCTAAACCCAACCCTACACCTACCACTAACCCTAACGCTTACCATAATCATAAGCACTAACCCTAACCCTAAAACTAACAGTAAAATCTAGACATACCACTATCACTTAAACAGACCCTGAACTATCCATTCCCCTAGCATTAACAGCATCAATATACGTAATGCACACTAAAGCAAAACACTAACTCTAACCCTAACCTAAATTAACATTAACACTAACATCAACCTGAAAGTTAACCTAACAAAAACTGTAAACCTAACCCTAACCTAACTCTAACCCTAAACATAGCAATAATGCTACCACTAACTAAATGTATCGCACAGCCAAACCCAACAATAAACCTAAAACTGACACGAACGTTAACCTAACACCAACCCTAACCTAACGTTAACTTGAAGATAACCCTAAGCATAACCATAAACTAAGACAAACACTAACACAAACCGTGACTCTAACCAAATCTGACGTGAATCCAACGTAATCTAACACTATGACTAACACTAACACAACTCAAACCCTACACCTCACATGATCACCAACCTTAAAGCTACCCTAACAATCCCTAATCTGAACCCTCCACCTAACCGTAACACTAACCATAACCATAACACTAACCCTAACACAAATATTAAGACTAAAGCTAAGCATAACATAACCTTAACCTAAACCTATTCCAATCCATGACACTAACCCTAACCTAAAGTTACATTAACCCTAACATTACCCCTGAAACTTAACCCTAACATAAACACTAACCCCAACCCTAAGCTAATCCTAACACCAAAATTAACCATAATATTACAACTAACTAAATGTAACACCAGGCAAAACCCAACACGAAAACTAAAACTAACCCAAACCTTAACCTAACACCAATGCTAACCTAACATTAACACTGACACTAAGCCTAACCCAAACCTAACACATGCACTTACCATAACCGTGACTCTAAGCAAACCACAAACTAATGCTAACACTAACACAAACTCAAACCCTAAACCTCACATGATCACCAACCTTAAAGCTAACCCTAACAATCCCTAATCTGAACCCTCCACCTAACCATAACACTAACCATAACAATAACACTAACCCTAACACTAATATTAAGACTAAAGCTAAGCATAACATAACCTTAACCTAAACCTATTCCAATCCATGACACTAACCCTAACCTAAAGTTACATTAACCCTAACATTAACCCTGAAACTTAACCCTAACATAAACACTAACCCCAACACTAAGCTAATCCTAACCCTAAAAGTAACAATAATATTACAACTAACTAAATGTAACGCCAGCCAAGCCTAACACGAAAACTAAAACTAACCCAAATCTTAACCTAACACCAATCCTAACCTAACACTAACACTGAACCGTAAGCCTAACCCAAACCTAACACATGCACTTACCATGACCGTGACTCTAAGCAAACCACAATCTAATGCTAAGACTAACACGAACACAAACTCAAACACAAAACCTCACATTATCACCATCCCTAACGCTAACACTAAGCAATCCCTATTCTGAACCCTCCTCCTAACCATAACAATAACCATAACCATAACACTGACGCTACCACGAATATTAACCCTAATCCTACACATATCATAAGCCTAACCTAAACCTATTCCAATCCATAAAACTAACCCTAACCATAACACTAACTCTAAACATAGTGCTAACACAAACAATAAACAGAACACTCATTCTAACCACTAACCCTAATGATAACATTAACACTAACTAAACTATAAACCCCACTTTAACTCTAAAAAAAAAAACCTGAAACCTAACATTAACGCTAAAGTAACATACACCCAAAACCCAACAATAACCTTAACCCTAACCCTAAGCCTAACCTAAACTTAACACTAACACTAACACTAATAATATACGTAAAACTAACCTAACGCTAACACAAAGCATAACCGTATAACTTGACCTGACCATACGACAAAAACTAATGCAAACTCTAACCGTAACCCCAAACCCACTAACAAACGCTACCACTAACACTGAATGTAACCCTGTCATAAACGTCACACTAACCCTAGCACGAAGCCTAACCCTAACCTTAACCCTAACCCAAATCCTAAAGTAACGCTCACCATAATGCTAAACCTAACCCTATACATAAAACTAGCCATAAACCTAACAGAAAGTGAAACCACGGCGCTAAACCCAACCCTACACCTACCACTAACCCTAACGCTTACCATAATCGTAAGCACTAACCCTAACCCTAAAACTAACAGTAAAATCTAGACATACCACTATCACTTAAACTGACCCTGAACTATCTATTCCCCTAGCATTAACAGCATCAATATACGTAATGCACACTAAAGCAAAAACACTAACACTAACCCTAACCTAAACTAACATTAAGACTAACATCAACCTGAAAGTTAACCCTAACAAAAACTGTAAATCTAACCCTAACCTATCTCTAACCCTAAACATAACAATAATGCTACCACCTACTAAATGTATCGCACAGCCAAAACCCAACACTAAATCTAAAACTGACACGAACGTTAACCTAACACCAACCCTAACCTAAAGCTAACACTGACGATAACCCTAAGCATAACCATTACCTAAGACAAACACTAACCCAAACCGTGACTCTAACCAAATCTAACGTGACTCTAACGTAATCTATCACTATGACTAACACTAACACAACTAAAACCATAAACCTCACATGATCACCAACCTTAAAGCTAACCCTAACAATCCCTAATCTGAACCCTCCACCGAACCGTAACACTAACCATAACCATAACACTAACCTTAACACTAATATTAAGACTAAACCTAAGCATAACATAACCTTAACCTAAAACTATTCCAATCCTTGACACTAACCCTAACCTAACCCTGAAACTTAACCCTAACATAAACACTAACCCCAACCCTAAGCTAATCCTAACCCTAAAAGTAACCATAATACTACAACTAACTAAATGTAATGCCCAGCCAAAACCCAACACAAAAACTAAAACTAACCCAAACCTTTACCTAACACCAATCCTAACACTAACACTGAACCCTAAGCCTAACCCAAACCTAACACATGCACTTACCATAACCGTGACTCTAAGCAAACCACAATCTAATGCTAAGACTAACACTAACACAAACTCATACCCAAAACCTCACATTATCACCAACCCTAACGATAACACTAAGCAATCCCTATTCTGAACCCTCCTCCTAACCATAACAATAACCATAACCATAACACTAACACTAACCCGAATATTAACCCTAATCCTAAGCATATCATAAGCCTAACCTAAACATATTCCAATCCATAAAACTAACCCTAACCATAACACTAACTCTAAACATAGTGCTAACACAAACACTAAACAGAACACTCATTCTAACCACTAACCCTAACGATAACATTAACACTAACTAAACTATAACCTAAATTTACCTCTAAAAAAAACCTGAAACCTAACCCTACCACTAATAATAACGCTAAAGTAGCACGAACCCATAACCCAACAATAACCTTAACTCTAACCCTAGGCCTAACCTAAAGTTAACACTAAAACTAACACTAATAATAAACCTAACCCTAACACAAAGCATAACCGTATCACTTGATCTGACCATACTACTAAACCAATGCAAACTTTGACCTTATCCCTAAACGAACTAAGAAACACTACCCCTAATACTAACTGTAACCCTAACAAAATCGAATGGTAACCATAACAAGAAGCCTAACCCTAACCTAAACCCTAACCCAAATACTAAACTAACGGTCACCATAATGCTAAAGCTAACCCTAACCATATAACTAACCATAACCTTAAGAGATAGTGTAACCACGGCGATAAACCAACCCTACACTTAACAATAACCCTTATTCTTACCATAATCTTTACCACTAACCCTATACCTAAAACTAACACTATAAATCTAGACATACCACTATCACTTAAACTGACCCTGAACTATCCATTACACTAGCATTAACAGTATCACTTTACGTATTGCAATTAAAACAAAATACTAACACGAACCCTAACCTAAACTAACATTAACACTAACATCAAACTGAAATTTAACCCTAACAAAAACTGTAAACCTAACCCTAACCTAACTCTAACCGTAACATAACAATAATGCTACCACTAACTAAATGTTTCACACAGCCAAAACATAACACTAAACCTAAAATTAACACGAACGTTAACCTAACACCAACGCTAACCAAACGCTAACACTGACGATAACCCTAAGCATAACCATAAGCTAGGACAAACACTAAACCAATCCGTGACTCTAACCAAACTGTAATCTAACACTAAGTCTAACACTAACATAACACAAACCCTAAACCTCACATTATCACCCACGTTAAAGCTAACCCTAACCATCCCTACTCTGAACCCTCCACCTAACCATAACACTAACCATAACCATAATACCATAGCACAGCTACATCCCTGCAGCCCCTCTGGGGTTGTCTTAGCAGCACGTGGCCCCTAATAAGACCCCTCCACTGATTGTCTTGCATTTTGCCATCCATAGTTGCCAAGCATCCACTGCCTGGTGTCCTCACCTGCAATGGCCGCCTTGGGTTGGTAGCTGGAGAAGACCTTGCTGTCTGTCAGATGGGTGAGCATGGCCACTGTGTGTCCAAGCAGGATCCCCATACCCAGCATCATCAGCAGCATGAAGAAGTAGAGAACTGACCACAGCTGGGACACTTCCATGCTTCTAATGGCCTCAGTGTAGACGATAAAGACCAGGCCCATGCCCTGGACAGCCTGCAGATGATTAATAGACACCAGATACTCGTGTGAGTCAGAGGGGACAAGAGTGGAACACCATAGTTCGGACGTGGAAGGTCTCTCCTCCATGTGTTGCTGCACACTTCCAGGTGTGTAACTGTAACACCAAAAATAAAAACCCAGAGACAGATATTGGGGTTCAAGCATCAAGCTGAAGGTCAGAGCAGCAAAGCAGCCAAGACACTAGCCCTTACTTCTACCTCAGTCTAAAAGGGGGTGATCCTGTCCCTGCAAGATCTCTAGTAAACCTCAGAATGCTGCCTCTCCTCAGGGTGCCTAGAGACCAAATCTCACAATGCAGCCTGAGACATTGGGTTTCTGTTTTTTATATGCCTCTCTAGAGCTGGGATTAAAGGCATGAGCTCTGGTAATCTTATAGACTGATTCACTCTAGTGTATCCCTGGGGGTTTCAAACTCACAGAAATCCACCCAAAGCGTGTGCCACCACTGCCTGGCTAGCTGGTATGGATGCTGGGATTAAAGGTATGTGTCACCTTTGGCTGATTGCAATAGCTTTTGACTGGCTTTGCTTTTTGAATCCTCGGGCAAGCTTTGACAAATCATACATAATATATCACCACATATAAATTTGTGGACTTTCAGAGCTGGGCTCTCACTGGAGATAGTAGACCATTGGGTGAGTGCCTTGAAGTTTTGTAGCCCGCTGTCACTTCCTGTCTGTTCTTGGCTTCCTTGCCCATCAATAGTTAGAGTCTTAGGCTCATGAGTCTATTGTCATGAATTGTACAATCCTTCTCCACCATGATAGATTGTACCTCTCACTCAGGAGAGCAAAATAAGTACCTCCCTCATGACCGCGTTAGGTATTTGGTTATAGCAACACAATTTTTTATTGAACGATACATAAATGTAAATAAGCTCAGTGGAGTAAGCACAGTGGGAATAGTAGGCTTCAGAAACAGATAAGTATAACATGACTCTGAGATTTTTAACTGAATATTAGATATCACACAACAATTATTTCACTATTATTAGCAGGAGCCATCAATTCTAAACAATGTCCGTGTTGAAATACTCCCTATTGGGGTACTCTGATCTCACTTTCCTGCCCATGACTACCACCGAAAGCAACACATCAAAGACAATTGGAATCAATGACTTAGAAACAACAATAATGTTTTCAATGATTAACATAATTATTGGTTTAAATGGTCACTGTAATGTTAATATTGGATTAGTTATGGCTGAAGAGAGAAGGAGTAGACAGGGAGTTATTTCTCATGGTAATTCTATTCAATCAAATGTAGTTCGACTGAAATATGCAAAAATTAGACTAATGGTGTCTGTATACACTGTGAACCTTATTCTATCTTGATGTGTAATGGACTTCAATCGTAGAACAAGCTGCTGAACCTCAGATAATCACATCAGCTAGCCTGTGCGTGACAGGTAGCCAACTGCTTGAAACAAGGTTCAAAAAAGCAAATACAAGTTTTACCCAACGAGCACTCTGTATACATCATTGCCATTTTCTTTTTAAAATTTTATTTCATATGTATTGGTGTTTTGCTTACATGCATGTGTGTGTGTGCGCGCACGTGCGTGTGTGTTTGTGTGTGTTTGTGTATGTGTGTGAGACAGACCGACAGAGAGAGACACACACACACACACACAGAGAGAGAGAGAGAGAGAGAGAGAGAGAGAGAGAGAGAGAGAGAGAGAGAAATGCTCTGAAGGTTGAGTTAAAGGTAGCTGTAGCATGCCTTGTGGGTGCTGAGAATAGAACCCATGTCCTCTGGAAAAGCAGCTAGTTTTCTGAACCACTGAGCCTCATGTCCACTTTCTGTACATTATTTTCTTTTCTTGTGGTATCCTGCACATGTTAGGGTAGAACATGTTTAATTTCATTTTGCCCAGTATGTTTTCTAACTATAGAGTCAAGCCAATTAAGGTCTATGAGAGTAATTCTGTCTTACCTGTCTCTCTCCATGCCCTCCTTCTCCCTCCACCCCCTCCCCTTTGGAGTTAGCTGGCTGAGGCAGAGCAAGGAGACTTTTGTTACTGACAGCCACTAGGTGGTGCTGTTGCCTCCTGAATGAGCCAAAGCTTCCTCCTGTCTGCTGTTTGGGTCACCAGCAGAAGTGCAAGATTCCCTGAGTTCCTACCTCCTCCCCATTGCTTTACATCACTTCTAGGATATATCTGTGTCCCTTCTTCAGTCACCCCAAGAGCTGAGGTCCTGGCCTCTCTTTGACTTTATTCTAATCTGAAACATCCACTTCCTGGCCTGTCCCGTTCTCCCTGAAAACTGGCATTTTTTCCTAGATGACCATTTAAACTTCTTAACCTTGGGTGATCCAGAAACTGGTCACCATATCTTTTAAAGCTTGAAAATGTCATAAGCTGAGGGAGTGCATAAGAGTAGAGGATAAAATAAGTCAGTTTGGAAATGCCACAAATTATAAGCCTTTTCTTTGGTTCACAAACCTTTTCATGGCAGAATACTTGCGAGGGTTGTGGGAAAGGGGGGAGCCAACATTCTCAATACCTAACTTACTGGAGATGACTCAGTATGTCATGGGACCCTGGCTCTTCTTCAAGAGACAGTGGGGAGTGTTTCTCAATGGACAGCCTGCCGTTTAGAGCGTCATGGCTGGTTTTTACCTAAACCAAAACCATCAGAAAAATCTAAGGTAGAGGAAGGCATGGCACAGCTCTTTGACCCAGATCACACCCAAACAACCTCTGAATCCCCTTATATGACCTCACTCAACAGGGCTGGGTGAGTGGAGGGCATGAGTTTCCCCCAGGGTTCCTTGTTGCTGCTGATGCTGCTGCTGGTGCTTGGCAGAAAATTGGAAATCCAAACACCCCACCAGTGGTTCTCAGCATGTAGTCCCAGAACACCAAGGAATGTCTGAGATGTTGGACTTCAACCCAGGCCCCCTCGCTTAAAACATCTTCAGGCACTCGTCCAGTTTTCACAAGATACCCCTATGATATGATAACGCCCAGGCTTGGAGGCTGCCCTAATTAGGAATATCGGCCCCAGAAATATATCCCATCACCGGGGAGGTAAAACATATCCCAGTGCTGGCCAGGGCAACAAGGTAAAAAACTGACACGTCCATGGGCTGTCTTTTCAAACTGGACTCCAGTCAGGTTTCTTGAAAAGCTCTGATGGTGGAAGATCACAGAATCTAGTCCTGGAGACTGAGTCCCATCCCAGAAAGCCAAAAATAGAGCAGGGCTAGCAGGCAAACACACCACGATACAACATGGGAAAGGAAAAAAAAAAAAAAAGGAAACGTTTAGAAAAAGAAACTGTTGGATACAGGTAAACTGAGGAAGTAAGTGATAGCTGAGATCAGAGGGCAGAGACTAAACTGCCAGTTCTGGTATCTAAAACTGAAATGCGCATAGAGGAAAGATGATTTTCTTCTGGATGTTTCCCTACAGATTCTCTGCCCTCTATAGCAGGCAGGTTCTGGAGTCTCCTTACCTCTTTAGCCCATACACTTAGCACACAGCTAGGATCTCCACCACGATGCGGAGCAGCAGGGACAGCGTGCCTGCAGCGTCATTGAAGATGTCAAACCAGTATTTCCCAGCCTCTATGGTGAACTCTATGCCGATGGCACAGTTGATGTGGCACACCTGACCAGGAGCACCAGATTGCAGCTCATCTCTCTGAGACTCCCTGAGTCATCCCACATTAGATGTCAACAAGAGCCATAGATACCTAGGTTTGCTGTGGAGGGCGAGTCCCCACATCAGCTTTAAGGGCTGCTTTGCAGGGGATTTCATAGCAGGAAAACAACAACAGTTAGGTTGTTGCACTTTAGGGGACATCATAATGGCTGAAAGTCTAGGAATGCTGAACATACCAAAACATAGACCTTGAGACTGTGAGAATTGGACTGAAATGTGGTGTGGGGTCCTAGAGAAGGATTGGTTTGGGAGGAAATTACAATTTACATAGCTGCTATCACTTGCTTGGGTCTGGTCATCAACCTTAGCAGATTAAGCCTCCAAAGTAGTAGTCAGGGATCCCTTGTGTACTGGGATGTCAGGGCTTAGTGTTGTCTGATATCTCCCTGTAGTACAACATGGCAGAGTCAATATTTGACTCTTTCCAGGTTTTCGTCTGACTTCCCAAGGCTTTGCATGGTGACTCTAAATTCATAGTAGCCCTTCCCACTGCCATACCATATTATGTCAAACACCGGGTTGCTCCCTCAGGAGATGATTAAGTGCTGGATTGAGAGCTACATGCATTTGTACAGTGGACCACAGTATCCCAATTTATGAAAAAAAATACCAAGTGCTATCAAGCTTCGAGGAACGGGGAAGAGGATACTTCCCACATGATAACTAGGACATGTGATCAGAAGTGACATTATCTATCATGGACATAGTACCATCAGAGGCACATGAGGGCTTTCATGATCCTGGCTGGGTGGCAAGGTGGTGAAATAAAAAATGGGTCTCTGTGGTGCATATTGCATGTGCATACAGCTCCTAGAAAAACTGATCCAAGTGGAGCTGAGTATCACCATTGCAGGAGCACAGCTACATCCCTGCAGCCCCTCTGGGGTTGTCTTAGCAGCACGTGGCCCCTAATAAGACCCCTCCACTGATTGTCTTGCATTTTGCCATCCATAGTTGCCCAGCCTCCATGCCTGGTGTCCTCACCTGCAATGGCCGCCTTGGGTTGGTAGCTGGAGAAGACCTTGCTGTCTGTCAGATGGGTGAGCATGGCCACTGTGTGTCCAAGCAGGATCCCCATACCCAGCATCATCAGCAGCATGAAGAAGTAGAGAACTGACCACAGCTGGGACACTTCCATGCTTCTAATGGCCTCAGTGTAGACGATAAAGACCAGGCCCATGCCCTGGACAGCCTGCAGATGATTAATAGACACCAGATACTCGTGTGAGTCAGAGGGGACAAGAGTGGAACACCATAGTTCAGACGTGGAAGGTCTCTCCTCCATGTGTTGCTGCACACTTCCAGGTGTGTAACTGTAACACCAAAAATAAAAACCCAGAGACAGATATTGGGGTTCAAGCATCAAGCTGAAGGTCAGAGCAGCAAAGCAGCCAAGACACTAGCCCTTACTTCTACCTCAGTCTAAAAGGGGGTGATCCTGTCCCTGCAAGATCTCTAGTAAACCTCAGAATGCTGCCTCTCCTCAGGGTGCCTAGAGACCAAATCTCACAATGCAGCCTGAGACATTGGGTTTCTGTTTTTTATATGCCTCTCTATAGCTGGGATTAAAGGCATGAGCTCTGGTAATCTTATAGACTGATTCACTCTAGTGTATCCCTGGGGGGTTTCAAACTCACAGAAATCCACCCAAAGCGTGTGCCACCACTGCCTGGCTAGCTGGTATGGATGCTGGGATTAAAGGTATGTGTCACCTTTGGCTGATTGCAATAGCTTTTGACTGGCTTTGCTTTTTGAATCCTCGGGCAAGCTTTGACAAATCATACATAATATATCACCACATATAAATTTGTGGACTTTCAGAGCTGGGCTCTCACTGGAGATAGTAGACCATTGGGTGAGTGCCTTGAAGTTTTGTAGCCCGCTGTCACTTCCTGTCTGTTCTTGGCTTCCTTGCCCATCAATAGTTAGAGTCTTAGGCTCATGAGTCTATTGTCATGAATTGTACAATCCTTCTCCACCATGATAGATTGTACCTCTCACTCAGGAGAGCAAAATAAGTACCTCCCTCATGACCGCGTTAGGTATTTGGTTATAGGAACACAATTTTGTATTGAACGATACATAAATGTAAATAAGCTCAGTGGAGTAAGCACAGTGGGAATAGTAGGCTTCAGAAACAGATAAGTATAACATGACTCTGAGATTTTTAACTGAATATTAGATATCACACAACAATTATTTCACTATTATTAGCAGGAGCCATCAATTCTAAACAATGTCCGTGTTAAAATACTCCCTATTGGGCTACTCTGATCTCACTTTCCTGCCCCTGACTACCACCGAAAGCAACACATCAAAGACAATTGGAATCAATGACTTAGAAACAACAATAGTGTTTTCAATGATTAACATAATTATTGGTTTAAATGGTCACTGTAATGTTAATATTGGATTAGTTATGGCTGAAGAGAGAAGGAGTAGACAGGGAGTTATTTCTCATGGTAATTTTATTCAATCAAATGTAGTTTGACTGAAATATGCAAAAATTAGACTAATGGTGTCTGTATACACTGTGAACCTTATTCTATCTTGATGTGTAATGGACTTCAATCGCAGAACAAGCTGCTGAACCTCAGATAATCACATCAGCTAGCCTGTGCGTGCCAGGTAGCCAACTGCTTGAAACAAGGTTCAAAAAAGCAAATACAAGTTTTACCCAACGAGCACTCTGTATACATCATTGCCATTTTCTTTTTAAAATTTATATTTTATATGCATTGGTGTTTTTGCTTGCATGCATGTGTGTGCATGTGTGTGTGCGTGCGTGTGTGTGTGTGTGTGTGTGTTTGTGTGTATGTGTGTGAGACAGACAGACCGAGAGAGAGAGACACAAACACACACACAGAGAGAGAGAAATCCTCTGAAGGTTGAGTTAAAGGTAGCTGTAGCATGCCTTGTGGGTGCTGAGAATAGAACCCATGTCCTCTGGAAAAGCAGCTAGTTTTCTGAACCACTGAGCCTCATGTCCACTTTCTATACATTATTTTCTTTTCTTTTGTTATCCTGCACATGTTAGGGTAGAACATGTTTAATTTCATTTTGCCCAGTATGTTTTCTCACTATAGAGTCAAGCCAGTTAAGGTCTATGAGAGTAATTCTGTCTTACCTGTCTCTCTCCATGCCCTCCTCCTGCCTCCACCCCCTCCCCTTTGGAGTTAGCTGGCTGAGGCAGAGCAAGGAGACTTCTGTTACTGACAGCCACTAGGTGGTGCTGCTGCCTCCTGAATGAGCCAAAGCTTCCTCCTGTCTGCTGTTTGGGTCACCAGCAGAAGTGCAAGATTCCCGAGTTCCTACCTCCTCCCCATTGCGTTACATCATTTCTAGGATATATCTGTGTCCCTTCTTCAGTCACCCCAAGAGCTGAGGTCCTGGCCTCTCTTTGACTTTATTCTAATCTGAAACATCCACTTCTGGCCTGTCCCGTTCTCCCTGAAAACTGGCATTTTTTTTTCTAGATGACCATGTAAACTTCTTAACCTTGGGTGATCCAGAAACTGGTCACCATATCTTTAAAAGCCTGAAAATGTCATAAGCTGAGGGAGTGCATAAGAGTAGAGGATAAAATAAGTCAGTTTGGAAATGCCACAAATTATAAGCCTTTTCTTTGGTTCACAAACCTTTTCATGGCTGAATACTTGCGAGGGTTGTGGGAAAGGGGGGAGCCACCATTCTCAATACCTAACTTACTGGAGATGACTCAGTATGTCATGGGACCATGGCTCTTCTTCAAGAGACAGTGGGGAGTGTTTCTCAATGGACAGCCTGCCGTTTAGAGCGTCATGGCTGGTTTTTACCTAAACCAAAACCATCAGAAAAATCTAAGGTAGAGGAAGGCATGGCACAGCTCTTTGACCCAGATCACACCCAAACAACCTCTGAATCCCCTTACATGACCTCACTCAACAGGGCTGGGTGAGTGGAGGGCATGAGTTTCCCCAGGGTTCCTTGTTGCTGCTGATGCTGCTGCTGGTGCTTGGCAGAAATTTGGAAATCCAAACACCCCACCAGTGGTTCTCAGCATGTAGTCCCAGAACACCAAGGAATGTCTGAGATGTTGGACTTCAACCCAGGCCCCCTCGCTTAAAACATCTTCAAGCACTCGTCCAGTTTTCACAAGATACCCCTATGATATGATAACGCCCAGGCTTGGAGGCTGCCCTAATTAGGAATATCGGCACCAGAAATATATCCCATCACCGGGGAGGTAAAACATATCCCAGTGCTGGCCAGGGCAACAAGGTAAAAAAACTGACACGTCCATGGGCTGTCTTTTCAAACTGGACTCCAGTCAGGTTTCTTGAAAAGCTCTGATGGTGCAAGATCACAGAATCTAGTCCTGGAGACTGAGTCCCATCCCAGAAAGCCACAAATAGAGCAGGGCTAGCAGGCAAACACACCACGATACAACATGGGAAAGGGAAAAAAAAAAAAGAAACGTTTAGAAAAAGTAACTGTTGGATACAGGTAAACTGAGGAAGTAAGTGATAGCTGAGATCAGAGGGCAGAGACTAAACTGCCAGTTCTGGTATCTAAAACTGAAATGCGCATAGAGGAAAGATGATTTTCTTCTGCATGTTTCCCTACAGATTCTCTGCCCTCTATAGCAGGCAGGTTCTGGAGTCTCCTTACCTCTTTAGCCCATACACTTAGCACACAGCTAGGATCTCCACCACCATGCGGAGCAGCAGGGACAGCGTGCCTGCAGAGTCATTGAAGATGTCAAACCAGTATTTCCCAGCCTCTATGGTGAACTCTATGCCGATGGCACAGTTGATGTGGCACACCTGACCAGGAGCACCAGATTGCAGCTCATCTCTCTGAGACTCCCTGAGTCATCCCACATTAGATGTCAACAAGAGCCATAGATACCTAGGTTTGCTGTGGAGGGCAAGTCCCCACATCAGCTTTAAAAGCTGCTTTGCAGGGGATTTCATAGCAGGAAAACAACAACAACAGTTAGGTTGTTGCACTTTAGGGGACATCATAATGGCTGAAAGTCTAGGAATGCTGAACATACCAAAACATAGCCCTTGAGACTGTGAGAATTGGACTGAAATGTGGTGTGGGGTCCTAGAGAAGGATTGGTTTGGGAGGAAATTACAATTTACATAGCTGCTATCACTTGCTTGGGTCTGGTCATCAACTTTAGCAGATTAAGCCTCCAAAGTAGTAGTCAGGGATCCCTTGTGTACCGGGATGTCAGGGCTTAGTGTTGTCTGATATCTCCCTGTAGTACAACATGGCAGAGTCAATATTTGACTCTTTCCAGGTTTTCGTCTGACTTCCCAAGGCTTTGCATGGTGCCTCTGAATTCATAGTAGCCTTTCCCACTGCCATACCATATTATGTCAAACACTGGGTTGCTCTCTCAGGAGATGATTAAGTGCTAGATTGAGAGCTACATGCATTTGTACAGTGGACCACAGTGTCCCAATTTATGAAAAAAAAAAATACCAAGTGCTATCAAGCTTCGAGGAACGGGGAAGAGGATACATCCCACATGATAACTAGGACATGTGATCAGAAGTAACATTATCTATCATGGACATAGTGCCATCAGAAGCACATGAGGGTTTTCATGATCCTGGCTGGGTGGCAAGGTGGTGAAATAAAAAAATGGGTCTCTGTGGTGCATATTGCATGTGCAAACAGCTCCTAGAAAAACTGATCCAAGTGGAGCTGAGTATCACCATTGCAGGAGCACAGCTACATCCCTGCAGCCCCTCTGGGGTTGTCTTAGCAGCACGTGGCCCCTAATAAGACCCCTCCACTGATTGTCTTGCATTTTGCCATCCATAGTTGCCCAGCCTCCACTGCCTGGTGTCCTCACCTGCAATGGCCGCCTTGGGTGGGTAGCTGGAGAAGACCTTGCTGTCTGTCAGATGGGTGAGCATGGCCACTGTGTGTCCAAGCAGGATCCCCATACCCAGCATCATCAGCAGCATGAAGAAGTAGAGAACTGACCACAGCTGGGACACTTCCATGCTTCTAATGGCCTTAGTGTAGACCATAAAGGCCAGGCCCATGCCCTGGACAGCCTGCAGATGATTAATAGACACCAGATACTCGTGTGAGTCAGAGGGGACAAGAGTGGAACACCATAGTTCGGTGTGGAAGGTCTCTCCTCCATGTGTTGCTGCACACTTCCAGGTGTGTAACTGTAACACCAAAAATAAAAACCCAGATACAGATATTGGGGTTCAAGCATCAAGCTGAAGGTCAGAGCAGCAGAGCCGCCAAGACACTAGCACTTACTTCTACCTCAGTCTAAAAGGGGGTGATCCTGTCCCTGCAAGATCTCTAGCAAACCTCAGAATGCTGCCTCTCCTCAGGGTGCCTAGAGACCAAATCTCACAATGCAGCCTGAGACATTGGGTTTCTGTTTTTTATATGCCTCTCTAAAGCTGGGATTAAAGGCATGAGCTCTAGTAATCTTATAGACTGATTCACTCTAGTGTATCCCTGGGGGGTTTCAAACTCACAGAAATCCACCCAAAGCGTGTGCCACCACTGCCTGGCTAGCTGGTATGGATGCTGGGATTAAAGGTATGTGTCACCTTTGCCTGATTGCAATAGCTTTTGACTGGCTTTGCTTTTTGAATCCTCGGGCAAGCTTTGACAAATCATACATAATATATCACCACATATAAATTTGTGGACTTTCAGAGCTGGGCTCTCACTGGAGATAGTAGACCATTGGGTGAGTGCCTTGAAGTTTTGTAGCACGCTGTCACTTCCTGTCTGTTCTTGGCTTCCTTGCCCATCAATAGTTAGAGTCTTAGGCTCATGAGTCTATTGTCATGAATTGTACAATCCTTCCCTACCATGATAGATTGTACCTCTCACTCAGGAGAGCAAAATAAGTACCTCCCTCATGACCGCGTTAGGTATTTGGTTATAGCAACACAATTTTTTATTGAACGATACATAAATGTAAATAAGCTCAGTGGAGTAAGCACAGTGGGAATAGTAGGCTTCAGAAACAGATAAGTATAACATGACTCTGAGATTTTTAACTGAATATTAGATATCACACGACAATTATTTCACTATTATTAGCAGGAGCCATCAATTCTAAACACTGTCCGTGTTAAAATACTCCCTATTGGGCTACTCTGATCTCACTTTCCTGCCCCTGACTACCACCGAAAGCAACACATCAAAGACAATTGGAATCAATGACTTAGAAACAACAATAGTGTTTTCAATGATTAACATAATTATTGGTTTAAATGGTCACTGTAATGTTAATATTGGATTAGTTATGGCTGAAGAGAGAAGGAGTAGACAGGGAGTTATTTCTCATGGTAATTCTATTCAATCAAATGTAGTTCGACCGAAATATGCTAAAATTAGACTAATGGTGTCTGTATACACTGTGAACCTTATTCTATCTTGATGTGTAATGGACTTCAATCCTAGAACAAGCTGCTGAATCTCAGATAATCACATCAGCTAGCCTGTGCGTGCCAGGTAGCCAACTGCTTAAAACAAGGTTCAAAAAAGCAAATACAAGTTTTACCCAGCGAGCACTCTGTATACATCATTGCCATTTTCTTTTTAAAATTTTATTTTATATGCATTGGTGGTTTGCTTGCATGCATGTGTGTGCATGTGTGTGTGCGTGTGTGTGTGTGCGTGTGTGTGTTTGTGTATGTGTGTGAGACAGATAGAGAGACACACACACACACACACACACACACACACCGGGAGAGAGAGAGAGAGAGAGAGAGAGAGAGAGAGAGAGAGAAATCCTCTGAAGGTTGAGTTAAAGGTAGCTGTAGCATGCCATGTGGGTGCTGAGAATAGAACCCATGTCCTCTGGAAAAGCAGCTAGTTTTCTGAACCACTGAGCCTCATGTCCACTTTCTATACATTATTTTCTTTTCTTTTGGTATCCTGCACATGTTAGGGTAGAACATGTTTAATTTCATTTTGCCCAGTATGTTTTCTAACTATAGAGTCAAGCCAATTAAGGTCTATGTGAGTAATTCTGTCTTACCTGTCTCTCTCCATGCCCTCCTCCTGCCTCCACCCCCTCCCCTTTGGAGTTAGCTGGCTGAGGCAGAGCAAGGAGACTTCTGTTACTGACAGCCACTAGGTGGTGCTGCTGCCTCCTGAATGAGCCAAAGCTTCCTCCTGTCTACTGTTTGGGTCACCAGCAGAAGTGCTAGATTCCCCGAGTTCCTACCTCCTCCCCATTGCTTTACATCACTTCTAGGATATATCTGTGTCCCTTCTTCAGTCACCCCAAGAGCTGAGGTCCTGGCCTCTCTTTGACTTTATTCTAATCTGAAACATCCACTTCCTGGCCTGTCCCGTTCTCCCTGAAAACTGGCATTTTTTTTCTAGATGACCATTTAAACTTCTTAACCTTGGGTGATCCAGAAACTGGTCACCATATCTTTTAAAGCTTGAAAATGTCATAAGCTGAGGGAGTGCATAAGAGTAGAGGATAAAATAAGTCAGTTTGGAAACGCCACAAATTATAAGCCTTTTCTTTGGTTCACAAACCTTTTCATGGCTGAATACTTGCGAGGGTTGTGGGAAAGGGGGGAGCCACCATTCTCAATACCTAACTTACTGGAGATGACTCAGTATGTCATGGGACCCTGGCTCTTCTTCAAGAGACAGTGGGGAGTGTTTCTCAATGGACAGCCTGCCGTTTAGAGTGTCATGGCTGGTTTTTACCTAAACCAAAACCATCAGAAAAATGTAAGGTAGAGGAAGGCATGGCACAGCTCTTTGACCCAGATCACACCCAAACAACCTCTGAATCCCCTTATATGACCTCACTCAACAGGGCTGGGTGAGTGGAGGGCATGAGTTTCCCCAGGGTTCCTTGTTGCTGCTGCTGGTGCTGCTGGTGCTTGGCAGAAAATTGGAAATCCAAACACCCCACCAGTGGTTCTCAGCATGTAGTCCCAGAACACCAAGGAATTTCTGAGATGTTGGACTTCAACCCAGGCCCCCTCGCTTAAAACATCTTCAGGCACTCGTCCAGTTTTCACAAGATACCCCTATGATATGATAACGCCCAGGCTTGGAGGCTGCCCTAATTAGGAATATCGGCACCAGAAATATATCCCATCACCGGGGAGGTAAAACATATCCCAGTGCTGGCCAGGGCAACAAGGTAAAAAAACTGACACGTCCATGGGCTGTCTTTTCAAACTGGACTCCAGTCAGGTTTCTTGAAAAGCTCTGATGGTGCAAGATCACAGAATCTAGTCCTGGAGACTGAATCCCATCCCAGAAAGCCACAAATAGAGCAGGGCTAGCAGGCAAACACACCACGATACAACATGGGAAAGGAAAAAAAAAAAAAAAAGAGAAACGTTTAGAAAAAGAAACTGTTGGATACAGGTAAACTGAGGAAGTAAGTGATAGCTGAGATCAGAGGGCAGAGACTAAACTGCCAGTTCTGGTATCTAAAACTGAAATGCGCATAGAGGAAAGATGATTTTCTTCTGCATGTTTCCCTACAGATTCTCTGCCCTCTATAGCAGGCAGGTTCTGGAGTCTCCTTACCTCTTTAGCCCATACACTTAGCACACAGCTAGGATCTCCACCACCATGCGGAGCAGCAGGGACAGCGTGCCTGCAGCGTCATTGAAGATGTCAAACCAGTATTTCCCAGCCTCTATGGTGAACTCTATGCCGATGGCACAGTTGATGTGGCACACCTGACCAGGAGCACCAGATTGCAGCTCACCTCTCTGAGACTCCCTGAGTCATCCCACATTAGATGTCAACAAGAGCCATAGATACCTAGGTTTGCTGTGGAGGGCGAGTCCCCACATCAGCTTTAAGGGCTGCTTTGCAGGGGATTTCATAGCAGGAAAACAACAACAGTTAGGTTGTTGCACTTTAGGGGACATCATAATGGCTGAAAGTCTAGGAATGCTGAACATACCAAAACATAGACCTTGAGACTGTGAGAATTGGACTGAAATGTGGTGTGGGGTCCTAGAGAAGGATTGGTTTGGGAGGAAATTACAATTTACATAGCTGCTATCACTTGCTTGGGTCTGGTCATCAACCTTAGCAGATTAAGCCTCCAAAGTAGTAGTCAGGGATCCCTTGTGTACCGGGATGTCAGGGCTTAGTGTTGTCTGATATCTCCCTGTAGTACAACATGGCAGAGTCAATATTTGACTCTTTCCAGGTTTTCGTCTGACTTCCCAAGGCTTTGCATGGTGCCTCTGAATTCATAGTAGCCTTTCCCACTGCCATACCATATTATGTCAAACACTGGGTTGCTCTCTCAGGAGATGATTAAGTGCTAGATTGAGAGCTACATGCATTTGTACAGTGGACCACAGTGTCCCAATTTATGAAAAAAAAAATACCAAGTGCTATCAAGCTTCGAGGAACGGGGAAGAGGATACATCCCACATGATAACTAGGACATGTGATCAGAAGTGACATTATCTATCATGGACATAGTGCCATCAGAAGCACATGAGGGTTTTCATGATCCTGGCTGGGTGGCAAGGTGGTGAAATAAAAAAATGGGTCTCTGTGGTGCATATTGCATGTGCAAACAGCTCCTAGAAAAACTGATCCAAGTGGAGCTGAGTATCACCATTGCAGGAGCACAGCTACATCCCTGCAGCCCCTCTGGGGTTGTCTTAGCAGCACGTGGCCCCTAATAAGACCCCTCCACTGATTGTCTTGCATTTTGCCATCCATAGTTGCCCAGCCTCCACTGCCTGGTGTCCTCACCTGCAATGGCCGCCTTGGGTGGGTAGCTGGAGAAGACCTTGCTGTCTGTCAGATGGGTGAGCATGGCCACTGTGTGTCCAAGCAGGATCCCCATACCCAGCATCATCAGCAGCATGAAGAAGTAGAGAACTGACCACAGCTGGGACACTTCCATGCTTCTAATGGCCTTAGTGTAGACCATAAAGGCCAGGCCCATGCCCTGGACAGCCTGCAGATGATTAATAGACACCAGATACTCGTGTGAGTCAGAGGGGACAAGAGTGGAACACCATAGTTCGGTGTGGAAGGTCTCTCCTCCATGTGTTGCTGCACACTTCCAGGTGTGTAACTGTAACACCAAAAATAAAAACCCAGATACAGATATTGGGGTTCAAGCATCAAGCTGAAGGTCAGAGCAGCAGAGCCGCCAAGACACTAGCACTTACTTCTACCTCAGTCTAAAAGGGGGTGATCCTGTCCCTGCAAGATCTCTAGCAAACCTCAGAATGCTGCCTCTCCTCAGGGTGCCTAGAGACCAAATCTCACAATGCAGCCTGAGACATTGGGTTTCTGTTTTTTATATGCCTCTCTAAAGCTGGGATTAAAGGCATGAGCTCTAGTAATCTTATAGACTGATTCACTCTAGTGTATCCCTGGGGGGTTTCAAACTCACAGAAATCCACCCAAAGCGTGTGCCACCACTGCCTGGCTAGCTGGTATGGATGCTGGGATTAAAGGTATGTGTCACCTTTGCCTGATTGCAATAGCTTTTGACTGGCTTTGCTTTTTGAATCCTCGGGCAAGCTTTGACAAATCATACATAATATATCACCACATATAAATTTGTGGACTTTCAGAGCTGGGCTCTCACTGGAGATAGTAGACCATTGGGTGAGTGCCTTGAAGTTTTGTAGCACGCTGTCACTTCCTGTCTGTTCTTGGCTTCCTTGCCCATCAATAGTTAGAGTCTTAGGCTCATGAGTCTATTGTCATGAATTGTACAATCCTTCCCTACCATGATAGATTGTACCTCTCACTCAGGAGAGCAAAATAAGTACCTCCCTCATGACCGCGTTAGGTATTTGGTTATAGCAACACAATTTTTTATTGAACGATACATAAATGTAAATAAGCTCAGTGGAGTAAGCACAGTGGGAATAGTAGGCTTCAGAAACAGATAAGTATAACATGACTCTGAGATTTTTAACTGAATATTAGATATCACACGACAATTATTTCACTATTATTAGCAGGAGCCATCAATTCTAAACACTGTCCGTGTTAAAATACTCCCTATTGGGCTACTCTGATCTCACTTTCCTGCCCCTGACTACCACCGAAAGCAACACATCAAAGACAATTGGAATCAATGACTTAGAAACAACAATAGTGTTTTCAATGATTAACATAATTATTGGTTTAAATGGTCACTGTAATGTTAATATTGGATTAGTTATGGCTGAAGAGAGAAGGAGTAGACAGGGAGTTATTTCTCATGGTAATTCTATTCAATCAAATGTAGTTCGACCGAAATATGCTAAAATTAGACTAATGGTGTCTGTATACACTGTGAACCTTATTCTATCTTGATGTGTAATGGACTTCAATCCTAGAACAAGCTGCTGAATCTCAGATAATCACATCAGCTAGCCTGTGCGTGCCAGGTAGCCAACTGCTTAAAACAAGGTTCAAAAAAGCAAATACAAGTTTTACCCAGCGAGCACTCTGTATACATCATTGCCATTTTCTTTTTAAAATTTTATTTTATATGCATTGGTGGTTTGCTTGCATGCATGTGTGTGCATGTGTGTGTGCGTGTGTGTGTGTGCGTGTGTGTGTTTGTGTATGTGTGTGAGACAGATAGAGAGAGACACACACACACACACACACACACACACACACACAGAGAGAGAGAGAGAGAGAGAGAGAGAGAGAGAGAGAGAGAGAGAGAAATCCTCTGAAGGTTGAGTTAAAGGTAGCTGTAGCATGCCATGTGGGTGCTGAGAATAGAACCCATGTCCTCTGGAAAAGCAGCTAGTTTTCTGAACCACTGAGCCTCATGTCCACTTTCTATACATTATTTTCTTTTCTTTTGGTATCCTGCACATGTTAGGGTAGAACATGTTTAATTTCATTTTGCCCAGTATGTTTTCTAACTATAGAGTCAAGCCAATTAAGGTCTATGTGAGTAATTCTGTCTTACCTGTCTCTCTCCATGCCCTCCTCCTGCCTCCACCCCCTCCCCTTTGGAGTTAGCTGGCTGAGGCAGAGCAAGGAGACTTCTGTTACTGACAGCCACTAGGTGGTGCTGCTGCCTCCTGAATGAGCCAAAGCTTCCTCCTGTCTACTGTTTGGGTCACCAGCAGAAGTGCTAGATTCCCCGAGTTCCTACCTCCTCCCCATTGCTTTACATCACTTCTAGGATATATCTGTGTCCCTTCTTCAGTCACCCCAAGAGCTGAGGTCCTGGCCTCTCTTTGACTTTATTCTAATCTGAAACATCCACTTCCTGGCCTGTCCCGTTCTCCCTGAAAACTGGCATTTTTTTTCTAGATGACCATTTAAACTTCTTAACCTTGGGTGATCCAGAAACTGGTCACCATATCTTTTAAAGCTTGAAAATGTCATAAGCTGAGGGAGTGCATAATAGTAGAGGATAAAATAAGTCAGTTTGGAAACGCCACAAATTATAAGCCTTTTCTTTGGTTCACAAACCTTTTCATGGCTGAATACTTGCGAGGGTTGTGGGAAAGGGGGGAGCCACCAATCTCAATACCTAACTTACTGGAGATGACTCAGTATGTCATGGGACCCTGGCTCTTCTTCAAGAGACAGTGGGGAGTGTTTCTCAATGGACAGCCTGCCGTTTAGAGTGTCATGGCTGGTTTTTACCTAAACCAAAACCATCAGAAAAATGTAAGGTAGAGGAAGGCATGGCACAGCTCTTTGACCCAGATCACACCCAAACAACCTCTGAATCCCCTTATATGACCTCACTCAACAGGGCTGGGTGAGTGGAGGGCATGAGTTTCCCCAGGGTTCCTTGTTGCTGCTGCTGGTGCTGCTGGTGCTTGGCAGAAAATTGGAAATCCAAACACCCCACCAGTGGTTCTCAGCATGTAGTCCCAGAACACCAAGGAATTTCTGAGATGTTGGACTTCAACCCAGGCCCCCTCGCTTAAAACATCTTCAGGCACTCGTCCAGTTTTCACAAGATACCCCTATGATATGATAACGCCCAGGCTTGGAGGCTGCCCTAATTAGGAATATCGGCACCAGAAATATATCCCATCACCGGGGAGGTAAAACATATCCCAGTGCTGGCCAGGGCAACAAGGTAAAAAAACTGACACGTCCATGGGCTGTCTTTTCAAACTGGACTCCAGTCAGGTTTCTTGAAAAGCTCTGATGGTGCAAGATCACAGAATCTAGTCCTGGAGACTGAATCCCATCCCAGAAAGCCACAAATAGAGCAGGGCTAGCAGGCAAACACACCACGATACAACATGGGAAAGGAAAAAAAAAAGAAACGTTTAGAAAAAGAAACTGTTGGATACAGGTAAACTGAGGAAGTAAGTGATAGCTGAGATCAGAGGTCAGAGACTAAACTGCCAGTTCTGGTATCTAAAACTGAAATGCGCATAGAGGAAAGATGATTTTCTTCTGGATGTTTCCCTACAGATTCTCTGCCCTCTATAGCAGGCAGGTTCTGGAGTCTCCTTACCTCTTTAGCCCATACACTTAGCACACAGCTAGGATCTCCACCACCATGCGGAGCAGCAGGGACAGCGTGCCTGCAGAGTCATTGAAGATGTCAAACCAGTATTTCCCAGCCTCTATGGTGAACTCTATGCCGATGGCACAGTTGATGTGGCACACCTGACCAGGAGCACCAGATTGCAGCTCATCTCTCTGAGACTCCCTGAGTCATCCCACATTAGATGTCAACAAGAGCCATAGATACCTAGGTTTGCTGTGGAGGGCAAGTCCCCACATCAGCTTTAAGAGCTGCTTTGCAGGGGATTTCATAGCAGGAAAACAACAACAACAGTTAGGTTGTTGCACTTTAGGGGACATCATAATGGCTGAAAGTCTAGGAATGCTGAACATACCAAAACATAGCCCTTGAGACTGTGAGAATTGGACTGAAATGTGGTGTGGGGTCCTAGAGAAGGATTGGTTTGGGAGGAAATTACAATTTACATAGCTGCTATCACTTGCTTGGGTCTGGTCATCAACTTTAGCAGATTAAGCCTCCAAAGTAGTAGTCAGGGATCCCTTGTGTACCGGGATGTCAGGGCTTAGTGTTGTCTGATATCTCCCTGTAGTACAACATGGCAGAGTCAATATTTGACTCTTTCCAGGTTTTCGTCTGACTTCCCAAGGCTTTGCATGGTGCCTCTGAATTCATAGTAGCCCTTCCCACCGCCATACCATATTATGTCAAATACCAGGTTGCTCCCTCTGGAGATGATTAAGTGCAGGATTGAGAGCTACATGCATTTGTACAGTTGACCACATGTCCCAATTTATGAAAAAAAAATACCAAGTGCTATCAAGCTTTGAGGAACGGGGAAGAGGATACTTCCCACATGATAACTAGGACATGTGATCAGAAGTGACATTATCTATCATGGACATAGTGCCATCAGAGGCACATGAGGGTTTTCATGATCCTGGCTGGGTGGCAAGGTGGTGAAATAAAAAATGGGTCTCTGTGGTGCATATTGCATGTGCAAACAGCTCCTAGAAAAACTGATCCAAGTGGAGCTGAGTATCACCATTGCAGGAGCACAGCTACATCCCTGCAGCCCCTCTGGGGTTGTCTTAGCAGCACGTGGCCCCTAATAAGACCCCTCCACTGATTGTCTTGCATTTTGCCATCCATAGTTGCCCAGCCTCCACTGCCTGGTGTCCTCACCTGCAATGGCCGCCTTGGGTTGGTAGCTGGAGAAGACCTTGCTGTCTGTCAGATGGGTGAGCATGGCCACTGTGTGTCCAAGCAGGATCCCCATACCCAGCATCATCAGCAGCATGAAGAAGTAGAGAACTGACCACAGCTGGGACACTTCCATGCTTCTAATGGCCTCAGTGTAGACGATAAAGACCAGGCCCATGCCCTGGACAGCCTGCAGATGATTAATAGACACCAGATACTCGTGTGAGTCAGAGGGGACAAGAGTGGAACACCATAGTTCGGACGTGGAAGGTCTCTCCTCCATGTGTTGCTGCACACTTCCAGGTGTGTAACTGTAACACCAAAAATAAAAACCCAGAGACAGATATTGGGGTTCAAGCATCAAGCTGAAGGTCAGAGCAGCTAAGCAGCCAAGACACTAGCCCTTATTTCTACCTCAGTCTAAAAGGTGGTGATCCTGTCCCTGCACGATCTCTAGCAAACCTCAGAATGCTGCCTCTCCTCAGGGTGCCTACAGACCAAATCTCACAATGCAGCCTGAGACATTGGGTTTCTGTTTTTTATATGCCTCTCTAGAGCTGGGATTAAAGGCATGAGCTCTGGTAATCTTATAGACTGATTCACTCTAGTGTATCCCTGGGAGGTTTCAAACTCACAGAAATCCACCCAAAGCGTGTGCCACCACTGCCTGGCTAGCTGGTATGGATGCTGGGATTAAAGGTATGTGTCACCTTTGCCTGATTGCAATAGCTTGTGACTGGCTTTGCTTTTTGAATCCTCGGGCAAGCTTTGACAAATCATACATAATATATCACCACATATAAATTTGTGGACTTTCAGAGCTGGGCTCTAACTGGAGATAGTAGACCATTGGGTGAGTGCCTTGAAGTTTTGTAGCACGCTGTCACTTCCTGTCTGTTCTTGGCTTCCTTGCCCATCAATAGTTAGAGTCTTAGGCTCATGAGTCTATTGTCATGATTTGTACAATCCTTCCCTACCTTGATAGATTGTACCTCTCACTCAGGAGAGTATAATAAGTATCTCCCTGATGACCGTGTTAGGTATTTGGATATAGCAACACAATTTTCTATTGCCTGATATAGAAATGTAAATAAGCTCAGTTGAGTAAGCACAGTGGGAATAGTAGGCTTCAGAAGCAGATAACATGACACTGAAATTATTAACTGAATTTTAGATATCACACAACAATTACTTCACTATTATTTGCAGGAGCCATCCATTCTAAACAATTTTAGTGTTAAAATACTCCCTATTGGGGTACTCTGATCTTACTTTCCTGCCCATGAATACCACCGAAAGCCACACATCAAAGACATTTGGTTATCAATGACTTAGAACAAACAATAGTGTTTTCAATGATTAACATAATTTTTGGTTTAAATGGTCACTGTAAAGTTAATATTGTGGATTATATATGGCTGAAGAAAGAAGGATTGGACAGGGAGTTATTTCTCATGGTAATTCTATTCAATCAAATATAGTTTGACTGAAAGATGCACTTTAATTGGACTAATGGTGTCTGTATACATTGTGAACCTTAAACTAAATTAATGTGTGTGGGGTCCTAGATAAGGATTGGTTTGTGAGGAAACGACAATTTACATAGGTGCTAGCACATGCCAAGTTCTGGTCTTGTACCTTACCATATTAAGCTTCCAAGGTAATAGTCAGGGATCCCTTGTATACCTGAATGCCAGGGCTTAGTGTTGTCTGATATTTCCCTGTAGTACAACATGGCAGGACTTCTGGGCTGAGAGAAAAACTCAGGGGAACGAATCCAGGCCTGGACCCATGCCAAGAAGACAAGGTGGGAGCTGAGAATACTGAATAATATACAATAGGCTAATAGACATTTGTTAAGTTATAGGAAATCGTTGGGAACAAGGTTAAGTTAAAGGCCAATCATTCATAATTTGGAAATGTCTGTGTCATTATTAGGGGACAGATTGTTCCAAAAAATCTGACAAGAAAGTCAGTATCCAACTACATATTAGCACTGGAAAAGTGAAGAGAGATCTGTAAGTCTCAGTGGCAGAAAAGTCTACCTTCTTAAATGTGAAATTGATAAATAAGATGGACAATTAGAATTGAATTGACTTTGACACGTGATCCCTCTATTGCTCTGTCTCTGTCTATCTCTGCTTCTGTCTCTCTCTTCCCCGGAACATACACACACACATACACCCACACACACAAACACACACAGTAAACAAACATATATATTCCATGAAAATTTTATATTGTTCACATAAATAAGCATTAGTTTAGTTAAAATGGCTAGTGCTATGCATTCAGAGACATTAATTAATTTTTATTACATTTCTAATTCACACAAAATTGGGGTAGATTTTGTTTCTAAATTAAAAAGTAGTAAATTATGGGCTATAATTATGGGTTAATGGCTAGTGTCTAGAATTCCTGATACTACGAGATTTAAGTTCAGCCTCTATTACCAACAAAGCAAAATAGGGCCTGAGTAGGTATCTCATTCAATAAAGTACAAACACGAAGGACCTGAGATCAAGCAAAATGCTAAATCTAGAAGGGGATGATTAAATGTTAAACTTGTGGGACATTTGATCATTATGTGAAAATAGGGTGCTTTTTACCTTGCCTGCCTAAGGCACTTAATTGGTTTAATAAAAAGTTAAACGGCCAATTGCTCAAAAGGAATGGTTAGAAATGTCTGTGTCATTATTTGGGGATGGATTGTTCCAAGAAAATCTGACAAGAAAGTCCAACTACATGTTAGCACTGGATAGGAGAGAGAGATCCGTAAGTCTCAGTGGCAGAAAAGTCTACTTTCATAAATGTGAACATGATAAATAAGATGGACAATTGGAATTTAATTGACGTTGACACGTGATCTCTCTATTGCTCTCTCTGTCTATCTCTGCTTCTGTCTCTCTCTCCCTGTAACACACACACACACACACACACACACACACACACACACACACCCCCCACACACAGTAAACAGATATATTCCATATTGTATTATGGTTGGTTGTCTTCACCTATTCTATCCCTGTATGTGCCTTTTCTGTTTGTTTACTCGAGAAAGGGTTTCCCTGTGTAGCCCTGCCTGTCCCCAATCTCACTCTGTGTACAAGGCTGGTCAAAAACTGAAGTGATGCCTACCTCAGCATCCCTTAGTACAAACTGGCTCCTTATTTAGAATTAAGGCAAAAGCTGTCAGGTTTTTCAAATTGATAAATACAAGTACATAATCTAAATACATATTACCTGCAAAAGCAACATATGTAGTGCCACAATACTCTGCAATGACACAGAAAATACACTTTGAAATTCACACACTCCATCTTTTTCAAAACTTGAATCAGAAGTTAGTTCAATTTTTTCATACACAATATGATTTGTCTATTAATATTGACAAACTGTTCTTTCCTAAATTCTTAAAACAATCAAAATTATTATGAGATACATAAAATCCAATGAAATTTTATGGGGGAATGAATGCAGCAGCATACCTTTGTTTGCCTCAAAGTTGCCATATGTTGTTGGAACAGGTTCAGCTTCTCTATGATGGGGTCAGAGGTGATATGCACATCATACATAGGCCTATGAAGAAGTTTACATAGTTCCTCATATTGTTATAAGTGCAGTTTATGTTTATGAATTCTCTCTTTTTTTACATTTTTTGAGAAATTCTACTCGAGTGTACAATTCTTTTCTAGTTAATGGAGACTTGTCTCTTTCTTTTTTTATGATACCAGATATGATTATAGTAAGGTGCAAGGATGGTA
The DNA here is from genome assembly GCF_943737965.1 of Phodopus roborovskii. Classification (NCBI taxonomy): domain Eukaryota; kingdom Metazoa; phylum Chordata; class Mammalia; order Rodentia; family Cricetidae; genus Phodopus; species Phodopus roborovskii. The sequence goes on along the minus strand of NW_026125776.1, from coordinate 296,960 downwards.
ATGGAGCTACAAAATAATAGGAATGCCAAATGGTTAAATGAACATACAAGGCAGATTAAGCCTCGGGTGGTGGCACAATTTTTTAAATGTAGCACTTGGGAGACAGGAGGGCAGTGGTTATCTGTGAGTTGGAGACCACCCTTGAATACAAACTATGGGCTAAGATGGGCAGGGCTATTACACAGAGATAAACTGCCAAAAATGTAGATTATGCCAAACAAAAAAAAAAATGAAAAAAGGATCACCTAATACTTCTAGCAAGAAAGAACAATTATGACTTTGTTTCGTGCTTGACTTCTGCTATGTGGCAAAGAAATACCTCAGGGTCCTGATACTCCAACCTCACGTTCAGGTTATGATTATAGGTATCAGTCACCATGCTCAACTTCCGATTATAATTCCTACTGTAGTAAAATATCCTTGATTTATAGCCCTGCGTGTAATATCTTTGGTAGTAAATAAGATTGCTCCAATTTATACTGTAGTAAAACACCCCTGAATTATTGCCCTGCTCCAAGTTAACAACAATCTTAATGAAATTCCATTCCCAAAAATTGGACAAAACAATATGTACTCAGCAGAATCTGTATTGCAAGTATAAACACAGCCAGTTTTTTACTTTCAATATAGTACTCAAATTACACAATACTTACACTAATATTCCCATGATCACCTCTTTGCCCATTAGTATAAATACAGTAGATACTGCCCCTTTCCTAGTGGATAAAGAAGGCATTAGAGTGAGTATTATTTATATATTGTAAAAATATAGTTTCACTAATCATTCTTTTAAAATTGCCTTAAATTCACGGAAAACAGATGTAATTGTTATACTCCAATGGTTCTCATGTGCCTAAATTCACATGAGTGAAATTGAGTGTTTAAGAACAAAAAAAAAAAAAAAAAAAAGATTTTTTTATGTAGCAAATCCTCATCATTTATATTGACTTAAGGAAATGCTCTAATATCATGGTCTTCTAGAAGGATCAATTATCCTTACCTTTGAAAGGCAGTCTGACTGCTAGTGTTATTCCATCTACAGACATGGGTGGTATGCTTCTACTTTAATACTAATTGGAATATGAGATACTTCAACATTATCACTCAACTCTCCCTGGTGTCCCATATTTTCAGAACCATTCTGGATGGCTGAGTGGTGTACAGCTTTGATCATTAAAAGAGCCACAAAGTTTTAAGTTTGTCTGGTAACAACTATTTGTTTATCACCTCATATACTCGGCTTTTATGTTCCCAATTTTTCTGTGGTGGTGGATGGTAGCTCAGACATATATATGAAGAATGAATGGAGGACAGAAATCAGGTTTGGGGTGATACTGTCTACCTGGTTGTTTGATATAAAGCCTAACTTACGAGACTATGAGATTCTTTCCTACATGTATTTAAGTGTTTTACTTGTGAACCTGGTGACCACTGAAGTCACAAGTCAGTGCTGGATTCCCTGGAATAGAAGATCAGGACAGTTGTAGTCCACCACATGGGCTGGAAACTGAAACCTGCTCCTATGCAATAGCAGAAAATGCTTGCAACTGCTCAACCTATCTTCAGCTGCTGTCTTATTTTTGGTATTTTGGAGATGAAGTTTCTCATTCCACCTATCTCTGCCTCTCAATGTTGAAGTTAGAAGTACATGCAACCATTATGTTTTTTCACTCGAGACAAGGTTCCTATATGATGCCCTGGCTGTCTTGAAACTTACTCTGTAGAACAGGCTGACCTTTGGAGATCCTTCTGCCTCTGCCTCTGCCTCCAAAGTACTGGTGTTAAAGGCATAAACCACAACCCAGCAATCTGGATTAATTTTCAAGAATTGTGAGCATTGACTTGAAGTTTTCATGGCTTTTAGAGAAGTAGTTTATAAATTAATCAATTTATTCAATGTTTCCTTACCCCCTCTTTCAAACAAACACCAATGCCTCCATTTCTCTAAAGTAAAATATTATTATGCTCTGTAAAACAAAACAAAAAAAAATTGTAAGCAGGGTGAATAGGGTTATTGCCTTCCACATTTGTCATATACATCCCTCCTCCAACTAGAATGCTTTCCATTTGCATTGCTACACAGACAACACATTCCTCTGTCTTAGATACCCACCAGCTTGTGTTGAACATGTCAAAATTTAAGCCTAAATATGTATCATTTTTTACTTTTACAAAAAAGCCCCATGCATTTAGGTAGCTATGTGTAGTTCAAGTTTATATTTGCAGCACTTGGAAGTATGGACAGATGACTGCTAATACCTCCAAGCTGGCCTTGCCTACAAACCAAGTCCTTGCCTCAAAACAAGTAAGTATACATAAAGAAATGAAATGTAACCATCTCATATTTAATTGGTGTAAATTAAAAACCAGTGGGATGGTACATGCCTTGCTCGGTACTCAGAAGCTTGAGACAGGAGTCACAAGTTCAAGGCCAGAAAGTACTGTATTGCTAAGGGCCCATCCTGGAAAAAGAACAAATGAGATAGAAGTGAGCATCTTAGCAAGGCTCAGTACTGAGAACGCCGATGAGTATAACTTTGTGCGGGCCTATGAGTGCTTCCTGCACTGCAGCCATACTTGCCTGGTCTTTGAGATGCTGGAGCAGAACCTATATGACTTCCTGAAGCAGAATAAATTCAGTCCCCTGACCCTAAATGGTGTGGAAAATTTTAAATCTTTTTCATGCCCTGTTACCTGTAGTTCTTCTTCTGATGTATCAGACTGAAGGTCTTCTAAAGCCTGAAATCTATTCACCATTGTTTCTTTGAGTGTCTGAACTTCTTGAATCAAATAACTTTCTAAAGACTTCATTGCATTAGTCAGTTTCTTACTTTCTCCAACTACAAATGATTCCATGTTTTTAATCTTATCATCCTTAGATATTATCTGAATGGCGTGTAAACTGCCTTCCAGAAAGAATGTTCTATCCGCTAGCTTGCCATTATCCTCAGACAGGGAAGAGATTCTGTCATCTAGTCTTTCTATCTGATATTCCAGTTTTTTAAACTTATTAGTAGCTTCCTCCGACCAGGAGTGGGCTGTTTCTGCTAGTTTGTTAATGCATTGCATTGTTTCTGTTCTGGTTATTGAGGTATCTGACATTAAATTATACCTTTCAGCTCGCCAATGCCATCTTCAATATTCTGAACCTTTCTTTCTATATTTTCTATGCTTTGAATTCTATCATTTTCAATGTTTCGAATCTTTGTCTCTATGTTTTGAATTCCATCATTTTCAATGTTTCGAATCTTTGTCACTAAGTCTCCCATGGTTTGTACAAGTTCCTTATTGTTTGCTGTAATCTCAAACCATTTCTTTAAGAATATCATGTTAATGATGAAACCCATTGCTATTACAAAATAAAAGTATATATTGGTCCAGTCCTAAGTTTCTTCTGCTAAAATCCCTTCTACATATGAAGTAAAATAATTCCTAAAGTTCTGCATAGTAAAATTATCTGCCATAGTTATGGAACAATTTATCTCAGATTTTATATCAGCTTAAATTGCAAAGGATGTTACAATTACCTTAGGTGTAATTCTGCTGTCCTGGAACTTTGATGCTTTTAGTTGTATTTCTCAGCTTGTGGTAGCTATGCCTGGAGGTGTGTCATCAAATAGTGCCTAGCTGCCCAGGCTCATCTGATCCCGGTTCCTGTAAAAAGTTCTTAACAAACTATGGCAAGCAGAATTTTGTTAAAAGGGGACTTTTGGAGTTACTTGTAACACAAGACGAAACGCGTGCAAGCCGGGCGGGTGCCGCCGGGCGGGTGCCGCCCGAGAGGTTCTGCGCGAATGCAAAGTCCCGTGCGGAAATGGGCAAAAAATGTTAAGCGGTAAGTGCCTTCTCAGGTCTGCTTTAGCGGCAAAGATCTCCTTTGCAGTAAGGAAGAGGCAAATGTCCCAAAGCTGTGGTGAGTCCACCTGGTTAAACCCTGCCCGTTGGGGAAGGTGGGGGAAGGGAGCGGCTTCTGCTGCCTGGGGGCAAAACCCAGGTAAATCCCACTTCTGACACCAGATATTGCGGTAAATAAGGATCAGGATAAACAAATAGGCCGAATAGATGTTTATTCAGGGAGAAATATCTTACAACCTAGACAGATGAACACCAGGAAATTCAACCCGATCCTCTCCTGTCCGAGTCACGCCAGAAAGAGAGAGCCCTTCCTGGCCCCCTCCGACCTCTTTCCTCAGGTCACCTCCGCCCATCGCTCCACCCCCCAATGGGCGTGGTCAGTGCTACAGAAGGACTACCTCACTACACATACATTAACTTCACTGTCCCTCGCTACCGTCTCGCCAGCAAGAACGATGAGGCACACTCAGGATCCTTCTGCAATAAAGCCTTTATGCATCTTGAGAGGGAAAGCATAAGCTTACAGAGCGGAGACCCCAAGGTTTACAACCTTTGCCTCGGACGTGTCACCTCCTGATTGGCTGCAGCCCTCGGCCCATATGATGCCTCGGGAGAGGCAGAGGCCAAGGGAGGGAAAAATCACCCTGCACCTGTGCACTGACTTGTTTACTCTCAACGCCAGCTGGATACAGGCGCCATCTTGTAATGGAGAATGCAGGGACAGCTCCCTACATCTCCCCCTTTTTTATTAATTAATGAAAAGGCTTCAAATTTACAAGCAAATAGGTCACCCATATATTGAGGGATAGAGGCAGATGTTGTACCTACCCAATCAAACATTAAGACTGTGTATGAGAGTCGCCATTAGGCTGTTAGCTTTACCCAAAGCGCTCTCGACCTGTCCTCTGCCGTTTTTCTGGGAAAGGGAGACTAGTGCAGGCAACACTTATGCAGGACAACATACCTCTCAGAGAGACCTGCATGCCAGGCAACTCCCTGTGCGATGCTTTGCTCAGCATCCCTCATGGGCTGCTCAAGCCTGACACTGTACCCTGTGCAATGAGCCTAGGCTCCGGGCGTGCAAGAGCTGTCTAGCCAGCAGCCTACTGCTTAAGCATAGATAACCAAATATCAGTGGAAGCCCCTTGTTCCAAAGCTGTAAGCACCTGGGTGATAACCACCTTGTCTCTCTTAGTTTGAGCCCTGAGCCTACACACCAGCCAGAGAAGCAACACAAGTCCGCAGCAAATGGCTGCACCAAACAATCCCACCCCCACCCATTCCTTGAAATAGGAAACAGCTGAAGCAATCCACGACAACAGTCCCTCCATCAAGGATAGATCAAGGCACGTGAAGTTTATCTGAATAATGGCGGCTCTCAACTCCCGAAGCATCTGCTCAAACTCAAAGGTCCTATTCTGCAATATGAACCGAGGTTTCAGGGGGTCTGGCTTGATCAAACCACATTAGTCTGGAAGGAATCCACAGCTTTTTATTTCCTGTTGAAACAAAAATAGAAATCCTTTTTCCCAGTAACTTGTCCTTGAACTTAAATTTTGGAGTCAAAGCATTTTTAAAATATATCAATTGAATTAATCCAGCAGCATTTCCTTTATCAGTTGTTATTTTCTCAGCAATCAAACAATGAATGCAGAGACAACACAATAGCATACTGTAACCAGATTCTCTCTGAGCTTTTCATCTTTACATGGCTTTATTATTACTCTGTTTCTTTTACTTCTATTGTTTCATTTTTTGAGACAGGGTTTCTCTGTGTAACTCTTATCTGTCCTGGAATTCACTCTGCATACCAGGTTTACTTTGAACTCACAAGAGATTTGCTTGCTTCTGTCTCCCAAGTGCTGGAATTAAAGGCATGTGCCACCACACCCAGCTTAGACAAATTAACTGCTTTGGTTTCTGACAAATATACTCCCTTGTCATTAGAATCACCGGGAGGGCCTTTTTAACTTTTTTTTTTGGGGGGGGACTGGTTTTTTCCTGCACGCGCCCAACCTCTCATTATGCTCGGGTTCTGACTTGCTATCCTGGACCTCTTACCAAGGCCCAGAAAAGACCTACCTCTCCCAGCATGTCTGCCAGCAGTTCTGAATCCTCCTTGTAGTCAAGGGGTCTCCGATGGGCTGACGATGATGAGGTCTCAGTTCCCGGGTTTCGGCAACAGAAGTCCTGTCGCCAACAAGAATGATGCAGCACACTCAGGATCCTTCTGCAGTAAAGCTTGAATGCATCTTGAGAGGGAGAGCATAAGCTTACAGACCAGAGACCCCAAATATCCAAAACCCAACACTTATATAGGTTTATAACCTTCGCCTCGGACGTGTCACCTCCTGATTGGCTGCAGCTCATCGGCCCATTATGACGCCACGGGAGAGGCAGAGGCCAAGGGAGGGAAAAATCACCCTGCACCTGCTCACTGACTTGTTTACTCTCAACGCCAGCGGGATACAGGCGCCATCTTGTAATGGAGAATGCAGGGATGGCTCCCTACACTTCACCACAGTTGAAAAGGAGAAAATCATATCTTACCGGTCTGGTGTGCTTCTGTTGCTGTGCTAAAACACGGACCACACACTATGCAGGCCAGAAAGGGGCTTACTTAGCTTATGCTCCAGGTCACTGTCCCTAAAGAAAATTATAGCAGCGACTCAAGCAGGACAGTGGGAAGAAAATGTGGAGGAATGCAGTTGTCAGCTCATCTCTGGCTTTCTCACTTGCTCACAGTAAAGCTTAGCAAGTCCCCTTTGTTTACAGATAGCCCCTTGCACATGGACAGTTATAACAGCATAACTGCTGCCCATGTACAGGTTTACAGATTTTCTTTCTTTTCTTTGGCCAGCTGCAAGGCCTGTGTTAAGGCCAAGAGCTCAGCTTCTCATGCTGAGTTTCCTTCTGGCAGGCTGCTGGCTCAAACTCTGCAGGTTTCATTCACATCCTTGTCCCAGTCCTTTCTTTACCTTTCACAAGGTTCCCATCAGTGAACCAAGTTAGTGTTTCCATGGCCAGAGGGAAGACTGTAAGGTCTTTGCAATCTCCTGTCTCTTTAATCAGCAGGTGATGACAGTCCCAAATTACTTGTTCTTCAGTCTTCTCAGGCAGAAGAGTGGCAGGTAGTGCATCAGTGATTCATGTGGGCATTGGACATCCATTGTTCTGTGGGCTGCCGGACAATGCTCTCCTGCTCACCAGTGCATGGGGGGCTATTGTAGTTACTTTCTGCCCCTAAGTTAACATGTCAGAGTCTTTGACCAGTACAGCCATGGAAGCCATAGCTTTTAGACAGCCAGAGCATCCACTGCCTATAGGATCAAGCTCCTTCCCTGTTTATCGGTTACTGATGGCTGTTCAGAGTCAAAACAAATCCAGGCTCCTACATTTGACAGGATGTCTCTTTTTAACAGAAGGTAAGGGCATCCTGGGATATCTAGGAACAAGTGATATATCCCACCTGCATCAAGGATCACTGCCACCTGTATCCAGGCAACTCCCATATCCTGCTAGTGGGCACTCAACTCCACTGTCCTATCTGGCACAGGTATGGGAAACACCACCCTATCCAAGCCCATGGCATAGGGGATACAGGCAAACAGGAACTACAGCTGGTTGCCTCACTGAGGCCATGCCTTCTCCATTTCCTGAGCTGACTCTCAGTCAGTTCCTGGTGTCTGGCCACTGCTGGCCTGCCTTTTAATTGCTAATCTCATTAACACCTGCCAGAGGCCTTAAGGGGAGACCCACCCTGCTGTGCTTCTGCAGGTAGGCAGCCCTCTTTGGCAAAGGGAATGAATCACATTTCCTCAGCCTCGTTTTGGATTCATCCATGCCAATACTTATATATCAAGCACCACTGTGCAACAGGAAAACACAGCTCTCTCACGCTAGAGCTGACATTCAGATGGCAGGAATATTTAAGTGCTAAGGGATGCCTTGTTCTTGCCTTCTTTTGATCTACTGGGGCACTTTGGATTGGTACACACCACCTAGTTCACCTAAATAGGAGATGAGGGAAGAATTTAAAGGGATAAGTAATTGAACCTGATAGACAGGGACTGTGGGCTCTACAGAGGTGAGATGACTTTTGCACAGAGAGGTTGAGTTTGGAGGCTCAGCAGCAGAGCACTGCCCTAGCACCTGTGAGGCCCTCAGTTTGACCCTAAGCTTCTCCATCTCCTTGGCCTCTTCCTCACCCATGCCTAATTCCACTCTAATGATGATGGATATTTGTGTTGTTCCAGTTTGTGGCTACTATGAACAGAACTAGTGTGCACCTTCTAGCATGTTCCTCTTTCTCTCTTATTCTCCTCCCCCACCCCTCTGTCTCTCTGTGTATGTGTTTCAAACAAGCATTTATTGGGAGCAGGTCCCATAGCAGGAGTGGAAGTCAGAGACAAATTGAAGGAGCCAGGCAAGTGACCTTACATTTTTACTGGCCCTGCCATTAAGTTTTTACATTTTTGTGTAGACTTATGCCTGTGCACTGATGGTTCCATTTGCCTGTTGATTTCACTGACAACTGAAAAGTCTGCAACCTTTCCACTTGCTCAAAAGAGCCCGCGGTTTCTGAAATGTCTGCCTGAGCCCTTGATCGGTTTTTACTGGGCTGTCTTTTTCTACTGGTTTGCACTTGTTTCCCTACTTTGGCTACAGGCCCTATGTCTGCTTTATATACCAACAGTTTCATTCCTTACTTTGTTGCCTTTCTGGCCAATTTTAAGTGTCTTCTATTGGAGAGAATTCTTAACTTCCAGAAAGTTCAATTTGTGCTGGAGATGTATGTAGCTCAGTGTTTAGAGAGTGCTTGCCTAACATGCATGAGACCCTGGGCTCTATTCCTGGCTCTCCAGAAACTGGGTATGTATGGTGGTGTTTACCTATAATCCCAGTATTTGGGAGGTAGAGGCAGGAAGATCAGAGCTTCAAGGTCATCCTCAGCTACACAGCTACATAGCAAGTTCAAGGCTAGCCTGCTTTTGGAGACGCTATCTCAAAAAGTAACCAAGTAAGCAGAAAGATGAGAGATTGGTTTCCAGACTCCACAGGGTGAGCTTACTACCACATGTAACTCCAGGTGCTGTAGGGGTTCTGATGGCTTTTTTTTTTTTTTTTTTTTTTTGAGGGCACCTATATGTGCTTGTACAAACACACAGTCATATACATATAAAAGAAAAATAAATATTAAAAACAAACTAATCTATCACTATTTTAAAAAGGTTGCCTTCATGACCTTTTTTTTCCTTCATGTCTTACTTTACACAGCCTTTTCCTACCAGGATAGTAGTAGATGTCTTTAATTCTAGCACTTGAGAGACCAGAGAATCTGTGATTTCGAGATCAGCCTGGTTGAACATAGTGATTACACATAAATCCTGTCTCAAAAAAACAAAAACAAAACCAAAAAAACCCAAACAACAACAAAAGTCCCAACTTCTTGCTTCTCAAGTCCAAGGTCATGAAGCTATTTCTGAGGAGTCAAACCCATAGCAAAGCTAATCTCAGCAGTGATTGAGTTACTGCCTAGAAAGTGCCCTTCACTGAACCTGGATCTCAAGGATTCTGCTAGGCTGTCTGGTTAATGCACTGCAGGAGACTCCTGTCTCCATATTGTCCCTCTCCTCTGTATTTGGAGAAATAGTCATGTGCCACTGTCCCTGACCTTTTACCCAATGAGCCATCTCCAGCCACAGCTGTCCAGGTAGAGGGTCTACCTAAGGGTATGATGGTGAATAGTTTGGATCAAACAGCTGTTACTGCCTCCAGCTATGTACTTATGTTTTGGGTATCACAAATTAGTTCTCCTGTAGGGTTCTTAGCCACATAGTGACATTTAGGAACTGGACACCTCAGAAAGACACCCAGGACAGTTACCATGGGATTTGTTGGTACAATGGTGGCAGTGCCCTTCTTTTAGTCCTTACACCAGGGACCAGACCAGCATCTTGTCTTAGCTGCCTTGGGAAACCATCCTAATATTTGAAGCTCAGTAAGTGATATTCTCTGCCTTTGTGTGTCTGTGATGTGTGTGTGTGTGTGTGTGTGTGTGTGTGTGTGTGTGTGTGTGTGTAGTATAAAGAATCACCCAGTTCAAGTAAATGCAAAAAAATAGTCAGATCATCACACCACCCTAAACATGAACTTGGTAACTTTTATGTCAGCTGATTCATTGAGTGATGGACTACTACATTTACAAAGAATGTGGTCGTGGGGGACCTCTGCATGGAGAGAATGATGCAGTGTGTGAACATTAATGTTAGACTGACAGATGTATATTCCCTTTTTGCAGAAGAATCTCTCAACTTCTTGTTAATTTCAGAGGAAATAACTCCAATTTTGGCTATTTTGAGCTCTCAACATATCACTGGGTTGGGTTGGGGAGAAGACATTTAGTGGCAAACCACATGTTAAATTCTCACCATGCATGTACAGTGACATGTGTGGCCACAACCTTAGCTGATAATAAAGAGTAGCAAATAACTGGAAATAATTTTTAACATTTACTTCTGCTTTAGATAATTTATACAATAACTTAGTCCTCAACATGGACTGTATTTAATGAAACAAATTCTCAAAAGCCCTCCATATGCCCTAACTCGTTACTTAGAGCTCTGTAGAGGACTGGACAGTAGAGCGAATTCAGCTCTTTGAGGTGTTTGTTTCTCTTTCGGGTGGTTTTTAAGGTTTCAGACAAGCTTTAGTGCTCAGAGGAGCCTACTCTGGCTTGTGGGAGAACCCTTTCTTCAGACTTTACTTTCATAGCATCTATGACAATCGCAACACTGAAGTTCATTTATGCACTTTCCTAAAGAGGAGAAGAGGGGGCCATGACTGCATGGGTGTGGGCCAATAAGTGCATCCCGAGATCCTACATTCTTACCTCATTAATATGAAGGCCATTCAGCTTTCAATCATTTGCTAAACTTGGTGATTTCCATTGCTACCTAACTACCCTCTAGAGCTTCTAGTTCCCCACAAGATGAAGTCCAAACTTCTTAGTATGTTTGGAAAGCTTTGAGGAATTTTGTTTTTTTTAAATTAAGCCCTGAGGAATTTGAGCCTTGCATACCTGGGTTTTAGAAAACAGAGTTTTACCTCTGAAGTCTAAAAATCCACAGCATTTTGCTTCAGGTGAGAAACCTACCTCTAAGGTTGAATAAGACATATCAGCCACAGTCCCAAAGGAACACATAGGATTCACTTTTCAGAACAAATGCAGCTCTGCAGGGCTTGGGGCACCAAGGGCTGGCTCAGTGGTTAATGCCCTTAGAGGACGCCTGGTTCAATTCCTAGCATCCACATGGTGGTTCACACCTATCTGTAATTCTTTTAACAGGAGACCTGATACCCTCTTCTGGGTCCTGTAGGCTCCTTTCACGCAGGAACAAATGCATGCACATTTACTAAATAAAAATTTTGGAAAGTAAAACTGAAACTTTGATACTACTATGTATATGAAGCTATAGTTTTTATTATGTATTTTTAGATAAATATTAAGAATTTAAAAATGGCTCTTCTCCTGTATTTCCTGGGTCATATGTCTCACACTAGGTACTCTGACCTTTTCAGAAGCTGCCCACATCCTTAAAATCTCCAGGATTTTGATATTACGTCCAGGGTAGCCTAACTAAAGTCCCTAGTGTACATAGCATCTTCATGTGGAATTTCACTTGCCAAGTGTTCCTCAACACCACAAACTTGCAGCTAAGCCTATTTTTTGTCAAGAAAGAGCCTGGAATTGACTGTTTATCATGACAATCATTTAGCCACTTGTAGCTGGTGGCTTCTGTGTGTGGACTGGGAAGACACAGAACATCCTTGTACAATTTCCACAAGGCAGTCTTGGCCTGGAAGTTCAGTGATAACGCCTGGCATGCAGCATTCCTCTCTATGCTTACTGCAGGAAGCTGTGTGGGATGGAGCCCTACTTTGCATGCTGCACAGATTCCTCAGAAAATGATAGGACTTGCTCCTTGCCTCTGCTTCCTCTTTGGGTGCTGACCAAGGGCATATCAGGGTTCTCCAGAGCTACAGCTCCTCATCCTCTTCCAGGAAGTTCACATGTATCAAAGGTGACTCCATCCCTTGAGGCAACAAGCACTACAGGATGGGAAACCCATGTGCCTTCTTCAGACCTGGGCTCCTGTTTCACATTTCTGTCTCTGGGCTCCAGGTTCTGCTATCACACCAAACCCTGATTCTGGCCCTCCGTGTTTTTCCAATGTTTCCCTCTCTGTCTAGACCTCACAGGTAGTCCATCAGTTTACACATCTTGCTCCAACCCACATTTCCCCCATTGCTTCTGCAGTACAATCCCCAAGAGCTCTGTATCCTTTGGCAAGCCCAGGTGCATGATATCAGCACGGCTCTACTCCTTTATTAATCATCTCTGGTAGAGATGTTGACCTACGGCTCTGGGTCACATTATCTATGGGTGCCTCAAATGTTTCTTCCCACATCTCTTATCCCACTGATTGCTTAGCAAAGGTCCCAAATAATTACATAGACTGCTAAGGGGAAACTCTCTTCTATCTGAACGTTACTTTCCTTTCGCCATGGGCTCTCACTCCTTTCCTGGGCTTCAGGAACCCAACACCTACGCTACCACCAACCTAAATGCTCACCCTAACTCTAACCATACCTTAAACTGAACTCTCAATGTCAGAAATACATGACCCTACCTGGATGGCATAGCCCCATATTGGAGAGGGGGTGAATGGAAGGGGAGGTGGTCAGGGTGAATGTAAAGGGGGAGAGAATGTAAGAGGGAGTGAGGTTAACGAGTGAGGGGTAGGAATCGACACGTAAAATAAACAATAATAATTTTAAAAAATTCAGTATGTAGGGACTCAGAATGTGCCCAAGAGGATTAGTGGATCTAACAGAGATCTTGAGGTCTTTAGCTGAGGGAACTCTAGCAGAAGTCCAGTGATGGGTTTCAAGTATCCAGTAGGACGTTTTGTTTCATTTAAAAATTATTTATCATATGTAATATCCTACTTGAATATCTCCTGGTAGAAAATAAGAGGGCAACAATCTCATTGTAGATGGTTGTGAACTACCATCTGGTTGGTGGGAAGTAACTCATATCCTCTGTAAGTACAATCAGTGTGCTTGAACTTTTAGCCATCTTTCCATTTTATTGTTGTGTTTGAAGAAAAGGCCTCATTATGTAATTTTGACTGGCCTGGAATTCATTGAGATTCATGCTTTTGGCTCCTGAGTACTGCTGGACAGGATGTGTAGAAGGGAACTCTCCTCCACTGCTTTTGGGAGTTCAAACTTGTACAGCCATTTTCAAGATAGCTATGGCAGTTCCTCAGCAAGATGGGAATTGGTTTACCACAGGACCTGGCAATCCCACTCATAGCCATATACCCAAATTATCCACATTCATGCAACAAAGCAAAGTGTTTAATTATATCTATAGCAGCATTATTTGTAATAGCAAGAAACTAGAAGCTACCCAGATGCCTCTCAACTGAAGAATGGATAAAGAACTTGTGGCACATCTACACAATGGACTACTAATTGACAGAAAAAATGGAATCTGGAAATGCACAGGCAAGTGGATGGCACTTGAAGAAATACTCATGAATGAGGAAACCCAGGCACAAAAAGTAGAACATGGTAGAGAGGGAGAGAACATAAAAGAGCAAGTCATTATTGGTTTGAAGAGAAAATTGAACCTAAAGTTATATCTAGAGACCTACAAGACTGACTCCAACTAACAATCTGAGCAACAGTGGAAAGGCTTCCATTATTGACCTTCCCTGAAAATGAGATCAGCAACTAACTCGAGCGCTACATGGAGCCTTCATCTAGTCTCTGTAGAAAACAGAAGCAAACACCCATAAGTAAACACTGCATCTAACTAGAATCCAGATGCAGAGAGAGAGAGGACAAGATCGAGTTGCAGAAACACATTGAGACAGCTGACCTGATGAAGGAGGAGCTAATAGGACCCCAGACTGATAGCTGTGAATCCAGCATGGAACTGACTCAGACCCCTGAGATGGGTATCAGCTAGAAGATCTGAGCTGTCTAATGGAGTTCAGACAGTGGGACCTGGATGTATTCCTGGTGCGCAAAAGGACCTTGAGGACACATTCCCCCAATCCAGGGATACCCCCTAAACCTAGACATAGAAGAGACATTCTAATCAACACTTCAAATGCGCTGTCAGAAATACATGACCCAACTTGGATGGCCTAGCCCTATGTGTTGATTGTGGGTGAATAGGATGGCAGGGTGGTCAGGGTGAATGTGAGGGGGCAACAGATGATAAGAGGAAGGGAAGGAATTGAGGGAGATATAGGGAACAAGGATCTACATCTAAAAAATCATGAACTAATTTTAAAAAATATCCGGCATGCATGGACTCAGGATGTTCCCAAGAGGATATGGGGATCTAACAAGTATTTGGCAGTCTTTAGCTGAGGGAACTCTAGCAGAGGCACAGTGATGGGTTTCAAGTAACCAATAGGACATTTTATTTCATTTTTAAAAGTTATTTTGTCATATGTAGTACCCTACTTGAATGTCTGCTGGTAGAAAAGAAGAGGGCAACAGATATGATTGTAGATGGTCGTGAGCTACCATCTGGTTGGTGGGAGTTAACTCATATCCTCTGTAAGTACAGTCAGTGTGCTTCAACTTTTAGTCTTCTGTCTCTTCCATTGTTGTGTTTTCAAGAAAGGGCCTCATTATGTATCTGTGACTGGCCTGGAATTCATTGAGATTCATGCTTTTGGCTCCTGAGTTCTGGGTTCAAAGGCATGAAACACCATGATCATCTCAGGAATAAAATTTTATATTGTTAACATAAATAAGCATTAGTTTAGTTAAAATGGCTAGTGCTATGCATTCTGAGACAATAATTAATTTTTATTACATTTCTTCGTCACACAAAATTGAGGTCGATTTTGTTTCTAAATTAAAAAGTAGTAAATCATGGGCTATAATTAGGGGTTATTGGCTAGTGTCTAGAATTCCTGATACTAAGAGATTTAAGTTCAGCCTCTATTACCAACAAAGCAAAATAGGGCCTGAGTAGGTATCTCCGTCAATAAAGTACAAACACGAAGGACCTGAGATCAAGCAAAATGCTAAATGTAGAAGGGGATGATTAAAAGTTAAACTTGTGGGACATTTGATCATTATGTGAAAATAGGGTGCTTTTTACCTTGCCTGCCTAAGGCCCTTAATTGGTTTAATAAAAAGTGAAACGGCCAATTGCTCAAAAGGAATGGTTAGGCAGGATTGCTGGGCTGAGAGAAAAACTCAGGGGAATGAATCTAGGCCTGGACCCATGCCAGGAAGACAAGGAAGGAGCTGCGAATACAGAATAATAGACAATAGGCTAATAGACATTTGTTAAGGTATAGGAAATTGTTGGGAACAAGGTTAAGTTAAAGGCCAATCATTCATAATTTAGAAATGTCTGTGTCATTATTTGGGGATGGATTGTTCCAAGAAAATCTGACAAGAAAGTCCAACTACATAATAGCACTGGAAAGGTGAGAGAGATCTGTAAGTCTCAGTGGCAGAAAAGTTTACCTTCATAAATGTGAACCTGATAAATAAGATGGACAATTGGAATTGAATTGACTTTGACACGTGATCACTCTATTGCTCTGTCTCTGTCTATCTGTGCTTCTGTCTCTCTCTCCCCATAACATAAACAAACACACCCACACCCACCCCCTGCCACACACACACATACAAACAGTAAACAAACAGTTTTATTCCATATTGTATTATGGTTGGGTGTCTTCACATATTCTGTCCCTTTCTGTTTGTTTACTCGAGAAAGGGTTTCCCTGTGTAGCCCTGCCTGTCCCCAAACTCACTCTGTGTACAAGGCTGGTCAAAAACTGAAGTGATGCCTACCTCAGCATCCCTTAATACAAACTGGCTCCTTATTTAGAATTAAGGCAAAAGCTGTCAGGTTTTTCAAATTGATAAATACAAGTGAGTTGATACTGCATAATCTGAACACATATTACCTGCAAAAGCAACATATGTAGTGCCACAATACTTTGCAATGACACAGAAAACACACTTTGAAATTGACACACTCCATCTTTTTCAATACTTGAATCAGAAGTTAGTTCCAATTTTTCATACACAATATGATATGTTTATTAATATTGACAAACTGTTCATTCCTAATATTTTAAAACAATCAAAATTATTATGAGATACATAAATTCCAATCAAATTTTATGGGGGAATGAATGCAGCAGCATACCTTTGTTTGCCTCAAACTTGCCACATGTTGTTGGAACAGGTTCAGCTTCTCTACAGTTGGGTCAGAGGTGATATGCACATCATACACAGGCCTATGAAGAAGTTTACAGAGTTCCTCATATTGTTATAAGAGTAGTTTATGTTTATGAATTCTCTCTTTTTTACATTTTTTGAGATATTCTACTTGAGTGACCAATTCTTTTCTAGTTAATGGAGACTTTTCTCTTTCTTTTTTTTATGAAACCAGATATGATTATAGTAAGGTGCAAGGATGGTAATGGAACTACAAAATAATAGGAATGCCAAATGGTTAAATTGACATACAAGGCAGTTTAAGCCTCGGGTGGTGGCACAATTTTTTAAATGTAGCACATGGGAGACAGAAGGGCAGTGGTTACCTGTGAGTTGGAGACCATCCTTGAATACAAACTATGGGCTAAGATGGGCAGGGCTATTACACAGAGATAAACTGCCAAAAGTGTAGGTTATGCCAAACAGAAAATATTGAAAAAAAGGATCACCTAATTCTTCTAGCAAGAAAGAACAATTATGACTTTGTTTCGTGCTTGACTTCTGCTATGTGGCAAAAAATACCTCAGGGTCCTGATACTCCAACCTCATTTTCAGGTTAAGCTTACAGGTATCAGTCACCATGCTCAACTTCCTTTTATAATTCCTACTGTAGTAAAATATCCCTGAATTATAGCCCTGCGTGTAATACTTTGGTAGTAAATAGAGACTGCTCCAATTTATACTGTAGTAAAACAACCCTGAATTATTGCCCTGCTCCAAGTTAACAACAATCTTAATGAAATTCCATCCCCACAAATGGGACAAAAGCAATATGTACTCAGCAAAACTGTATTGCAAGTATAAACACAGCCAGTTTTTCACTTTCAATACAGAACTCAATTTACACAGTACTTACTCTAATATTCCCATGATCACCTCTTTGCCCATTACTATGAATACAGTAGATCCTGCCCCATTCTTAGTATATAAAGAAGGCAGTAGAGTGAGTATTATTTATATATTGTAAAATAAAGTTTCACTAATCATTGTTTAAAAATTGACTTATATTCAGGGAAAACAGATGTGATTAGTATACTCCAAAGGTTCTCATGTGCCTAAATTCACATGAGTGAACTTGAGTGTTTAAGAAAAAAAAAAAAAAAAGTATTTTTTATTTAGCACATCTACATCATTTATATTAACTTAAGGAAAATGCTCTAATGTCATGGTCTTCTTGAAGGATCAATTATCCTTACCTTTGAAAGGCAGTCTGACTGCTAGTGTTATTCCATCTACAGACATGGGTGGTATGTTTCTACTTTAATAGTAATTGGAACATGAGATACCTCAACATTATCACTCAGCTCTCCCTGGGTGTCCCATATTTTCAGAATCATCCTGGATGGCTGAGTGGTACACAGGTTTGATCATTAAAGGAGCCACAAAGTTTTAAGTTTGTCTGGTAACAACTATTTGTATCACTACATATACTCGGCTCTTATGTACCCATTTATGCTCTGGTGGTGGATGGTAGATCAGACATATATATGAAGAAGGAATGGAGGACAGAAATCAAGTTTGGGGTGATACTGTCTACCTGGGTTTTTGATATAAAGCCTAACTTACAAGACTATGAGATTCTTTCCTTCATGTATTTAAGTGTGTTGCTTTTGAACCTGGTGACCACTGAAGTCACAAGTCAGGGCTGGTTTCCCTGGAATAGCAGTTCAGGACAGTTGTAGTCCACCACATGGGCTGGAAACTGAAACCTGCTATTATGCAAAAGAGCAGAAAATGCTTGCAACTGCTCAACCTATCTTCAGCTGCTGTCTTATTTTTACGTATTTTGGAGGTGAAGTTTCTCATTCCACCTATCAATGTTGAAGTTAGAAGTATATGCAACCATTATGTTTTTTCACTCGAGACAAGGTTCCTATAGGATGCCCTGGCTGTTTTGAAACTTACTCTGTATAACAGGCTGACCTTTGGAGAACTTTCTGCCTCTGCCTCTGCCTCCAAAGTACTGGTGTTAAAGGCATAATCCACAACCCAGCCATCTGGATTAATTTTCAAGTATTGTGAGGATTGACTTCAGGTTTTCATGGCTTTGAGGGAAGTAGTTTTCAAATTAATCAATTTATTCAATGTTTCCTAATCCCCTCTTTCAAACAAACACCAATGCCTCCCATTTCTCTAAAGTTAAAATATTATTATGCTCTGTAAAACAAAAAAAAAAATTGTAAGCAGGGTGAATAGGGTAACTGCCTTGCACATTTGTCATATATATCCCTCCTTCAACTAGAATGCTTTCCATTTGCATTGCTACACAGACAACACATTCCTCTGTCTTAGATACCCACCAGCTTGTTTTGAACACCACAAAATATAAGCCTAAACATATATCATTTTTTACTTTTACAAAAAAGCCCCATGCATTTAGGTAACTATGTGTAGTGCAAGTTTATAATTGCAGCACTTGGAAGTATGGACAGATGACTGCTACTACCTCCAAGCTGGCCTTGGCTACAAAGCAAGACCCTGCCTCAAAACAAGTAAGTATACATAAAGAAACTTAAATGTAACCATGTCATATTTAATTAGTGAAAATTACAAACCAGTGGAATGGTACATGCCTTGCTCAGTACTCAGAAGCTTGAGACAGGAGTCACAAGTTCAAGGCCACAAAGGACTGTATTGCTAAGAGCCTATCTTGGAAAAAGAACAAATGAGATGAAAATAAACAATAAAACATACATTTACTTCACCACAGGTGAAAAGAAGAAAATCATATCTTACCATTCTGGTGAGCATGTGGTGCTGTGCTAAAACACTGACCACACACAATGCAGGCCAGAAAGGGGCTTACTTAGCTTATGCTCCAGGTCACTGTCCCTAATGAGAATTACAGCAGCGACTCAAGGAGGACAGTGGGGAGAAAATGTGGAGGAATGCAGGTGTCAGCTCATCTCTTGCTCTCTGACTTGCTCACAGTAAATCTTAGCCAGTCCCCTTTGTTTACAGACAGCCCCGTGCACATGGACAGTTATAAAAGCATAACTGCTGCCCGTGTACAGGTTTACAGATTTTTTTCTTTTCTTTTGCCAGCTACAAGGCCTGTGTTAAGGCCAAGAGCTCAGCTTCTCATGCTGAGGTTCCTTCTGGCAGGCTGCTGGCTCAAACCATGCAAGTTTCATTCACATCCTTGTCCCAGTACTTTCTTTACCTTTCACAAGGTAACTGTTCCCATCAGTGAACTAAGTTAGTGTTTCCACGGCCAGAGGGAAGACTGTAAGGTCTTTGCAATCTCCTGCCTCTTTAATCAGCAGGTGATGACAGTCCCAAATTACTTATTTATCAGTCTTCTCAGGCAGAAGAATGGCAGGTAGTGCATCAGTGATTCATGTGGGCATTGGACATCCATTGTTGTGTGGGCTGCCTGACAATGCTCTCCTGGTCACCAGTGCATGGGGGGCTATTGTAATTACTTTCTGTCCCAAAGTTAACATGTCAGAGTCTCTGACCAGTACAGCCATGTCCATCATAGCTTTTAGACAGCCAGACCATCCACTGCCTACAGGATCAAGCTCTTTCCCTGTTTATCGGTTACTGATGGCTGTTCAGAGTCAAAACAAATCCAGGCTCCTACATTTGACAGGATGTCTCTTTTTAACAGAAGGTAAGGGCATCCTAGGATATCTAGGAACAAGTGATATACCCGACCCACATCAAGGATCACTGCCCCCGGCGTCCAGGCAGCTCCTGTATCCTGCTAGTGGGCACTCAACTCCAATGTACTATCTGGCACAGGTACGGGAAACACCACACTTTCCAAGCCCATGGCATAGGGGATGCAGGCAAACAGGAACTGCAGCTGGTTGCCTCACTGAGGCCATGCCTTCTCCATTTCCTGAGCTGGCTCTCAGTCAGGTCCTGGTGTCTGCCCTCTGCTGGCCTACCTTTTAATTGCTAATCTCATTAACACCTGCCAGAGGGGGTAAGGGGAGACCCACCCTGCTGAGCCTCTGCAGGTAAGCAGCCCTCTTGGCAGTGGGTGTGGACTTCAGAGCACAGGGAAAGGATCACATTTAATCAGCCTCTTTTGGATTCATCCATGGCAATACTTGTATGTCAAGCACCACTGTGCAACAGGAAAACACAGCTCTCTCACACTAGAGCTGACATTTAGATGGCAGGAACGTTTAATTGCTAAGGGATGCCTTGTTTTTGCCTTCTTTTGATCTACTGGGGCACTTTCGATTGGTACACACCACCTAGTTCACCTAAATAGGAGATTCGGGAACAATTTAAAGGGATAAGTCCTTGAACCTTATATACAGGGACTCTGCGCTCTACAGAGGACAAATGACTTTTGCACCGAGAGTTTGAGTTTGGAGGCTTAACAGCAGAGCACTGCCCTAGCACCTGTGAGGCCCTCAGTTTGACCCTAAGATTCTCCATCTCCTTGGCCTCTTCCTCACCCATGCCTAATTCCACTCTAATGCTAATGGATATTTGTGTTGTTCCAGTTTGTGGCTACTATGAACAGAACTAGTGTGCACCTTCTAGCATGTTCCTCTTTCTCTCTTATTTCACTCCCCCCCCTGTCTCTCTGTGTATGTGTTTTAAACAAGCATTTATTGGGAGCAGGTCCCATAGCAGGAGTGGAAGTCAGAGACAATTTGTGGGAGCCAGGCAAGTGACCATACCATTTCACTGGCCCTGCCATTAATCTTTTACATTTTTGTGTAGACTTATAACTGTGCACTGATGGTTCCATTTGCCTGTTGTTTTCCCTGACAACTGACAAGTCTGCAACCTTTCCACTTGCTCACTGGGCCATCAAAAGAGCCCGCGGTTTCTGAAATGTCTCCCTGAGCCCTTGATCGGTTTTTACTGGGCTGTCTTTTTCTACTGGTTTGTACTTGTTTCCCTACTTTGGCTACAGGCCCTATGTCTGCTTTATATACCAACAGTTTCATTTCTTATTGTGTTGCCTTTCTGGCCAATTTTAAGTGTCTTCTATTGGAGAGAATTCTTAACTTCCAGAAAGTTCAATTTGTGATGGAGATGTATGTAGCTCAGTGTTTAGAGAGAGCTTGCCTAACATGCATGAGACCCTGGGCTCTATTCCTGGCTCTCCAGAAACTGGGTATGTATTGTGGTGTTTACCTATAATCCCAGTATTTGAGAGTTAGAGGCAGGAAGATCAGAGTTTCAAGGTCATCCTCAGCTACACAGCTACATAGCAACTTCAAGGCTAGCCTGTTATTGGAGACCCTGTCTCAAAAAGTAACCAAGTAAGCAGAAAGATTAGAGTTTGGTTTCCAGCCTCCACAGGGTGAGCTCACTACCATCTGTAACTCCAGGTGTTGTAGGGGATCTGATGGCTTTTTTTTTTTTTTTTTGGTTTTTTTTTGGCACCTATATGTGATTTTACATACACACACAAAATAAAAATAAATGTTAAAAACAAACTAATCTATCAATATTTTTAAAAGTTTGCTTTCATGACCTTTTTTCCCCTCATGTCTTACTTTACACAGTCTTTTCCTACCAGGATAGTAGTGGATGTCTTTAATTCTAGCACTTGAGAGACAGGAGAATCTGTGATTTCGAGATCAGCTTGGTTGAACATAGTGATTACACACAGATCCTGTCTCAAAAACACAAAAACAAAACCAAAAAAACCCAAAGAACAACAAAAATCCGAACTTCTTGCTTCTCAAGTCCAAGGTCATGAAGCTATTACTGAGGAGTCAAACCCTTAGCAAAGCTAATCTCAGCAGTGAACGAGTTACTGCCTAGAAACTGCCCTTCAATGAACCTGGATCACAAGGATTCTGCTAGGCTGGCTGGTTAATGCACTGCAGGAATCCTCCTGTCTCCATAATGTCCCTCTCCTCTGTATTTGGAGAAATAGTCATGTGCCACTGTCCGTGACCTTTTACCCAATGAGCCATCTCCAGCCACAGCCCTCCAGGTAGAGTTTCTACCTAAGGGCATGATGGTGAATAGTTTGGATCAAACAGCTGTTGCTGCCTCCAGCTATGTACTTATGTTTTGGGTATCACAAATTAGTTCTCCTGTAGGGTTCTTAGTCACATAGTGATATATAGGAACTGGACACCTCAGAAAGATACTCAGGACAGTTACCATGGCATTTGTTGGTACAATGGTGGCAGTGCCCTTCTTTTAGTCCTTACACTAGGGACCAGGTCAGCATCTGGTCTTAGCTGCCTTGGGAAGCCAGCCCAGTATTTGAGGCTCAGTAAGTGAAATTCTCTGCCTTTGTGTCTCTGTAGTGTGTGTGTGTGTGTGTGTGTGTGTGTGTGTGTGTGTGTGGGGTGAGTGTAGTATAAAGAATCACCCAGTCCAAGTAAATGCACATAAAGTAGACAGATCATCACACCACCCTAAATATGAACTTGGTAACTTTTATGTGAGCTGATTCATTGAGTGATGGACTATTACATTTACAAAGAGTGTGGTCGTAGGAGACCTCTGCAATGAATGAGTGATGCAGTGAGTGAACATTAATGTTAGACTGACAGATGTATATTAACTTTTTGCAGAAGGATCTCTCATCTGCTTGTTAATTTTTGTGCTAATACCTCAAATTTAGTCTATTTTGAGCTTCCACCTTATCACCGGGTACTGTTGGGGAGAAGATATTTAGTGGCAAACCACATGTTGCATTCTCACCATGCATGTACAGTGACATGTGTGGCCACAAGACCTTAGCTGATACTAAAGAGAAGCGAATAACTGGAAATGATTTTTAACATTTACTTCTGCTTTAGATAATTTATACAATAACTTAGTCCTCAACATGGGCTGTATTTAATAAAACAAATTCTCAAAAGCCCTCCATATGCCCTAACTGGTTACTCAGAGCTCTGTAGAGGATTGGGCAGTAGTGCAAATTCAGCTCTTTGAGGGTTTTGTTTCTCTGTTGGGTGGTATTGAGGTTTCAGACAAGCTGTAGTGCTCAGAGCAGCCTATTCTGGCTTGTGGGAGAACCCTTTCTTCAACTTTACTTTCATAGCATCTATGACAATCGCAACACTTAAGTTCATTTATGCACTTTCCTAAAGAGGAGAAGAGGGGGCCATGACTGCATGGGTGTGGGCCAATAAGTGCATCCCGGTATTCTATATTCTTACCTTATTAATACGAAGGCCATGCAGCTTTCAATCATTTGCTCAACTTGGTGATTTCCATTGCTACCTAACTATGCTCTTGAGCTTCTAGTTCCCCACAAGATAAAGTCCAAACTCCTTAGTTTGTTTGGAAAGCTTTGAGGAATTTTTTTTTTAAATTAAGCCCTGAGGAATTTGAGCCTTGCATACCTGGGTTCTAGAAAACAGAGTTTTACCTCTGAAATCTAAAAATCCACAGCATTTTGCTTCAGGTGAGAAACCTACCTCCAAGGTTGAATAAGACATATCAGCCACAGTCCCAAAGGAACACATAGGATTCAATTTTCAGAACAAATGCAGCTCTGCAGGGCTTGGGGCACCAAGGGCTGGCTCAGTGGTTAAGTGCAGGCCCGGTTCAATTCCTAGCACCCACATGTTGGGTCACAACTATCTGTAATTCTTTTAACAGGAGACCTGATACCCTCTCCTGGGTTCTGAAGGCTCCTGTCTCATTTATTAAATAAAAATTTTGGAAAGTAAAACTGAAACTTTGATACTACTATGTATATTAAGCTATAGTTTTTATTATGTATTTTTAGATAAATATTAAGAATTTAAAAATGGCTCTTCTCCTGTATTTCCTGGGTCATATGTCTCACACTAGGAACCCTGACCTTTTCAGAAGCTGCCCACATCCTTACCGTCTCCAGGATTTTGATATTACATCCAGGGTAGCCTCACTAAAGTACCTAGTGTACATAGCATCTTCATGTGGAATTTCACTTGCCAAGTGTTCCTCAACACCACAAACTTGCAGCTAAGCCTATTTTTTGTCAAGAAAGAGCCTGGAATTGACTGTTTATCATGACAATCATTTAGCCACTTGTAGCTGGTGGCTTCTGTGTGTGGACTGGGAAGACACAGAACATCCTTGTACAATTTCCACAAGTCAGTCCTGGCCTGGAAGTTCAGTGATAACGCCTGGCATGCAGCATTCCTCTCTATGCTTGGACTGCAGGCAGCTGTGTGGGATGGAGCCCTACTTTGCATGCTGCACTGCTTCCTCAGAAAAGGATAGGACTTGCTCCTTGCCTCTTCTTCCTCATTGGGTGCTGACCAAGGGCATGTCAGGGTTCTCCAGAACTACAGCTCCTCATCCTCTGCCAGGAAGTTCACATGTATCAAAGGTGACTCCATCCCTTGAGGCAACAAGCACTACAGGATGGGAAACCCATGTGCCTTCTTCAGACCTGGGCTCCTGTTTCACCTTTCTGTCTCTGCTCCAGGTTCTGCTGTCTCACCAAACCCTGATTCTGGCCCTCCGTGTTTTTCCAATGTTTCCCTCTCTGTCTAGACCTCACACGTTGTCCATCAGTTTACACATCTTGCTCCTACCCACATTTCCCCCATTGCTTCTGCAGTACAAACCCCAAGAGCTCTGGATACTTGGGCAAGCCCAGGTGCATGATGTCAGCAGGGCCCTACTCCTTTTTTAATCATCTCTGGTAGAGGTGTTGACCTCTGGTAGAGGTGGTGCTGGGTCACATCATTTATGGGTGCCTCAAATGTTTCTTCCCACATCTCTTATCCCACTGATTGCTCAGCAAAGGTACCAAATAATTACATAGACAGCTAAGGGTAAACTCTCTCCCATCTGAAGTTTACTTTTCTTTCCTGTTATCTTCGGCATGGGCTCTCACTCCTTTCCTGGGCTTCAGGAACCCAACCCTAACGCTACCACCAACCATAATGCTCACCCTAACTCTAACCATACCCTAAATAGAACTCTCATTGTCAGAAATACATGACCCTACCTGGATGTCATAGCCCCATCTGGGGAGAGGTGGGGAATGGGAGGGGAGTTGGTCAGGGTGAAAGAGAAGGGGGACAGAATGTAAGAGCGAGAAATGGTAGGGAGTGAGTGATAGGAATCGACAAGTAAAATAAACAATAATCATTGAAAAAAATTCAGTATGCAGGGGCTCAGAACGTGCCCATGAGGAATAGTGGATCTAAAAGAGATCTTGAGTTCTTTAGCTGAGGGAACTCTAGCAGAGGCCCAGTGATGGGTTTCAAGTATCCAGTAGGACGTTTTATTTCATTTTAAAAAATTATTTATCATGTGTAGTATCCTACTTGAATATCTCCTGGTAGAAAAGATGAGGGCAACAATCTCATTGTAGATGGTTGTGAACTACCATCTGATTGTTGGGAAGTAACTCATATCCTCTAAAAGTACAATCAGTGTGCTTGAACTTTTAGCCATCTAACCATTCCATTGCTGTGTTTGAAGAAAAGGCCTCATTATGTAATTTTGACTGGCCTGGAATTCATTGAGATTCATGCTTTTGGCTCCTGACTACTGCTGGACAGGATGTGTAGAAAGGGTAACACTCCTCCACTGATTTTGGGAGTTCAAACTTGTACAGCCATTTTCAAGATAGCTATGGCAGTTCCTCAGAAAGATGGGAATTGGTTTACCACAGGACCTGGCAATCCCCCTCACAGTTATATACCCAAATTATCCACATTCATGCAACCAAAAATGTGTTTATTTATACCTATAGCAGCATTATTTGTAATAGCAAGAACCTAGAATCTACCCAGATGCCTCTCAACTGAAGAATGGATAAAGAACTTGTGGCACATCTACACAATGGACTACTAATCTACAGAAAAAATGGAATCTGGAAATGCACAGGCAAGTGGATAGTAATTGAAGAAGCAATGATGAATGAGGTAACCCAGGAACAAAAGTAGAACATGGTAGAGAGGGAGAGAACATAAAAGAGCAAGTCATTATTGGTTTGAAGAGAAAATTGAACCTAAAGCTATATCTAGAGACCTACAAGACTGACTCCAACTAACAAACTGAGCAACAGTGGAAAGGCTTCCATTATTGACCTTCCCTGAAAATGAGATCAGCAACTAACTCGAGCACTACATGGAGCCCTCATCTACTCTCTGTAGAAAAAAAAAGCAAACACTCAGAAGTAAACACTGCGTGTAACTAGAATCCAGATGCAGAGAGAGAGAGGACAATATCGAGTTGCAGAAACACATTGAGACAGCTGACCTGATGAAGGAGGAGCTAATAGGACCCCAGACTGATAGCTGTGAATCTAGCATGGAACTGACTCAGACCCCTGAGATGGGTATCAGCTAGAAGGTGTGAGCTGTCTAATGGAGTTCAGACAGTGGGACCTGGATGTATTCCTGGTGCGCAAATGGACCTTGAGGACACATTCCCCCAATCCAGGGATGCCCCCTAAACCTAGACATAGAAGAGACATTCTAATCAACACTTCAAATGCGCTGTCAGAAATACATGACCCCACTTGGATGGCCTAGCCCTATGTGTTGATTGTGGGTGAATAGGATGGCAGGGTGGTCAGGGTGAATGTGAGGGGGCAACAGATGATAAGAGGAAGGGAAGGAATTGAGGGAGATATAGGGAACAAGGATCTACATGTAAAAAATCATGAACTAATTTTAAAAAATATCCGGCATGCATGGACTCAGGATGTTCCCAAGAGGATATGGGGATCTAACAAGTATTTGGCGGTCTTTAGCTGAGGGAACTCTAGCAGAGGCACAGTGATGGGTTTCAATTAACCAGTAGGACATTTTATTTCATTTTTAAAAGTTATTTTGTCATATGTAGTACCCTACTTGAATGTCTGCTGGTAGAAAAGAAGAGGGCAACAGATATGATTGTAGATGGTGGTGAGCTACCATCTGGTTGGTGGGAGTTAACTCATATCCTCTGTAAGTACAGTCAGTGTGCTTCAACTTTTAGTCTTCTGTCTCTTCCATTGTTGTGTTTTTAAGAAAGGGCCTCATTATGTATCTGTGACTGGCCTGGAATTCATTGAGATTCATGCTTTTGGCTCCTGAGTCCTGGGTTCAAAGGCATGAAACACCATGATCATCTCAGGAATAAAATTTTATATTGTTAACATAAATAAGCATTAGTTTAGTTAAAATGGCTAGTGCTATGCATTCTGAGACAATAATTAATTTTTATTACATTTCTTATTCACACAAAATTGAGGTAGATTTTGTTTCTTAATTAAAAAGTAGTAAATTATGGGCTATAATTAGGGGTTATTGGCTAGTGTCTAGAATTCCTGATACTAAGAGATTTAAGTTCAGCCTCTATTACCAACAAAGCAAAATAGGGCCTGAGTAGGTATCTCAGTCAATAAAGTACAAACACGAAGGACCTGAGATCAAGCAAAATGCTAAATCTAGAAGGGGATGATTAAAAGTTAAACTTGTGGGACATTTGATCATTATGTGAAAATAGGGTGATGTTTACCTTGCCTGCCTAAGGCCCTTAATTGGTTTAATAAAAAGTTAAACGGCCAATTGCTCAAAAGGAATGGTTAGGCAGGATTGCTGGGCTGAGAGAAAAACTCAGGGGAATGAATCTAGGCCTGGACCCATGCCAGGAAGACAAGGAAGGGGCTGCGAATACAGAATAATAGACAATAGGCTAATAAACATTTGTTAAAGTATAGGAAATTGTTGGGAACAAGGTTAAGTTAAAGGCCAATCATTCATAATTTAGAAATGTCTGTGTCATTATTTGGGGATGGATTGTTCCAAGAAAATCTGAAAAGAAAGTCCAACTACATAATAGCACTGGAAAGGTGAGAGAGATCTGTAAGTCTCAGTGGCAGAAATGTTTACCTTCATAAATGTGAACCTGATAAATAAGATGGATAATTGGAATTGAATTGACTTTGACACGTGATCACTCTATTGCTCTGTCTCTGTCTATCTGTGCTTCTGTCTCTCTCTCCCCATAACATAAACAAACACACCCACACCCACCCCGCACCACACACACACATACACACAGTAAACAAACAGATTTATTCCATATTGTATTATGGTTGGGTGTCTTCACATATTTTGTCCCTTTCTGTTTGTTTACTCGAGAAAGGGTTTCCCTGTGTATCCCTGCCTGTCCCAAACTCACTCTGTGTACAAGGCTGGTCAAAAACTGAAGTGATGCCTACCTCAGCATCCCTTAATACAAACTGGCTCCTTATTTAGAATTAAGGCAAAAGCTGTCAGGTTTTTCAAATTGATAAATACAAGTGAGTTGATACTGCATAATCTGAACACATATTACCTGCAAAAGCAACATATGTAGTGCCACAATACTCTGCAATGACACAGAAAATACACTTTGAAATTGACACACTCCATCTTTTTCAAAATTGAATCTGAAGTTAGTTCCAATTTTTTCATACACAATATGATATGTTTATTAATATTGACAAACTGTTCATTCCTAATCTTTTAAAACAATCAAAATTATTATGAGATACATAAATTCCAATCAAATTTTATGGGGGAATGAATGCAGCAGCATACCTTTGTTTGCCTCAAAGTTGCCACATGTTGTTGGAACAGGTTCAGCTTCTCTACAGTTGGGTCAGAGGTGATATGCACATCATACACAGGCCTATGAAGAAGTTTACAGAGTTCCTCATATTGTTATAAGAGTAGTTTATGTTTATGAATTCTCTCTTTTTTACATTTTTTGAGATATTCTACTTGAGTGTCCAATTCTTTTCTAGTTAATGGAGACTTTTCTCTTTCTTTTTTTTATGAAACCAGATATGATTATAGTAAGGTGCAAGGATGGTAATGGAACTACAAAATAATAGGAATGCCAAATGGTTAAATTGACATACAAGGCAGTTTAAGCCTCGGGTGGTGGCACAATTTTTTAAATGTAGCACTTGGGAGACAGAAGGGCAGTGGTTACCTGTGAGTTGGAGACCACCCTTGAATACAAACTATGGGCTAAGATGGGCAGGGCTATTACACAGAGATAAACTGCCAAAAGTGTAGGTTATGCCAAACAGAAAATATTGTAAAAAATGATCACCTAATACTTCTAGCAAGAAAGAACAATTATGACTTTGTTTCGTGCTTGACTTCTGCTATGTGGCAAAAAATACCTCAGGGTCCTGATACTCCAACCTCCTTTTCAGGTTAAGCTTACAGGTATCTGTCACCATGCTCACCTTCCTTTTACAATTCCTACTGTAGTAAAATATCCCTGAATTATAGCCCTGCGTGTAATATCTTTGGTAGTAAATAGAGACTGCTCCAATTTATACTGTAGTAAAACACCCCTGAATTATTGCCCTGCTCCAAGTTAACAACAATCTTAATGAAATTCCATCCCCACAAATGGGACAAAAGCAATATGTACTCAGCAAAACTGTATTGCAAGTATAAACACAGCCAGTTTTTCACTTTCAATACAGAACTGAATTTACACAGTACTTACTCTAATATTCCCATGATCACCTCTTTGCGCGTTACTATGAATACAGTAGATCCTGCCCCATTCCTAGTATATAAAGAATGAAGTAGAGTGAGTATTATATATATATTGTAAAATAAAGTTTCACTAATCATTGTTTAAAAATTGACTTATATTCAGGGAAAACAGATGTGATTATTATACTCCAAAGGTTCTCATGTGCCTAAATTCACATGAGTGAAATTGAGTGTTTAAGAAAAAAAAAGTATTTTTTATTTAGCACATCTACATCATTTATATTAACTTAAGGAAAATGCTCTAATGTCATGGTCTTCTTGAAGGATCAATTATCCTTACCTTTGAAAGGCAGTCTGACTGCTAGTGTTATTCCATCTACAGACATAGGTGGTATGCTTCTACTTTAATAGTAATTGGAACATGAGATACCTCAACATTATCACTCAGCTCTCCCTGGTGTCCCATATTTTCAGAATCATCCTGGATGGCTGATTGGTACACAGGTTTGATCATTAAAGGAGCCAAAAGTTTTAAGTTTGTCTGGTAACAACTATTTGTATCACTACATATACTCGGCTCTTATGTACGCATTTATTCTCTGGTGGTGGATGGTAGCTCAGACATATATATGAAGAAGGAATGGAGGACAGAAATCAAGATTGGGGTGATACTGTTTACCTGGGTTTTTGATATAAAGCCTAACTTACAAGACTATGAGATTCTTTCCTTCATGTATTTAAGTGTGTTGCTTTTGAACTTGGTGACCACTGAAGTCACAAGTCAGGGCTGGTTTCCCTGGAATAGCAGTTCAGGACAGTTGTAGTCCACCACATGGGCTGGAAACTGAAACCTGCTCTTATGCAAAAGAGCAGAAAATGCTTGCAACTGCTCAACCTATCTTCAGCTGCTGTCTTATTTTTATGTATTTTGGAGGTGAAGTTTCTCATTCCACCTATCAATGTTGAAGTTAGAAGTATATGCAACCATTATGTTTTTTCACTCGAGACAAGGTTCCTATAGGATGCCCTGGCTGTCTTGAAACTTACTCTGTACAACAGGCTGACTTTGGAGAACTTTCTGCCTCTGCCTCTACCTCCAAAGTACTGGTGTTAAAGGCATAATCCACAACACAGCAATCTGGATTAATTTTCAAGAATTGTGAGGATTGACTTCAGGTTTTCATGGCTTTGAGGGAAGTAGTTTTCAAATTAATCAATTTATTCCGTGTTTCCTAACCCCCTCTTTCAAACAAACACCAATGCCTCCCATTTCTCTAAAGTTAAAATATTATTATGCTCTGTAAAACAAAAAAAAAAAATTGTAAGCAGGGTGAATAGGGTAACTGCCTTCCACATTTGTCATATATATCCCTCCTTCAACGAGAATGCTTTCCATTTGCATTGCTACACAGACAACACATTCCTCTGTCTTAGATACCCACCAGCTTGTTTTGAACACCACAAAATTTAAGCCTAAACATATATCATTTTTTACTTTTACAAAAAAGCCCCATGGATTTAGGTAACTATGTGTAGTGCAAGTTTATTATTGCAGCACTTGGAAGTATGGACAGATGACTGCTACTACCTCCAAGCTGGACATGGCTACAAAGCAAGACCCTGCCTCAAAACAAATAAGTATACATAAAGAAACTTAAATGTAACCATGTCATATTTAATTAGTGAAAATTACAAACCAGTGGAATGGTACATGCCTTGCTCAGTACTCAGAAGCTTGAGACAGGAGTCACAAGTTCAAGGCCACAAAGGACTGTATTGCTAAGAGCCTATCTTGGAAAAAGAACAAATGAGATGAAAATAAACAATAAAACATACATTTACTTCACCACAGGTGAAAAGAAGAAAATCATATCTTACCATTCTGGTGAGCATGTGTTGCTGTGCTAAAACACTGACCACACACAATGTAGGCCAGAAAGGGGCTTACTTAGCTTATGCTCCAGGTCACTGTCCCTAATGAGAATTACAGCAGCGACTCAAGGAGGACAGTGGGGAGAAAATGTGGAGGAATGCAGGTGTCAGCTCATCTCTGGCTCTCTCACTTGCTCACAGTAAAGCTTAGCCAGTCCCCTTTGTTTACAGACAGCCCCGTGCACATGGACAGTTATAAAAGCATAACTGCTGCCCGTGTACAGGTTTACAGATTTTTTTCTTTTCTTTTGCCAGCTACAAGGCCTGTGTTAAGGCCAAGAGCTCAGCTTCTCATGCTGAGGTTCCTTCTGCCAGGCTGCTGGCTCAAACCATGCAGGTTTCATTCACATCCTTGTCCCAGTCCTTTCTTTACCTTTCACAAGGTAACTGTTCCCATCAGTGAACTAAGTTAGTGTTTCCACGGCCAGAGGGAAGACTGTAAGGTCTTTGCAATCTCCTGCCTCTTTAATCAGCAGGTGATGACAGTCCCAAATTACTTATTTATCAATCTTCTCAGGCAGAAGAATGGCAGGTAGTGCATCAGTGATTCATGTGGGCATTGGACATCCATTGTTGTGTGGGCTGCCTGACAATGCTCTCCTGGTCACCAGTGCATGGGGGGCTATTGTAATTACTTTCTGTCCCAAAGTTAGCATGTCAGAGTCTTTGACCAGTACAGCCATGTCCATCATAGCTTTTAGACAGCCAGACCATCCACTGCCTACAGGATCAAGCTCCTTCCCTGTTTATCGGTTACTGATGGCTGTTCAGAGTCAAAACAATTCCAGGCTCCTACATTTGACAGGATGTCTCTTTTTAACAGAAGGTAAGGGCATCCTAGGATATCTAGGAACAAGTGATATACCCGACCTACATCAAGGATCACTGCCCCCGGCGTCCAGGCAGCTCCTGTATCCTGCTAGTGGGCACTCAACTCCAATGTACTATCCGGCACAGGTACGGGAAACACCACACTTTCCAAGCCCATGGCATAGGGGATGCAGGCGAACAGGAACTGCAGCTGGTTGCTTCACTGAGGCCATGCCTTCTCCATTTCCTGAGCTGGCTCTCAGTCAGGACCTGGTGTCTGCCCTCTGCTGGCCTGCCTTTTAATTGCTAATCTCATTAACACCTGCCAGAGGGGGTAAGGGGAGACCCACCCTGCTGAGACACTGCAGGTAGGCAGCCCTCTTGGCAGTGGGTGTGGACTTCAGAGCACAGGGAAAGGATCACATTTAATCAGCCTCTTTTGGATTCATCCATGGCAATACTTGTATGTCAAGCACCACTGTGCAACAGGAAAACACAGCTCTCTCACGCTAGAGCTGACATTCAGATGGCAGGAACGTTTAATTTCTAAGGGATGCCTTGTTCTTGCCTTCTTTTGATCTACTGAGGCACTTTCGATTGGTACACACCACCTAGTTCACCTAAATAGGAGATGCGGGAACAATTTAAAGGGATAAGTCCTTGAACCTTATAGACAGGAACTCTGGGCTCTACAGAGGACAAATGACTTTTGCACAGAGAGGTTGAGTTTGGAGGCTTAACAGCAGAGCACTGCCCTAGCACCTGTGAGGCCCTCAGTTTGACCCTAAGCTTCTCCATCTCCTTGGCCTCTTCCTTACCCATGCCTAATTCCACTCTAATGCTAATGGATATTTGTGTTGTTCCAGTTTGTGGCTACTATGAACAGAACTCGTGTGTACCTTCTAGCATGTTCCTCTTTCTCTCTTATTTCACTCCCCCCTCCCCGTCTGTCTGTGTATGTGTTTTAAACAAGCATTTATTGGGAGAAGGTCCCATAGCAGGAGTAGAAGTCAGAGACAATTTGTGGGAGCCAGGCAAGTGACCTTACCATTTCACTGGCCCTGCCATTAAGTTTTTACATTTTTGTGTAGACTTATGACTGTGCACTGATGGTTCCATTTGCCTGTTGTTTTCCCTGACAACTGACAAGTCTGCAACCTTTCCACTTGCTCACTGGGCCATCAAAAGAGCCCGCGGTTTCTGAAATGTCTCCCTGAGCCCTTGATCGGTTTTTACTGGGCTGTTTACTGATGGGTTTTCTACTGGTTTGCACTTGGCTCCATGTAGCACATAAGTTAGTTGTTGATCTTATTTTCAGGGAAGGTCAATAATGGAAACCTTTCCACTGTAGCTCAGATTCTTAGTTGGAGTCAGTCTTGTAGGTCTCTAGATATAACTTTAGGTTCAATTTTCTCTTCAAACCAATAATGAATTGCTCTTTTATGTTATCTTCCTCTCTACCATGTTCTACTTTTTGTGCCTGGGTTACCTCATTCATGATTGCTTCTTCAAGTACCATCCACTTGCCAGTGCATTTCAAGATTCCATTTTTTTCTGTAGATTAGTAGTCCATTGTGTAGATGTGCCACAATTCTTTATCCATTCTTCAGCTGAGAGGCATCTGGGTAGCTTCTAGGTTCTTGCTATTACAAATAATGCTCCTATAGGTATAATTAAACACATTTTTGGTTGCATGAATGTGGTTAATATGGGTATATGCATATGGGGGGGGATTGCCAGGTCCTGTGGTAAACCAATTGCCATCTTGCTGAGGTACTGCCATACCTATCTTGAAAATGGCTGTACAAGTTTGAACTCCCAAAAGCAGTGGAGGAGTGTTCCCCTTTCTACACATCCTGTCCAACAGTACTCAGGAGCCAAAAGCCTGAATCTCAATGAATTCCAGGCCAGTCAAAATTACATAATGAGGCCTTTTCTACAAACACAACAATGGAATGGATAGATGGCTAAATGTTCAAGCATGCTGGTTGTACTTAAAGAGGATATGAGTTACTTCCCACCAACCAGATGATAGTTCACAACCATCTACAATGAGATTGTTGCCCTTGTCTTTTCTACCATGAGATATTCAAGTAGGATACTACATATGATTAATAATTTTTTAAAATGAAATAAAACGTCCTACTGGATACTTGAAAGCCATCACTGGGCCTCTACTAGAGTTCCCTCAGCTAAAGACCTCAAGATCTCTGTTAGATCCACTATTCCTCATGGGCACGTTCTGAACCCCTGCATACTGAATTTTTTCAATTATTATTGTTTATTTTACTTTTTGATTCCTATCCCTCACTCCCCACCCTTTCTCGCTCTTACATTCTGTCCCCCTTCTCTTGCACCGTGACCACTACCCCTCCCATTCACCCCCTCTCCCCATATGGGGCTATGACATCCAGTTAGGGTCATGTATTTCTGACAATGAGAGTTCTATTTAGGGTATGGTTAGAGTTAGGGTGAGCATTATGGTTGGTGGTAGCATTAGGGTTGGGTTCCTGAAGCCCAGGAAAGGAGTGAGAGCCCATGCCGAAGGTAACAGGAAAGGAAAGTAAACCTCAGATGGGAGAGAGTTTACCCTTAGCCATCTATGTAATTATTTGGGACCTTTGCTGAGCAATCAGTGGGATAAGAGATGTGGGAAGAAACATTTGAGGCACCCATAAATGATGTGACCCAGCGCCAAGGTCAAAACCTCTACCAGAGATGATTAATAAAGGAGCAGGGCCCTGCTGACATCATGCACCTGGGCTTGCCCAAGGATCCAGAGCTCTTGGGGTTTGTACTGCAGAAGCAATGGGGGAAATGTGGGTAGGAGCAAGGTGTGTAAACTGATGGACTACCTGTGAGTTCTAGACAGAGAGGGAAAGTTTGGAAAAACACAGAGGGCCAGAATCAGGGTTTGGTGAGACAGCAGAACCTGGAGCCCAGAGACAGAAAGGTGAAACAGGAGCCCAGGTCTGAAGAAGGCACATTAGTTTCCCATCCTGTAGTGATTGTTGCCTCAAAGGATGGAGTCACCTTTGATACATGTGACATTACTGGCACAGGATGAGAAGCTGTAGCACTAGACAACCTTGACATGCCCTTGGTCAGCACCCAAAGAGGTAGCAGAGGCAAGGAGCAAGTCCCATCCTTTTCTGAATAAGCAGTGCAGCATGCAACATAGGGCTCCATCCCACACAGCTGCCTGCAGTCTATGCATAGAGAGGAATGCTGCATGGCAGGCGTTATCACTGAACTTCCAGGCCAGGACTGACTTGTGGAAATTGTACAAGGATGTTCTGTGTCTTCCCAATCCACACACAGAAGCCACCAGCTACAAGTGGCTAAATGATTGTCATGATAAACAGTCAATTCCAGGGTCTTTCTTTACAAAAAATAGGCAAGTGAAATTCCACATGAAGATGCCATGTACACTAGGTACGTTAGTGAGGCTACCGTGGACGTAATATGAAAATCCTTGAGATGGTAAGGATGTGGGCAGCTTCTGAAAAGGTTAGAGTACCTAGTGTGAGACATATGACCCAGGAAATACAGTAGAAGAGCCATTTTTAAATTCTTAATATTTATCTAAAAATACATAATAAACACTATAGCTTCATATACATAGTAGTATCAAAGTTTCAGTTTTACTTTCCAAAATTTTTATTTAATAAATGTGACAGGAGCCTTCAGAATCCAGGAGATGGTATCAGGTCTCCTGTTAAGAGAATTACAGATAGTTGTGACCCACCATGTGGGTGCTAGGAATTTAGAACTAGATCAAATGATCACCAGCCTATAATTCACATCACCAGAGGAACTAGGATACAAGTTGTATTCTAAGAGATTCATATAAAGTCCCTCACAGAACTGGGAAGGGACAAGTCCCCCATACCTCAGGTAAAGTGGGGGAAGACAGCTAATGGAGAGAGAAGTAGGAGAAAATGAGAGGGAGGAGAGGAAGGCATGTGCGACCAGGAGGATTGAGCCTGGTTAGGAATGGAAAATAGGAAAGAGAGAGAGAGTCAGAGACAGAGAGAGAGAACATAAAAGAGGGAGCCAATATTGGTTTGATGATAAAGTTGCACACAAAGAAAGGTCGAGGGAACTACAAGACTGCTCCCAACTAACAATCTCAGCTTCCTTGGAAAGGCTATCATAAATGCCCTTCCAGGAGAGTGAGATCAACAACTAACTTCTCCATGGAGTCCTCAACTAATGCCTGTTGAAAACAGGAGCAAACACCCATACATAAACACTGAGCCGAACTACAACCCAGAAGCAGATGGAGAGGACAAGACCATGCGGTAGAAGTACATAGAGACAGCTTACCTGAACAAGGAGGAACTAAAGGCCACTAGACTGATAGCTGGGAAGCCAACAGGGGACTGACTTGGACCCCCCCTGAATATGGGTCTCAGCCAGAAGGTCTGAGCAGTCTAAGAGACCTCAGACAGTGGAGCCAGGATGTATCCCTGGTGCACAAAAGGACTTTGCAAACATATCCCCCATGGAGGGATAACTGCCTTATTCTAGAGATAGGAGAGAAGCCCTAGTCCCTACTTCACAGGACCTGTCAGATCTACATGACCCCAACTGGATGGCCTTCCTCTACATATGGTATTGTGGTGGGGGGTTGGGAGGGGAGGGTGTTTAGAGTGCATGGGAGAGGGCAGAGAGGGCAAAAGGGAGGGAAGGAGGGAGGGAGGGCTGGAGGGGAGGGAAGGAGGGAGGGAACGGGAACTGGGATCGACATGTAAAATAATAAATTAAAAAAAAAAAAAACACTTTGTCTCCAAAATTTAAGTTGAAGAACAAGTTACTGGGGCAAAGGATTTCTATTTTTGTTTCCACAGAAAATGAAAAGATGTGGATTCCTTACAGACTAATGTGGTTTGATCACACCAGACCGCCTGAAACAGAGTACAAGTTGGTCCTGCATTCCAAACAGCTGGACAAAACAGCCCTACAGACTACAGCTAGGATATCTGAATCTTCTTCGATTCCCCCAAGATAGCGCCCCTTACCAGCAGGAAGTAGTTTGGAAAGAACGACGCCCAAATTCCCAAATATTGTGTATGAATGTTTGTTTTCATTTAATTGGACTTTGTTATATAAAATTACAAAAAAAATCCTCAAAGCTTTCCAAACAAACTAAGGAGTTTGGACTTTATGTTGTAGGGAACTATAAGCTCTAGAGGGTAGTTAGGTAGCAATGGAAATAACCAAGTTTAGCAAATGATTGAAAGCTGCATGGCCTTCATAATAAAAAGGAAGAAGATAGAATCCCAGGATGCACTTAGTGGCCCACACCCATGCAGTCATGACCCCCTCTTCTCCTCTTTAGGAAAGTGCATAAATGAACTTCAGTGTTGTGATTGTCATAGATGCTATGAAAGTAAAGTCTGAAGAAAGGGTACTCCCACAAGCCCACAAGCCAACAAGGCTCCTCTGAGCACTAAAGCTTGTCTGAAGCCTCAACACCACCCAAAAGAGAAACAAACACCTCAAAGAGCTGAATTCCCTCTACTGCCCAATCCTCTACAGAGCTCTGAATAACCAGTTAGGGCATATGGAGGGCTTTTGAGAATTTGTTTTATTAAATACTGTCCATGTTGAGGACTAAGTTATTGTATAATTTATCTAAAGCAGAAGTGAATATTAAAAATTATTATCAGTTATTTGCTACTCTTTACTATCAGCTAAGGTCTTGTGGCCACACATGTCACTGTACATGCATGGTGAGAATTCAACATGTGGTTTGCCACTAAATGTCTTCTTCCCAACCCTACCTAGTGATAAGGTGGAAGCTCAAAATAGCCTAAATTTGAAGTATTTGCACAGAAATTAATAAGCAAATGAGAGATTCTTCTGCAAAAAGGTAATATACATCTGTCAGTCTAACATTAATGTTCACACACGGCACCACTCTCTCCTTGCAGAGGTTCTCCACGACCACACTCTTTGTAAATGTAGTAGTCTATCACTCAATGAAGCAGGTGACATAAAAGTTACCAAGTTCATGTTTAGGGTGATGTGATGATCTGACTACTTTATTTGCATTTACTTGGACTGGGTGATTCTTTATACTACACACACACACACACACACACACACACACACACACACACACACCACAGAGACCAAGGGAAGAGAATTTCACTTACTGATCCTCAAATATTCGGATGGCTTCCCAAGGCAGCTAAGACCAGATGCTGGCCTAGTCCCTGGTGTAAGGACTAAAAGAAGGGCACTGCCACCATTGTACCACCAAATCCCATGGTAACTGTCCTTGGTATCATTCTGAAGTGTCCAGTTTCTAAATGTCACTATCTGGCTAAGAACACTACAGGAGAACTAATTTGTGATACCCAAAACATAAGTACAACAGCTGTTTGATCCAAACTATTCACCATCATGCTGTTAGGTAGACCCTCTACTTGAATGGCTGGGGCTGGAGATGGCTCATTGGGTAAAAGGTCAGGGACAGTGGCACATGACTATTTCTCCAAATAGTCCTCCAAATAGAGTAGAGGGACAATATGGAGACAGGAGGATACCTGCAGTGCATTAACCAGCCACTCTCTAAACACTGAGCTACATACATCTCCAGCACAAATTGAACTTTCTGGAAGTTAAGAATTCTCTCCAATAGAAGACACTTAAAATTGGCCAGAAAGGCAACACAGTAAGAAATGAAACTGTTGGTATATAAAGCAGACATAGGGCCTGTAGCCAAAGTAGGGAAACAAGTGCAAACCAGTAGAAAAAGACAGCCCAGTAAAAACCGATCAAGGGCTCAGGCAGACATTTCAGAAACCGCGGGCTCTTTTGATGGCCCAGTGAGCAAGTGGAAAGGTTGCAGACTTGTCAGTTGTCAGGGAAATCAACAGGCAAATGGAACCATCAGTGCACAGTCATAAGTCTACACAAAAATGTAAAAACTAAACAGCAGGGCCAATGAAATGGTAAGGTCACTTGCCTGGCTCCCATAAATTGTCTCTGACTTCCACTCATGCTGTGGCACCTGCTCCCAATAAATGCTTGTTTCAAACACACACAGACAAAGAGAGAGAGAGATAGAGAATAAGAGAGAGAGGAATATGCTAGAATATGCCCACTATTTCTGTTCATATTAACCACAAACTGAAACAACATAAATATTCATCAGCATTAGACTGGAATTATGCATGGGGGGAAGCAGAC
This sequence comes from Phodopus roborovskii, assembly GCF_943737965.1. Taxonomy (NCBI): domain Eukaryota; kingdom Metazoa; phylum Chordata; class Mammalia; order Rodentia; family Cricetidae; genus Phodopus; species Phodopus roborovskii. The sequence goes on along the minus strand of NW_026125776.1, from coordinate 257,436 downwards.
CAGAACCTATAATATGAAGCTTAAATAGCCAGAGTGCCTTCTGTTGCATTGTGCCTGCTTTCTTTACTGTTTGAAGGTGAAATTTTCTTGGATAGGTAGTTTATGCTTGTTGGGATAGGGGTGGGGGTAGCAGGGATTTATGTTTGTTTTCTATTGAGGATGAAACAGTCAGAGGTGTTAAAGTCAGACAGCTTAACCAGTGGTGGAGTGGAGACACAGACCCTAAGTCATTGGTGCTGTCAGGTTCAGCAAAAGCAACAAAATCTTAGGTCTCCTCCTAGCCTAGGGAATAAGATTCTCTAGCTGCCAGGGGCCTCACAGCAGTTGCTCACAACCTGATTGTAAGACACCACAGGTGAGGAAGAGGCCAAGTAGATTGAGAAGCTTAGGGTCAAACTGAGGGCCTCACAGGTGGTAGGGCAGTGCTCTGCTGCTGAGCCTCCACACTCAATGTCTCTGTGCCAAAGTCATCTCTCCTCTGTAGAGCCCTGAAACTCTTTCTATCAGGTTCAAGTACTTATCCCTAAAACTGTTCCTGCATCTCCTATTTAGGTGAACTAGGTGGTGTGTACCAATCGAAACTTCCCCAGTAGGTCTAATGAAGGCAAGAACAAGCCATCCCTTAGCATTAAATGTTCCTGCCATCTGAATGTTAGCTCTGGCATAAGAGGGCTTTGTTTTCCTGTTGGAGAGTCGTGCTTGACATGTAAGTATGGCCATGGGTGAATCCAAAAGAAGCCATGGAAATGTGATCCTTTCCCTGTGCTCCCTAGTCCATACCCATTGCTAAGGAGGGCTGCCTTTCCTGCAGAGGCTTGGCTGGTTGTGGCTCACCTTACCCCCTCTGGCAGGTGTTAATGAGATTAGCAATTAAAAGGCAAGCCAGCAGTGGCCAGACCCCAGGACCTGACTGAGAGCTAGTTCAGGAAATTCAGAAGGCATGGCCTCAGTGGGGCAACCAGCTGCAGTTATTATTTGCCTGTACATCCTATGCCTTGGGCTTGGCAAGTGTGGTGTTTCCCCTACCTGTGCCAGATAGTACAGCAGAGTTGGGTGCCCACTAGCAGGATGCGGGAGGGTCCTGTATGCCAGTGGCAGTGATCCTTGATGTAGGCAGGATATATCAATTGTTCGTAGATATCCCAGTGTGCCCTCTGTTAAAAAGAGACATCCTGTCAAATGTACGAGCCTGGATTTATTTTGACTCTGAACAGCTATCATTAACCGATAAACAGGGAAGGAGCTTGATCCTGTAGCCAGTGGATGGTCTGTGTTAGGAACTAGCAGGCAGCTGACCCCTGCCCTAAGGATGGGTGGGACTCTCTTGGCCTTGTCAGCTTTACCTGGCAGCTAGAGGACTCATTTACACTGAAAGACCTAAAAAGTAATGTTAATTATGGACTAACCTAGAAGCCAATATGTGTTCCTTGGAATTTGCTAGCTTCCACTCACAAGTCCCTGAGATTAGAAGAATTCACACTGCCCCTCCTTTCCTGTGAGACAACAGGTGGTAAATAGGGTCAAGAGATAGCTGTAACTCTGGTTTGCCCAGACTAGGTTAATTAGCACACCTGAAGCCCTAAGGTCTGCTGACCCTAATAGACAGACCATCAGGCCTCCAAGGGTCAAGTACTCAATGGAAAGAGGGTCCCACCCCTTCCTATGCTTGTACATTTGCCTTTAAAAACACCTGGGCCCAGGGGAGGGGGCTTCTCCCTAGCTGCAAGCTGGAGGAGCCTGTTTGTGCAATTGTTTCCTGTTCATTAAAGCCTCTTGCATTTTGCAGCAACTGGACTGGACACTGAGTTCTTGGGGTATCGACTCCTCATTCTGGAAGACTCCTCATTCTGAAGGTCTTACAACACATGCTCAAGCCTCTTTTAAAATAAGCTCTCCAAGTGCTTCTCTCTCTTTGCTCTCTCTCTGCTCTCTCTCTGCCTCTCTCTGCTCTCTCTGGTCTCTCTGCTCTCTCACATCTCTCTCTGCCTCTCTTTGCTCTCTCTCTCTCTCTCTGTCTCTCTGCTCTCTCTCCTGCTTCTGGTTGGCCACCAGATACCCCCTCTTTTCTCCCCTTGCTCAATAAACTACATGTGGGCACTGAGTCTTGTGTTTGTGTTTCTTAGGCATTAGCTGCAGCAAAAGAACAACATTGGTTCCGAACCCCAGGCAGGCTCTCCATGTGGGTCACTGGTGGCCTTCTTCTGGCAGGCGGCAGCCAGAGACACTCTTTCAGATACCAGAAGTATGCCTCCATCCACCCCCCCACCCTCATCCGCCCACCCCGTTTGCTGGAAATACTACCCTACACTGACTTCAATTAGGTAAGGTACTCTTTTAAATTTTAACCCATTTCCTTAAGGTCGGGTACATTCCTCACGGGTGGAAGACATACCGACCTTGGCGGTATATCTGCTCTGCTCTAGGACTGCTGAGTCCTTCCAGCCCCTGTTGGCCCTGGCAAAGTACTTGGGCTGAGGAGCTTCCAGTAAAGCTCTGCCATTCTCATTTACGGTGTTGCCACACCCTTGAGCTGACGAGTTCCAAGACTGCATGGTCACTTTCTGCTCTACCCATGGGGAATAAACCGACCAAGGAAATACCCCTCACCACTCCACTGGGATTCCTGATAGATGCCACTTGTTAAGGCACCCAGTCTCATTTACCTTTGTACTGAAAAGGTGGGCTAGATATCCCCTAGAAAATAATTCAAATTGGCCAGGTAAAGGCTCTCTAGATCCTGATATTTTACTGGATCTTTCAAATTACTGCCAGCAAACAGGTAGATGGAAGGAGTTTTTTCTATCTCTCTGCTAAATAATCTCTTACCCTAAACTTATTTCTGTTCTCTTCCTGCCACGTTAAAACTCTCCTGCTGCCACAGCCACTGCCGCAGCCTGTCTCAGAGCCTGGGCTGAGGAAGCATCTACTCAAGTCAAAATTTTATCTCAAAACTTTATGATTTCTGCTAGTTTTTGGGGATATGTTTATGGCAGCCACCATCTTGACCACATGGCCTAGCCTCACCCCCCCATGGTTCTTCCCTCTGCTACACCAGCCACCTAGGCAGAGGTGGTCTAGCCAGCTTCTGCCACCAACAGAACCTGTAATTCATTTACCTTTTGCTTTTATTCTTTTATTTGCTTTATTCTTTATACTTTGTCTCTAATTTTTTTTCACTATGTCATATATAGCTTCACATTCTAGTCTTCTCAGTTTTACCCAGTCCTGTTTAATGTGTCTGTACATTTAATTTAAATTTATGTATATGTAAGCTAACTCATACAACTTAAATTCAACTGTACTAAGTCTCAAATACTTCTAAATTGTTATGCGCCTTTTTAATGGTGGTAAACATTTAAGGTTATACATGTCTATTTCAAGCTAACAAAATATCTATGCCACCCAGTCTTTCCTGTAAGCTGTTTATAAAGGTTAAGCCTCTATTATCAAAGGGAGTTTTTCTCTATCTCTTTGTCCTCTACAGGGATAACTGTAACCTAATAAGTTAAAACCAGTTACAGTCAGGCTTCAGGGCTCTGAGTAAAACATCCCTCCACAGCCTCTCAGCTTGGATCCAGTTGCCCAAACAGATTAATTAATTACAGGGATAAAGCTTTACCTAGCCACCTGTGTGCTCAAGACAAGTAACTAAAGACATATTTTTGTATACTAAGTTATGCTAGACAGTCAGACAGCCCTCAAATGCTCAGAGATCTAGAGAATATGGCATTTAAAATGTTTCCTTAAAAAGCTTTTATAACAGAGAGACAGGCCAGCTGCTGGCACCACGCATTTCCTCCAAGAAGACTGATGGACACTGAAAGAAACTCCACCCACAAAAGTTCCAATGCTAGCCACTGAGCAATCCTGCCTTTCATCTCAACTGCTGCAAAGGGCTCTAAGGACCGTGGACAAGAGGGCAGTGGAATAGACTTTCTCCACGTTGCTTGGGCCAACGGTAGGTAAGTCTTCCAAAAGCTCCTAATCCACAGGTCTCATGCCATCAACAGAAGGCAGATGTCCTTAAAGCCTCTGACTTCAACAACTGTGGAGGACCATGCCCAACCCCCACCTTTTTTAATAACAATAAAATGTGGAAATGTTACGAACTAGCAGCCAGCTGACCCCGGACCCAAGGATGGGCAGGATGCTCATGGCCTTGCCATCTCTACATCAGCTTTACCTGGCAACAAGAGGACTCAGTTAGGCATGCACAAGCCTCTTTTAAAGCAACTACACCAAGTACCTATCTCTCTCTGCTCTCTCTCTGCCTCTCTCTGGTCTCTCTGCTCTGTCTCTGGTCTCGCTGCTCTCTCTCACTCCTTCTTTCAGTTGGCCAACAGCTAAGCCCTCTTTCTCTCCCTTCACTCAATAAACACCACGTGGGCACTGAGTCTCCTTTGTATGTTTCTTAGGCATTAGCTGCAGCAAAAGAACAACAGTCTGGCTGTCTAAAAGTTATGTCTGCCATGGCTGTACTGGTCAAAGATGCTGACAAGTTATCTTTGGGGCAGAAAGTAACTACAATAGCCCCCTATGCACTAGAGCAGGAGAGCATTGTGCAGCAGCCCACAGACCGATGGATAACCAATGCACAAATGAATCACTGATGCACTACCTGCCACTCTTCTGCCTGAGAAGACCGATGAACTAGTAATTTGTGACTGTCATCAACTGCTGATTAAAGAGACTGGAGTTTGCAAAGATCTTACAGACTTCCCTCTGGCAGGGGAAGCACTAAAAGGACTGGGACAGTGATGTGAATAAAACCTGCACTGTTTGAACCAGCAGTCTGACAGAAGGAACCTCAGCATGAGAAGCTGATCTCATGGCCTTAACACAGGCCTTGCAGCTGGCCAAAGAAAAGATAACATCTGGAAGCTTGTACAAGGGCAGCAGTTATGCTTTTATAACTGTCCATGTGCACGGGGCTATCTGTACACAAAGAGGACCAGCTAAGGTTTACTGTGAGAAAGTGAGAGAGCCAGAGATGAGCTGACAACTGCATTCCTCCACACTTTCTTCCCACTGTCCTGCTTGATCGCTGTTGTAATTCTCATTCGGGACAGTGACCTTGAGCATAAGCTAAGTAAGCCCCTTTCTGGCCTGCATTGTGTGTGGTCAGTGTTTTAGCACAGGAAAAGAAGATATGATTTTCTTCTTATCAACTGTGGTGAAGTAAATGTATGTTTTATTGTTTATTTTCATCTCATTTGATCTTTTTCCAAGATAGGCTCTTAGCAATACATTCCTTTGTGGCCTTGAACTTGTGACTCCTGTCTCAAGCTTCTGAGTACCAAGCAAGGCATGTACCATCCCACTGGTTTGTACTTTTCACTCATTAAATATGAGATGGTTACATTTAAGTTTCTTTATGTATACTCATTTGTTTTGAGGCAGGGTCTTGCTTTGTAGCTAAGGCCAGCTTGGAGATATTAGCAGTCATCTATCCATATTTCCAAGTGCTGCAATTATAAACTTGCACTATACATAGCTACCTAAATGCATGGGCTTTTTTTTGTAAAAGTAAAAAATGATATATGTTTAGGCTTAAATTTTGTGGTGTTCAAAACAAGCTGGTGGGTATCTAAGACAGAGGAATATGTTGTCAGTTTGGCAATGCAAATGGAAAGCATTCTAGTTGGAGGAGGGATATATATGACAAATGTGGAAGGCAGTTACCCTATTCACCCTGCTTACAATTTTTTTTTTCGTTTTACAGAGCATAATAATATTTTAACTTTAGAGAAATGGGAGGCATTGGTGTTTGTTTGAAAGAGGGGTAAGGAAACATTGAATAAATTGATTAATTTGAAAACTACTTCCCTCAAAGCCATGAAAACCTCAAGTCAATCCTCACAATTCTTGAAAATTAATCCAGATTGCTGGGTTGTGGTTTATGCGTTTAACACCAGTACTGTGGAGGCAGAGGCAGAAAGATCTCCAAAGGTCAGCCTGTTCTACAGAGTAAGTTTCAAGACAGCCAGGGCATCATATAGGAACCTTGTCTCGAGTGAAAAAACAGAATGGTTACATATACTTCTAACTTCAACATTGAGAGTCAGAGATAGGTGGAATGAGAAACTTCATCTCCAAAATACGTAAAAATAAGACAGCAGCTGAAGATAGGTTGAGCAGTTGCAAGTATTTTCTGCTCTTGCATAGGAGCAGGTTTCAGTTTCCAGCCCATGTGGTTGACTACAACTGTCCTAACTGCTATTCCAGGGAATCCAGCACTGACTTCTGACTTCAGTGGTCACCAGGTTCACAAGCAACACACTTAAATACATGTAGGGAATAATCTCATAGTCTTGTAATTTAGGCTTTATATCACAAAAAAAAAAAACAGGTAGACAGTATCACCCCAAACTTGATTTCTGTCCTCCATTCCTTCTTCATATATATGTCTGAGCTACCATCCACCACCAGAGAATAAATGGGTACATAAGAGCAGAGTATATGTAGTGATACAAATAGTTGTTACCAAACAAACTTTAAACTTTGTGGCTCTTTTAATGATCAAAGCTGTGCACCATTCAGCCATCCAGGACGATTCTGAAAATATGGAACACCAGGGAGAGTTGAGTGATAATGTTTAGGTATGTCATGTTCTAATTACTATTAAAGTAGAAGCATACCACCCATGTGTGTAGATGGAATAACACTAGCAGTCAGACTGCCTTTCAAAGGTAAGGATAATTGATCCTTCAAGAAGACCATGACATTAGACCATTTTCCTTAAGTTAATATAAATGACGCAGATTTGCTATTTAAAAAATACTGTTTTTTCCTTAAACACTCACTTTCACTCATATGAATTTAGGCATATGAGAACATGTGGAGTATACTAATTTCATCTATTTTCCCTGAATATAAGGCAATTTTTAAACAATGATTAGTGAAACTATATTTTTACAATATTTGAATAATACTCACTCTACTGCCTTCTTTATCCAGTAGGAATGGAGCAGGATCTGCTGTATTCATAGTAATGAGCAAAGAGGTGATCATGGGAATATTAGTGTAAGTATTGTGTAATTTGAGTACTGTATTGAAAGTGAAAAACTGGCTGTGCAATACAGATTCTGCTGAGTACATATTGCTTTTGTGCCATTTTTGGGGATGGAATTTCATTAAGATTGTTTTTAACATGGAGCAGGGCAATAATTCAGGTATGTTTTACTACAGTATAAATTGGAGCAATCTGTATTTACTACCAAAGATATTACATGCAAGGCTATAATTCAGGGATATTTTATTACAGTAGGAATTGTAAAAGGAAGTTGAGCATGATGACTGATACCTGTAATCTTAACCTGAAAAGGAGGTTGGAGTATCAGGACCCTAGTTATTTTTTTACCCCATAGGAGAAGTCAAGCACGAAACAAAGTCATAATTGTTCTTTCTTGCTAGAAGTATTAGGTGATCCTTTTTTCATTCTTTTCTGTTTGGCATAACCTACATTTTTGGCAGCTTATCTCTGTGAAATAGCCCTGCCCATCTTAGACCATAGTTTGTATTCAAGGGTGGTCTCCAACTCACAAATAACCAATGCCCTTCTGTCTCCCAAGTGCTACAATTAAAAAATTGTGCCACCACCCCAGAATTAAACTGCCTTGTATTTCAATTTAACCATTTGGTATTCTTATTATTTTGTAGTTCCTTTACCATCCTTGCACTTTTCTATACTCATATCTGGTTTCATAAAAACGAAAGAGACAAACGCACAGACATGCATGCAAGCAAAACACCAATGCATATAAAATAAAATTTAAAAAGATATAGTAAATGAAGTATACACAGTGCTCGATGGATAAAACTTATATTTGCTTTCTTTGAACTTTGTTTTAAGCAGTTGGCAACCTGGCACGCACAGGCTAGCTGATGTGATTATCTGAGTTTCAGCAGCTTGTTGTATGATTGAAGTCCATTATATATCAAGATATGTTAAGGTTCACAGTGTATACAGACACCATTAGTCCAATTTAAGTGCATCTTTATGTCAAACTACGTTTGATTGAATAGAAGTACCCTGAGAAATAAGTCCCTGTCCACTCCTTCTCTCTTCAGCCATATCTAATCCAATATTAACATTATAGATAACATTTAAACCAATAATTATGATAATTATTGAAAACACTATTTTTTTTAAGTCATTGATTCAAATTGTCTTCCTTGTGTTGCTTTCGGTGGTAGTCATGGGCAGGAGAGTGAGATCAGAGTACCCAGGAGGGAGTATTTTAACACTTACATTGTTTAGAATTGATGGCTCCTGCTAATAATAGTGAAATAATTGTTGTGTGATATCTAATATTCAGTTAAAAATCTCAATGTCATGTTATCCTTATCTGCTTCTGAAGCCTACTATTCCCACTGTGCTTACTCCACTGAGCTTATTTACATTTATGTATCAGTCAAAACAAATTGTGTTGCTATAAACAAATAACTAACACGGTCATGAGGGAGGTACTTATTTTGCTCTCCTGAGTGAGACGTACAATCTATCATGGTGGACAAAGATTGTACAATTCATGACAATAGACTCATGAGCCTAAGACACTAACTATTGATGGACAAGGAAGCCAAGAACAGACAGGAAGTGACAGCGGGCTACAAAACTTCAAGGCACTTACCCAATGTTCTACTATCTCCAGTAAGAGCCCAGGTCTGAAAGTCCAGAAATTTATATGTGGTGATATATTATGTATGATTTGTCAAAACTTGCCCGAGGATTCAAAAAGCAAAGCCAGTCACAGGCTATTGCAATCAGGCAAAGGTGACACTTAACTTTAATCCCAGCATCCATAACAGCTAGCCAGACAGTGGAGGCACAAGCTTTGGGTGGATCTCTGGGAGTGTGAAACCTCCCAGGGATACACTAGAGTGAATCAGTCTAAAAGATTAACACAGCTCATACCTTTAATCCCAGCTCTAGAGAGGCATATAAAAAACAGAAACCCAATGTCTCAGGCTGCATTGAGAGATTTGGTCTCTAGGCACCCTGAGGAGAGGCAGCAGTCTTAGGTTTGCTAGACATCTTGCAGGGACAGGATCACCCCCTTATAGACTGAGGTAGATGTAAGAGCTAGTGGCTCGGCTGGTTTGCTTCTCTGACCTTCAGCTTGAAGCTTGAACCCCAATACCTGTCTCTGGATTTTTATTTTTGGTGTTACAGTTACACACCTGAAAGAGTGCAGCAACACATGGAGGATAGACCTTCCACATTAGAACTATGGTGTTCCACTCTTGTCCCCTCTGACTCACATGAGTAACTGGTGTCTATTAATCATCTGCAGGCTTTCCAGGGCATGGGCCTGGCCTTTATCATCTACACTGAGGCCATTAGAAGCATGGAAGTGTCCCAGCTATGGTCAGTTCTCTACTTCTTCATGCTGCTGCTGATGCTGGGTATGGGGGAGCCTGCTTGGACACACAGTGGCCATCCTCACCCCTATGACAGACATCAAGGTCTTCTCCAGTTACCAACCCAAGGCAGCCATTAGAGGTTAGGACACCAGGCAGTGGAGGCTGGGCATGTGTGGATGGCAAAATGCAAGACAATCAGTGGAGGGGTCTTATTAGGGGCCATGTGCTACTAAGACTACTCCAGAAGGGCTGCACTGGTATAGCTGTGCTCCTGCTTTGGCGATACTCACCTCCACTTGGATCAGTTGTTCTAGGAGCTGTATGCACAGGTAATATGCACCACAGAGACCCATTTTTTATTTCACCACCTTGCCACCCAGCCAGGATCATGAGAACCCTCATGTGCCTCTGATGGCACTATGTCCATGATAGATAATGTCACTTCTGATCACATGTCCTAGATATCATGTGGGAAGTGTCCTCTTCCCCATTCCTTGAAGCATGATAGCACTTGGCATTTTATTTATTTTTCGTAGAATTGGGAATCTGTGTTCCACAGTATAAATGCATGTAGCTCCCAATCCAGCACTTAATCCTCTCCTGAGGGAGCCTCCCAGTGTTTGACATAATATGGTATGGCAGTGGGAAGGGCTACTATGAATTCAGAGGCACCATGCAAAGCCTTAGGAAGTCATATGTAAACCTGGAGTCAAATATTGACTCTGCCATGTTGTACTACAGGGAGATATCAGACAACACTAAGCCCTGGCATCCCAGTATACAAGGGAACCCTGACTACTACCTTGGAGGTTTAATCTGCTAAGGTACATGACCAGACCCTGGTATATGATAGCACCTATGTAAATTGTAGTTTCCTCCCAAACCAATCCTTCTCTAGGACCCCACACCACATTTAAGTACAATTCTCACAGTCTCAAGGGTATGTTTTGGTATATTCAGCATTCAAAGACTTTCAGCCGTTATATGATGTCCCCTAAAGAGCAATACCCTAACTGTTGCTGTTGTTTTTCTGCTATGAAATCCCCTACAAAGCAGCTCTTATAGCTGATGTGGGAACTCACCCTCCACAGCACACCTAGGGATGGATGGCTCTTGTTGACATCTAATGTGGGATGACTCAGGGAGTCTCAGAGAGATGAGCAGTGATCTTGTGTTCCAGGTCTAGTGTGCCACATCAACTGTGCCATCGGCATGGAGTTCACCATAGAGGCTGGGAACTACTGGTTTGACATCTTAAATGACTCTGCAGGCATGCTGTCCCTGCTGCTCAACATGGTGGTGGAGATCATAGCTGTGTGCTAAGTGTATGGGCTAAAGAGGTAAGGAGACTCCATAACCTGGCTGCTATAGAGGGCAGAGAAGCTGTAGGTCCCTGGAGTAAGTACTAAAAGAAGGGCACTACTAACCTGGTAGGAAAAGACTGTGTAAAGTAAGACATGAGGGAAAAAAAGTTCATGAAGGAAACCTTTTAAAAATATTGATAGATTAGATTGTTTTTAATATTTACTTTGTTTTTGTGTGTCTATGTAAAATCACATATAGGTGCCCTCCAAAAAAAATGCCATCAGATCCCCTTCAACACCTGGAGTTACAGGTGGTAGTGAGCTCACCCTGTCGAGGCTGGAAACCAAACTCTAATCTTTCTGCTTACTTGGTTACTTTTTGAGATAGGGTCTCCAATAACAGGCTAGCCTTGAACTTGCTATGTAGCTGTGTAGCTGTGGATGACCTTTAACCTCTGATCTTCCTGCCTCTACCTCTCAAATACTGGGATTATAGGTAAACACCACCATACATGCCCAGTTTCTGGAGAGCCAGGAATAGAGCCCAGGGTCTAATGCATGTTAGGAAAGCACTCTCTAAACACTGAGCTACATACATCTCCAGCACAAATTGAACTTTCTGGAAGTTAAGAATTCTCTCCAATAGAAGACACTTAAAATTGGCCCGAAAGGCAACACTGTAAGAAATGAAACTGTTGGTATATAAAGCAGATATAATGCCTGTAGCCAAAGTAGGGAAACAAGTGCAAACCAGTAGAAAAAGACAGCCCAGCAAAAAACCTATCAAGGGCTCAGGCAGACATTTCAGAAACCAAGGACTCTTTGGATGGCCCAGTGAGCAAGTGGAAAGTTTGCAGACTTGTCAGTTGTCAGGGAAATCAACAGGCAAATGGAACCATCAGTGCACAGTCATAAGTCTACACAAAAATGTAAAAACTTAATGGCAGGGCCAGTGAAAAAGCAAGGTCACTTGCCTGGCTCCTTCAATTTGTCTCTGACTTCCACTCCTGCTATGGGACCTGCTCCCAATAAATGCTTGTTTGAAACACATACACAGAGAGACAGAGGGGTGGGGGGAGGAGAATAAGAGAGAAAGAGGAACATGCTAGAAGGTGCACACTAGTTCTGTTCATAGTAGCCACAAACTGGAACAACACAAATATCCATCAGCATTAGAGTGGAATTAGGCATGGGTGAGGAAGAGGCCAAGTAGATGGAGAAGCTTAGGGTCAAACTGAGGGCCTCACAAGTGCTAGGGCAGTGCTCTGCTGCTGAGCTTCCAAACTCAACCTCTCTGTGCAAAAGCCATCTCACCTCTGTAGAGCCCTCAGTCCCTGTCTATCAGGTTCAAGTACTTATCCCTTTAAATTCTTCCCTCATCTCCTATTTAGGTGAACTAGGTGGTGTGTACCAATCGAAAGTGCCCCAGTAGATCAAAAGAAGGCAAGAACAAGGCATCCCTTAGCACTTAAATGTTCCTGCCATCTGAATGTCAGCTCTAGCGTGAGAGAGATGTGTTTTCCTGTTGCACAGTGGTGCTTGATAGATAAGTATTGCCATGGATGAATCCAAAAAGAGGCTGAGGAAATGTGATTCATTCCCTTTGCCAAAGAGGGCTGCCTACCTGCAGAGGCTCAGCAGGGTGGGTCTGCCCTTACCCCCTCTGGCAGGTGTTAATGAGATTAGCAATTAAAAGGCAGGCCAGCAGTGGCCAGACACCAGGAACTGACTGAGAGTCAGCTCAGGAAATGGAGAAGGCATGGCCTCAGTGAGGCAACCAGCTGTAGTTCCTGTTTGCCTGTATCCCCTATGCCATGGGCTTGGATAGGGTGGTGTTTCCCATACCTGTGCCAGATAGGACAGTGGAGTTGAGTGCCCACTAGCAGGATACGGGAGTTGCCTGGATACAGGTGTCAGTGATCCTTGATGCAGGTGGGATATATCACTTGTTCCTAGATATCCCAGGATGCCCTTACCTTCTTTTAAAAAGAGACATCCTGTCAAATGTAGGAGCCTGGATTTGTTTTGACTCTGAACAGCCATCAGTAATTTGCTCAGCATCCCTCATGGGCTGCTCAAGCCTGACACTGTACCCTGTGAAATGAGCCTAGGCTCCGGGCGTGCAAGAGCTGTCTAGCCAGCAGCCTACTGCTTAAGCATAGATAACCAAATATCAGTGGAAGCCCCTTGTTCCAAAGCTGTAAGCACCTGGGTGATAACTACCTTGTCTCTCTTAGTTTGAGCCCTGAGCCTACACACCAGCCAGAGAAGCAACACAAGTCCGCAGCAAATGGCTGCACCAAACAATCCCACCCCTACCCATTCCTTGAAATAGGAAACAGCTGAAGCAATCCACCACAATAGTCCCTCCATCAAGGATAGATCAAGGCACGTGAAGTTTATCTGAATAATGGCGGCTCTCAACTCCCGAAGCATCTGCTCAAACTCAAAGGTCCTATTCTGCAATATGAACCGAGGTTTCAGGGGGTCTGGCTTGATCAAACCACATTAGTCTGGAAGGAATCCACAGCTTTTTATTTCCTGTTGAAACAAAAATAGAAATCCTTTTTCCCAGTAACTTGTCCTTGAACTTAAATTTTGGAGTCAAAGCATTTTTAAAATATATCAATTGAATTAATCCAGCAACATTTCCTTTATCAGTTGTTATTTTCTCGGCAATCAAACAATGAATGCAGAGACAACACAATAGCATACTGTAACCAGATTCTCTCTGAGCTTTTCATCTTTACATGGCTTTATTATTACTCTGTTTCTTTTACTTCTATTGTTTCATTTTTTGAGACAGGGTTTCTCTGTGTAACTCTTATCTGTCCTGGAATTCACTCTGCATACCAGGTTTACTTTGAACTCACAAGAGATTTGCTTGCTTCTGTCTCCCAAGTGCTGGAATTAAAGGCATGTGCAACCACACCCAGCTTAGACAAATTAACTGCTTTGGTTTCTGACAAATACACTCCCTTGTCATTAGAATCACCGGGAGGGTCTTTTTAACTTTTTTTTGGGGGGGGACTGGTTTTTTCCTGCACGCGCCCAACCTCTCATTATGCTCGGGTTCTGACTTGCTATCCTGGACCTCTTACCAAGGCCCAGAAAAGACCTACCTCTCCCAGCACGTCTGCCAGCAGTTCTGAATCCTCCTTGTAGTCAAGGGGTCTCCGATGGGCTGACGATGATGAGGTCTCAGTTCCCGGGTTTTGGCAACAGAAGTCCTGTCGCCACCAAGAATGATGCAGCGCACTCAGGATCCTTCTGCAGTAAAGCTTGAATGCATCTTGAGAGGGAGAGCATAAGCTTACAGAACAGAGACCCCAAATACCCAAAACCCAACCCTTATATAGGTTTATAACCTTCGCCTCGGACGTGTCACCTCCTGATTGCCTGCAGCTCATTGGCCCATCATGACGCCACTGGAGAGGCAGAGGCCAAGGTAGGGAAAAATCACCCTGCACCTGCTCACTGACTTGTTTACTCTCAACGCCAGCGGGATGCAGGCGCCATCTTGTAATGGAGAATGCAGGGACGGCTCCCTACACTTCACCACAGTTGAAAAGGAGAAAATCATATCTTACCGGTCTGGTGTGCTTCTGTTGCTGTGCTAAAACACGGACCACACACTATGCAGGCCAGAAAGGGGCTTACTTAGCTTATGCTCCAGGTCACTGTCCCTAAAGAAAATTATAGCAGCGACTCAAGCAGGACAGTGGGAAGAAAATGTGGAGGAATGCAGTTGTCAGCTCATCTCTGGCTCTCTCACTTGCTCACAGTAAAGCTTAGCAAGTCCCCTTTGTTTACAGATAGCCCCGTGCACATGGACAGTTATAAAAGCATAACTGCTGCCTGTGTACAAGTTTCCAGATTTTTTCTTTTCTTTGGCCGGCTGCAAGGCCTGTATTAAGGCCAAGAGCTCAGCTTCTCATGCTGAGTTTCCTTCTGGCAGGCTGCTGGCCCAAACAGGGCAGGTTTAATTCACATCGCTGTCCAAGTCCTTTCTTTACCTTCACAAGGTAACTGTTCCCATTGGTGAACCAAGTTAGTGCTTCCTCAGCCAGAGGGAAGTTTGTAAGATCTTTGCAAACTCCTGTCTCTTTAATCAGCAGTTGATGACAGTCCCAAATTACTTGTTCATCAGTCTTCTCAGGCAGAAGAGTGGCAGGTAGTGCATCAGTGATTCATGTGGGCATGGTCATCCATCCATTGGACAGTGGGCTGCCAGACAATGCTCTCCTGCTCACCAGTGCATGGGGGGCTATTGTAGTTACTTTCTGCCCCTAAGTTAACATGTCAGAGTCTTTGACCAGTACAGCCATGGGGAATAAACCGACCAAGGAAATACCCCTCACCACTCCACTGGGATTCCTGATAGATGCCACTTGTTAAGGCACCCAGGTGGGCTAGGTATCCCCTAGAAAATAATTCAAATTGGCCAGGTAAAGGCTCTCTAGATCCTGATATTTTACTGGATCTTTCAAATTACTGCCAGCAAACAGGTAGATGGAAGGAGTTTTTTCTATCTCTCTGCTAAATAATCTCTTACCCTAAACTTATTTCTGTTCTCTTCCTGCCACGTTAAAACTCTCCTGCCCGCCCCAGCTGCAGCATGTCTCAGAGCAGTAGCCTGGGCTGAGGAAGCATCTACTCAAGACAAAATTTTATCACAAAACTTTATGATTTCTGCTAGTTGTTGGGGATATGTTAATGGCAGCCTCCAGCTTGACCACATGGCCTAGCCTCAACCCACATGGTTCTTCCCTCTGCTACACCAGCCACCTAGGCAGAGGTAGTCTAGCCAGCTTCTGCCACCAACAGAACCTGTAATTCATTTACCTTTTGCTTTTATTCTTTTATTTGCTTTATTCTTTATTCTTTGTCTCTAATTTCTTTTTCACTATGTCATATATAGCTTCACATTCTAGTCTTCTCAGTTTTACCCAGTCCTGTTTAATGTGTCTGTACATTTAATTTAAATTTATGTAAATGTAAGCTAACTTCATACAACTTAAATTCAACTGTACTGTCTCAAATACTTCTAAATTGTCATGCGCATTTTTTAATGGTGGTAAACATTTAAGGTTATACATGTCTATTTCAAGCTAACAAAATATCTATGCCACACAGTCTTTCCTGTAAGCTGTTTATAAAGGTTAAGCCTCTATTATCAAAGGGAGTTTTTCTCCATCTCTTTGTCCTCTACAGGGATAAGTCTAACCTACTAAGTTAAAACCATTTACAGTCAGGCTTCAGGGCTCTGAGTAAAACATCCCTCCACAGCCTCTCAGCTTGGATCCAGTTGCCCAAACAGATTAATTAATTACAGGGATAAAGCCTTACCTAGCCACCTGTGTGCTGAAGGCAAGTAACTAAAGACATATTTTTGTATACTAAGTTATGCTAGATAGTCAGACAGCCCTCAAATGCTCAGAGATCTAGAGAATATGGCATTTAAAATGTTTCCTTAAAAAGCTATTATGACAGAGAGACAGGCCAGCTGCTTGCACCACACATTTCCTCCAAGAAGGCTGATGGACACTGAAAGAAGCTCCACCCACAAAAGTGGCAAAGCTAGCCACTGAGCAATCCTGCCTTTCATCTCAACTGCTGCAAAGGGCTCTAAGGACCATGGACAAGAGGGCAGTGGAATAGACTTTCTCCACGTTGCTTGGGCCAACGGTAGGTAAGTCTTCCAAAAGCTCCTAATCCACAGGTCTCATGCCATCAGCAGAAGGCAGACGTCCTTAAAGCCTCTGACTTCAACAACTGTGGAGGACCTGGGGTGGCTGTCCATGCTGCCAGCTAGTAAGTCTGTGTTACTCTCTAATTATTCAAGTAAAATTGTATCCTTCTCAAGAACTCTGATGCTTTTGACGATTGGTAGCTTTGTCAGCTTAAAGCAGCAACAAAGGCTTCAATTGTTTCAAAACAGATTTCAAAATTGGGTATTTTAAGGTTGCTACTGTTTATAGTCTTAACATTAATCAATAAAGTTTTAACAGTGTTAAACACCATACTATGCCACTATATGATCACATCTGTAACTATGACCTTACAATTAAGGTGCTTTTCATTGTGCTAAAAATCTGCCAGCTGCATGTTTTAATTCTTTCAGCCAAGTCATTTCTAACATGAGTATGCTGCTAATATGTCTTAATATTTATGTTTTCACAAACTCAAAGGATTCTTTTAAGTTCCAGGGAGCAGAATTAGATCCATTTACAGGTTAGATTCACTCCAATAAATCACCTTTTTCCTGGCCTTGGGACTTCCTGGTCACCCTTGGGAGACCCTCCCCCACCTCACACTTCTCCCATTAAATACTAAGACCTAAGAGAAAATCCTAACCTTGTCCTCTCTTCTGCTAACCTCTTGCCAGGTCTCAAAGAGATGCCAGAGCCCCATATTGTCAGAACTGTGATGAAACAACCAGCTACCAGGAGTTGGCCGCACCCCAGCCTTCTCGGATATCCCAAAGACTATCTACACCCCCATTTCAGCAGGAAGCAGTCTCCAGAACTCAATGTCCTTAACCCTAACCCGCCACGCCCAACCCCCACCTTTTTTAATAACAATAATATGTGGAAATGTTATGAACTAGCAGCCAGCTGACCCCGGACCCAAGGATGGGCAGGATGCTCATGGCCTTGCCATCTCTACATCAGCTTTACCTGGCAACAAGAAGGACTCAGTTAGGCATGCACAAGCCTCTTTTAAAGCAAGCACACCAAGTGCCTATCATTCTTTGTTCTGTCTCTGCCTCTGCTCTCTCTACTCTCTCTCTGCTCTCTCTCTGCCTCTCTCTGCCTCTCTCTGCCTCTCTCTGCCTCTCTATGCACACTCTGCACTCTCTCTGCTCTCTCTCTCTCTGCCTCTGTCTGCTCTATATGCTTTGTCTCTGGTCTCTCTGCTCTCTATCTCTCCTTCTTTCAGTTGGCCTCCAGCTACCCCTCTTTCTCTCCAATCACTCAAAAAACACCACATGGGCGCTAAGTCTCCTGTGTGTGTTTCTTAGGCATTAGCTGCAGCAAAAGAACAACAGTCTGGCTGACAAGTTAACTTTGGGGCAGAAAGTAACTACAACAGCCCCCCATGCACTAAAGCAGGAGAGCATTGTGCAGCAGCCCACAGACCGATGGATGTCCAATGTACACATGAATCACTGATGCACTACCTGCCAATCTTCTGCCTGAGAAGACTGATGAATTAGTAATTTGTGACTGTCATCAACTGCTGATTAAAGAGACTGGAGTTTGCAAAGATTTTACAGACTTCACTCTGGCAGGGGAAGCACTAAAAGGACTGGGAAAGTGATGTGAATAAAACCTGCACTGTTTGAACCAGCAGCCTCCCAGAAGGAACCTCAGCATGAGAAGCTGATCTCATGGCCTTAACACAGGTCTTGCAGCTGGCCAAAGAAAAGAAAAAATATGGAAACTTGTACACGGGCAGCAGTTATGCTTTTATAACTGTCCATGTGCACGGGGCTATCTGTAAACAAAGGGAACTGGCTAAGCTTTACTGTGAGCAAGTGAGAAAGCCAGAGATGAGCAGACAACTGCATTCCTCCACATTTTCTTCCCACTGTCCTGCTTGAGTCGCTGCTGT
Source organism: Phodopus roborovskii (assembly GCF_943737965.1). Taxonomy (NCBI): domain Eukaryota; kingdom Metazoa; phylum Chordata; class Mammalia; order Rodentia; family Cricetidae; genus Phodopus; species Phodopus roborovskii. The sequence continues at coordinate 239,149 of NW_026125776.1, read as the reverse complement.
AATTCTCATTAGGGACAGTGACCTGGAGCATAAGCTAAGTAAGCCCCTTTCTGGCCTGCATTGTGTGTGGTCAGTGATTTAGCACAGCAACAGATGCTCACCAGAACGGTAAGATATGATTTTCTTCTTTTCAACTGTGGTGAAGTAAATGTATGTTTTATTGTTTATTTTCATCTCATTTCTTCTTTTTCCAAGATAGTCTCTTAGCAATACCTTTGTGGCGTTGAACTTGTGACTCCTGTCTCAAGCTTCTGAGTACCAAGCAAGGCATGTACCATCCCACTGGTTTGTACTTTTCACTAATTAAATATGAGATGGTTACATTTAAGTTTCTTTATGTATACTTATTTGTTTTGAGGTAGGGTCTTGCTTTGTAGCCAAGTCCAGGTTGGAGGTAGTAGCAGTCAAGTGTCCATATTTCCAAGTGCTGCAGGTATAAACTTGCACTATACATAGCTACTTAAATGCATGGGGCTTTTTTGTAAAAGTAAAATTGATATATGTTTAGGCTTAAATTTTGTAATATTCAAAACAAGCTGTTGGGTATGTAAGACAGAGGAATATGTTGTCAGTTTAGCAATGCAAATGGAAAGCATTCTAGTTGGAGGAGGGATATATGTGACAAATGTGGAAGGCAGTTACCCAATTCACACTGCTTAAATTTTTTTTTTTTTTGCTTTACAGAGCATAATAATATTTTAATTTTAGAGAAATGGGAGACATTGGTGTTTGTTTGGAAGAGGGCGAAAGGAAACATTGAATAAATTGATTAATTTGGAAACTACTTCCCTCAAAGCAATGGAAACCTCAATTCAATCCTCACAATTCTTGAAAATTAATCCAGATTGCTGGGTTGTGGTTTATGACTCAAACACCAGTACTTTGGAGGCAGAGGGAGATAGATCTACAAAGGTCAGCCTGTTGTACAGAGTAAGTTTCAAGACAGCCAGGGCATCATATAGGAACCTTGTCTCGAGTGAAAAAACATAATGGTTGCATATACTTCTAACTTCAACATTGAGAGGCAGAGATAGGTGGAATGAGAAACTTCACATCCAAAATACATAAAAATAAGACAGCAGCTGAACATAGGTTGAGCAGTTGCAAGCATTTTCTGCTCTTGCATAGGAGCAGGTTTCAGTTTCCAGCCCATGTGGTGGACTACAACTGTCCTGAACTGCTATTCCAGGGAAACCAGCACTGACTTGTGACTTCAGTGGTCACCAGATTCACAAGCAACGCACTTAAATACATGAAGGAAAGAATCTCATAGTCTTGTAAGTTAGGATTTATATCAGAGCCATCCAGGATGATTCTGAAAATATGGGACACTAGGGAGAGCTGAATGATAATGTTGAGGTATCTCATGTTCCATTACTAGTAAAGTAGAATCATACCACCCATGTCTATAGATGGAATAATACCAATAGTCAGACTGCCTTTCAAAGGTAAGGATAATTGATCCTTCAAGAAGACCATGACATTAGACCATTTTCCTTAAGTTAATATGATTGATGTAGATGTGCTACATGAAAAATCCTTTTTTTTTTTTTCTTAAACACTCAAGTTCACTCATGTGAATTTAGGCACATGAGAACCTTTGGAGTATACTAATCACATCTGTTTTCTCTGAATATAAGGCAGTTTTTAAACAATGATTAGTGAAACTATATTTTTACAATATATAAATAATATTCACTCTACTTCATTCTTTATCCACCAGGAATGGGGCAGGATCTACTGTATTCATAGTAATGGGCAAAGAGGTGATCATGGGAATATTAGTGTAAGTATTGTGTAATTTGAGTACTGTATTGACAGTGAAAAACTGGCTGTGTTTATACTTGCAATAAAGATTGTGCTGAGTATATATTGCTTTTGTCCCATTTGTGGGGATGGAATTTCATTAAGATTGTTGGTAACTTGGAGCAGGGCAATAATTCAGGTGTGTTTTACTACAGTATAAATTGGAGCAATCTGTATTTACTACCAAAGATATTACACGCAGGGCAAAAATTCAGGGATATTTTACTACAGTAGGAATTGTAAAAGGGAGTTGAGCATGTTGACTGATACCTGTAATCTTAACCTGAAAAGGAGGTTGGAGTATCAGGACTCTAGCTATTTTTTTACCACATAGGAGAAGTCAAGCACGAAACAAAGTCATAATTGTTCTTTCTTGCTAGAAGTATTAGGTGATCCTTTTTTCAATTTTTTCTGTTTGGCATAACCTACATTTTTGGCAGTTTATCTCTGTGTAATAGCCCTGCCCATCTTAGCCCATAGTTTGTATTCAAGGGTGGTCTCCAACTCACAGATAACCACTGCACTTCTGTCTCCCAAGAGCTACAATTAAAAAACTGTGAAACCACCCGAGGCTTAAACTGCCTTGTATGTCAATTTACACATTTGGCATTCCTTTATTTTGTAGTTCCATTAGCATCCTTGCACCTTACTATAATCATATCTGGTTTCATTAAAAAAAAAAAAACAGACAAGTGTCCATTAACTAGAAAAGATTTGGACACTCATGTAGAATTCCTCAAAAAATGTAAAAAAGACAGAATTCATAAACATAAACTACTCTTATAACAATATGAGGAACTATGTAAACTTCTTCATAGGCCTATGTATGATGCGCATATCACCTCTGACCCCACCGTAGAGAAGCTGAACCTGTTCCAACAACATGTGGCAACTTTGAGGCAAACAAAGGTATGCTGCTACATTCATTCCCCCATGAAATTTCATTGGACTTTTATGTATCTCATAACAATTTTGATTGTTTTAAGAATTTAGGAATTAACAGTTTGTCAATATTAATAAAAAATCATATTGTGTATGAGAAAATTGGAACTAACTTCAGATTCAAGTTTTGAAAAAGATGGAGTGTGTCAATTTCAAAGTGTATTTTCTGTGTCATTGCAGAGTATCGTGGCACTACAGACATTGCTTTTGCAGGTAATATGTGTTCAGATTATGCAGTATCAATTCACTTGTATTTATCAATTTGAAAAACCTGACAGCTTTTGCCTTAATTCTAAATAAGGAGCCAGTTTGTATTAAGGGATGCTGAGGTAGGCATCACTTCAGTTTTAGAACAGCCTTGTACACAAAGTGAGTTTGGGGACAGGCAGGGATACACAGGGAAACCCTTTCTCGAGTAAAGAAACAGAAAAGGCACATACAGGGATAGAATAGGTGAAGACAACCAACCACAATACAATATGGAATATATCTGTTTGTTTACTGTGAGTGTGTGTGTGTGTGTGTGTGTGGGTGGGTGTGGGGGTGGGTGTGGGTGTGTGTGTTTATGTTATGGGGAGAGAGAGACAGAAGCATTTGTTCTGAAAAGTGAATCCTGTGTGTTCCTTTGGGATTGTGGCTGATATGTCTTATTCAACCTTGGAGGTAGGTTTCTCACCTGAATCAAAATGCTGTGGATTTTTAGATTTCAGAGGTAAAACTCTGTTTTCTAGAACCCAGGTATGCAAGGCTCAAATTCCTCAGGGCTTAATTTAAAAAAAAACAAAATTCCAAAAAGCTTTCCAAACAAACTAAGGAGTTTGGACTTTATCTTGTGGGGAACTAGAAGCTCAAGAGCGTAGTTAGGTAGCAATGGAAATCACCAAGTTGAGCAAATGATTGAAAGCTGCATGGCCTTCATATTAATAAGGTAAGAATATAGAATACCGGGATGCACTTATTGGCCCACACCCATGTAGTCATGGCCCCCTCTTCTCCTCTTTAGGAAAGTGCATAAATGAACTTCAGTGTTGCGATTGTCATAGATGCTATGAAAGTAAAGTTGAAGAAAGGGTTCTTATTTGTTTTGAGGCAGTTGAAGAAAGGGTAATTATTTGTTTTGAGGCAGGGTCTTGCTTTGTAGCCAAGGCCAGCTTGGAGGTAGTAGCAGTCATCTGTCCATACTTCCAAGTGCCTCAATTATAAACTTGCACTACACATAGTTACCTAAATGCATGGGGCTTTTTTGTAATAGTAAAAAATGATATATGTTTAGACTTAAATTTTGTGGTGTTCAAAACAAGCTGGTGGGTATCTAAGACAGAGTAATGTGTTGTCAGTTTAGCAATGCAAATGGAAAGCATTCTAGTTGAAGGAGGGATATATATGACAAATGTGGAAGGCAGTTACCCTATTCAGCCTGCTTACAATTTTTTTTTGTTTTACAGAGCATAATAATATTTTAACTTTAGAGAAATGGGAGGCATTGGTGTTTTTTTGAAAGAGGAGGTTAGGAAACATTGAATAAATTGATTAATTTGAAAACTACTTCCCTCAAAGCCATGAAAACCTGAAGTCAATCCTCACAATTCTTGAAAATTAATCCAGATTGCTGGGTTGTGGATTATGCCTTTAACACCAGTTCGTTGGAGGCAGAGGCAGAGGCAGAGGCAGAAAGTTCTCCAAAGGTCAGCCTGTTGTACAGAGTAAGTTTCAAGACAGCCAGGGCATCCTATAGGAACCTTGTCTCGAGTGAAAAAACATAATGGTTGCATATACTTCTAACTTCAACATTGAGAGGTGGAATGAGAAACTTCACCTCCAAAATACGTAAAAATAAGACAGCAGCTGAAGATAGGTTGAGCAGTTGCCAGCATTTTCTGCTCTTTTGCATAAGAGCAGGTTTCAGTTTCCAGCCCATGTGGTGGACTACAACTGTCCTGAACTGCTATTCCAGGGAAACCAGCCCTGACTTGTGACTTCAGTGGTCACCAGGTTCAAAAGCAACACACTTAAATACATGAAGGAAAGAATCTCATAGTCTTGTAAGTTAGGCTTTATATCAAAAACCCAGGTAGACAGTATCACCCCAATCTTGATTTCTGTCCTCCATTCCTTCTTCATATATATGTCTGAGCTACCATCCACCACCAGAGAATAAATGCGTACATAAGAGCCGAGTATATGTAGTGATACAAATAGTTGTTACCAGACAAACTTAAAACTTTTGGCTCCTTTAATGATCAAACCTGTGTACCACTCAGCCATCCAGGATGATTCTGAAAATATGGGACACCAGGGAGAGCTGAGTGATAATGTTGAGGTATCTCATGTTCCAATTACTATTAAAGTAGAAGCATACCACCCATGTGTATAGATGGAATAACACTAGCAGTCAGACTGCCTTTCAAGGTAAGGATAATTGATCCTTCAAGAAGACCATGACATTAGAGCATTTTCCTTAAGTTAATATAAATGATGTAGATGTGCTAAATAAAAAATACTTTTTTTTTTTCTTAAACACTCAAGTTCACTCATGTGAATTTAGGCACATGAGAACCTTTGGATTATACTAATCACATCTTTTTTCCCTGAATATAAGTCAATTTTTAAACAATGATTAGTGAAAATTTATTTTACAATATATAAATAATACTCACTCTACTGCCTTCTTTATATACTAGGAATGGGGCAGGATCTACTGTATTCATAGTAATGCGCAAAGAGTTGATCATGGGAATATTAGAGTAAGTACTGTGTAAATTGAGTTCTGTATTGAAAGTGAAAAACTGGCTGTGTTTATACTTGCAATACAGTTATGCTGAGTACATATTGCTTTTTTCCCATTTGTGGGGATGGAATTTCATTAAGATTGTTGTTAACTTGGAGCAGGGCAATAATTCAGGGGTGTTTTACTACAGTATAAATTGGAGCAGTCTCTATTTACTACCAAAGATATTACACGCAGGGCTATAATTCAGGGATATTTTACTACAGTAGGAATTGTAAAAGGAAGTTGAGCATGGTGACTGATACCTGTAAGCTTAACCTGAAAAGGAGGTTGGAGTATCAGGACGTGAGGTATTTCTTTGCCACATAGCAGAAGTCAAGCACGAAACAAAGTCATAATTGTTCTTTCTTGCTAGAAGTATTAGGTGATCCTTTTTTTCAATATTTTCTGTTTGGCATAACCTACATTTTTGGCAGTTTATCTCTGTGTAATAGCCCTGCCCATCTTAGCCCATAGTTTGTATTCAAGGGTGGTCTCCAACTCACAGGTAACCACTGCCCTTCTGTCTCCCAAGTGCTACATTTAAAAAATTGTGACACCACCCGAGGCTTAAACTGCCTTGTATGTCAATTTAACCATTTGGCATTCCTATTATTTTGTAGTTCCATTACCATCCTTGCACCTTACTATAATCATATCTGGTTTCATAAAAAAAGAAAGAGAAAAGTCTCCATTAACTAGAAAAGAATTGGACACTCAAGTAGAATATCTCAAAAAATGTAAAAAAGAGAGAATTCATAAACATAAACTACTCTTATAACAATATGAGGAACTCTGTAAACTTCTTCATAGGCCTGTGTATGATGTGCATATCACCTCTGACCCAACTGTAGAGAAGCTGAACCTGTTCCAACAACATGTGGCAAGTTTGAGGCAAACAAAGGTATGCTGCTGCATTCATTCCCCCATAAAATTTGATTGGAATTTATGTATCTCATAATAATTTTGATTGTTTTAAAATATTAGGAATGAACAGTTTGTCAATATTAATAAACATATCATATTGTGTATGAAAAAATTGGAACTAACTTCTGATTCAAGTTTTGAAAAAGATGGAGCGTGTCAATTTCAAAGTGTATTTTCTGTGTCATTGCAGAGTATCGTGGCACTACATACATTGCTTTTGCAGGTAATATGTGTTCAGATTATGCAGTATCAACTCACTTGTATTTATCAATTTGAAAAACCTGACAGCTTTTGCCTTAATTCTAAATAAGGAGCCAGTTTGTATTAAGGGATGCTGAGGTAGGCATCTGTTCAGTTTTTGACCAGCCTTGTACACAGAGTGAGTTTGGGGACAGGCAGGGCTACACAGGGCAACCCTTTCTCGAGTAAACAAACAGAAAGGGACAAAATATGTGAAGACACCCAACCATAATACAATATGGAATAAATCTGTTTGTTTACTGTGTGTATGTGTGTGTGTGGCGGGGGCGGGTGGGTGTGGGTGTGTTTGTTTATGTTATGGGGAGAGAGAGACAGAAGCACAGATAAACAGAGACAGAACAATAGAGAGATCACGTGTCAAAGTCCATTCAATTCCAATTGTCCATCTTATTTATCAGGTTCACATTTATGAAGGTAAACTTTTCTGCCACTGAGACTTACAGATCTCTCTCACCTTTCCAGTGCTATTAGGTAGTTGGACTTTCTTGTCAGATTTTCTTGGAACAATCCATCCCCAAAAAATGACACAGACATTTCTAAATTATGAATGATTGGCCTTTAACTTAACCTTGTTCCCAACAATTTCCTATACCTTAACAAATGTCTATTAGCCTATTGTCTATTATTCTGTATTCGCAGCTCCTTCCTTGTCTTCCTGGCATGGGTCCAGGCCTAGATTCATTCCCCTGAGTTTTTCTCTCATCCCAGCAATCCTGCCTAACCATTCCTTTTCAGCAATTGGCCGTTTAACTTTTTATTAAACCAATTAAGGGCCTTAGGCGGGCAAGGAAAAAAGCACCCTATTTTCACATAATGATCAAATGTCCCACAAGTTTAACTTTTAATCATCCCCTTCTAGATTTAGCATTTTGCTTGATCTCAGGTCCTTCGTGTTTGTACTTTATTGACTGAGATACCTACTCAGGCCCTATTTTGCTTTGGTGGTAATAGAGGCTGAACTTAAATCTCTTAGTATCAGGAATTCTAGACACTAGCCAATAACCCCTAATTATAGCCCATAATTTACTACTTTTTAATTTAGAAACAAAATCTACCTCAATTTTGTGTGAATAAGAAATGTAATAAAAATTAATTATTGTCTCAGAATGCATAGCACTAGCCATTTTAACTAAACTAATGCTTATTTATGTTAACAATATAAAATTTTTTCCTGAGATGATCACGGTGTTTCATGCCTTTGAACCCAGGACTCAGGAGCCAAAAGCATGAATCTCAATGAATTCCAGGCCAGTCACAGATACATAATGAGGCCCTTTCTTAAAAACACAACAATGGAAGAGACAGAAGACTAAAAGTTGAAGCACACTGACTGTACTTACAGAGGATATGAGTTAACTCCCACCAACCAGATGGTAGCTCACGACCATCTACAATCATATCTGTTGCCCTCTTCTTTTCTACCAGCAGACATTCAAGTAGGGTACTACATATGACAAAATAACTTTTAAAAATGAAATAAAATGTGCTACTGGTTACTTGAAACCCATCACTGGGCCTCTGCTAGAGTTCCCTCAGCTAAAGACCGCCAAATACTTGTTAGATCCCCATATCCTCTTGGGAACATCCTGAGTCCATGCATGCCGGATATTTTTTAAAATTAGTTCATGATTTTTTAGATGTAGATCCTTGTTCCCTATATCTCCCTCAATTCCTTCCCTTCCTCTTATCATCTGTTGCCCCCTCACATTCACCCTGACCACCCTGCCATCCTATTCACCAACAATCAACACATAGGGCTAGGCCATCCAAGTGGGGTCATGTATTTTTGACAGCGCATTTGAAGTGTTGATTAGAATGTCTCTTCTATGTCTAGGTTTAGGGGGTATCCCTGGATTGGGGGAATGTGTCCTCAATGTCCTTTTGCGCACCAGGAATACATCCAGGTCCCACTGTCTGAACTCCATTAGACAGCTCACACCTTCTAGCTGATACCCATCTCAGGGGTCTGAGTCAGTTCCATGCTGGATTCACAGCTATCAGTCTGGGGTCCTATTAGCTCCTCCTTTATCAGGTCAGCTGTCTCAACATGTTTCTGCAACTCGATCTTGTCCTCTCTCTCTCTGCATCTGGATTCTAGTTAGACACAGTGTTTACTTATGGGTGTTTGCTTCTGTTTTCTACAGAGACTAGATGACGGCTCCATGTAGCGCTCGAGTTAGTTGCTGATCTCATTCTCAGGTAAGGTCAATAATGGAAGCCTTTCCACTGTTGCTCAGATTGTTAGTTGGAGTCAGTCTTGTAGGTCTGTAGATATAACTTTAGGTTCAATTTTCTCTTCAAACCAATAATGACTTGCTCTTTTATGTTCTCTCCCTCTCTACCATGTTCTACTTTTTGTGCCTGGGTTACCTCATTCATGATTATTTCTTCAAGTGCCATCCACTTCCCTGTGCATTTCAAGATTCCATTTTTTTCTGTCTATTAGTAGTCCATTGTGTAGATGTGCCACAAGTTCTTTATCCATTCTTCAGTTGAGAGGCATCTGGGTAGCTTCTAGGTTCTTGCTATTACAAATAATGCTGCTATACATATAATTAAACACTTGTCTCTGTTGCATGAATGTGGATAATTTGGGTATATGGCTATGAGTGGGATTGCCAGGTCCTGTGGTAAACCAATTCCCATCTTGCTGAGGAACTGCCATAGCTATCTTGAAAATGGCTGTCCAAGTTTGAACTCCCAAAAGCAGTGGAGGAGTGTTACCCTTTCTACACATCCTGTCCAGCAGTACTCAGGAGCCAAAAGCATGAATCTCAATGAATTCCAGGCCAGTCAAAATTACATAATGAGGCCTTTTCTTCAAACACAACAATGGAATGGATAGATGGCTAAAAGTTCAAGCACACTGAGGATATGAGTTACTTCCCACCAACCAGATGGTAGTTCACAACCATCTACAATGAGATTTTTGCCCTCTTATTTTCTACCAGGAGGTATTCAAGTAGGATATTACATATGATAAATAATTTTTAAATGAAACAAAACGTCCTACTGGATACTTGAAACCCATCACTGGGCCTCTGCTAGAGTTCCCTCAGCTAAAGACCACAAGATATCTGTTAGATCCACTAATCCTCTTGGGCACATTCTGAGTCCCTACATACTGAATTTTTTTTAAATTATTATTGTTTATTTTACATGTCGATTCCTATCCCTCACTCGATACCCTCCCTCCCTCTTACATTCTCTCCCCCTTTACATTCACCCTGACCACCTCCCCTTCCATTCACCCCCTCTCCAATATGGGGCTATGCCATCCAGGTAGGGTCATGTATTTCTGACATTGAGAGTTCAGTTTAAGGTATGGTTAGAGTTAGGGTGAGCATTATGGTTGGTGGTAGCGTTAGTGTTGGGTTCCTGAAGCCCAGGAAAGGAGTGAGAGCCCATGGCGAAAATAACAGGAAAGGAAAGTAACGTTCAGATAGAAGAGAGTTTCCCCTTAGCAGTCTATGTAATTATTTGGGACCATTGCTAAGCAATCAGTGGGATAAGAGATGTGGGAAGAAACATTTGAGGCACCCACAGATAATGTGACCCAGAGGCATAGGTCAACACCTCTACCAGAGATGATTAATAAAGGAGTAGAGCCGTGCTGCTATCATGCACCTGGGCTTGCCCAAGGATCCAGAGCTCTTGGGGATTGTACTGCAGAAGCAATGGGGGAAATGTGGGTAGGAGCAAGATGTGTAAACTGATGGACTAGACAGACAGGGAAACTTTGGAAAAACACGGAGGGCCAGAATCAGGGTTTGGTGTGATAGGAGAACATGGAGCCCAGAGACAGAAAGGTGAAACAGGAGCCCAGGTCTGAAGAAGGCACATGGGTTTTCCATCCTGTAGTGATTGTTGCCTCAAGGGATGGAGTCACCTTTGATACATGTGAACTTCCTAGCAGAGGATGAGGAGCTGTAGCTCTGGAGAACCCTGACATGCCCTTGTTCAGCACCCAAAGAGGAAGCAGAGGCAAGGAGCAAGTCCTATCCTTTTCTGAGGAAGCAGTGCAGCATGCCAAGTAGGGCTCCATCCCACACAGCTGCCTGCAGTCTAAGCATAGAGAGGAATGCTGCATGCCAGGCGTTATCACTGAACTTCCAGGCCAAGACTGCCTTGTGGAAATTGTACAAGGTTGTTCTGTGTCTTCCCAGTCCACACACAGAAGCCACCAGCTACAAGTGGCTAAATGATTGTCATGATAAACAGTCAATTCCAGGCTCTTTCTTGACAAAAAGTAGGCTTAGCTGCAAGTTTTTGGTGTTGAGGAACACTTGGCAAGTAAAATTCCCCATGAAAATGCTATGTACACTAGGTACTTTAGTGAGGCTACCCTGGACGTAATATCAAAATCCTGGAGATTTTAAGGATGTGGGCAGCTTCTGAAAAGGTCAGAGTACCTAGTGTGAGACATATGACCCAGGAAATACAGGAGAAGAGCCATTTTTAAATTCTTAATATTTATCTAAAAATACATAATAAAAACTATACCTTCATATACATAGTAGTATCAAAGATTCAGTTTTACTTTCCAAAATTTTTATTTAGTAAATGTGCATGCATTTGTTCCTGAGTGACAGGAGCTTTCAGAACCCAGAAGACGGTATCAGTTCTCCTGTTAAAAGAATTACAGATAGGTGTGAACCACCATGTGGATGCTAGAAATTGAACCAGGCGTCCTCTAAGGGCATTAACCACTGAGCTAACCCTTGGTGCCCCAAGCCCTGCAGAGCTGCATTTGTTCTGAAAAGTGAATCCTATGTGTTCTTTTGGGACTGTGGCTGATATGTCTTATTCAACCTTAGAGGTAGGTTTCTCACCTGAAGCAAAATTCTGTGGATTTTTAGACTTCAGAGGTAAAACTCTGTTTTCTAAAACCCAGGTATGCAAGGCTCAAATTCCTCAGGGCGTAATTTAAAAAAAACAAAATTCTTCAAAGCTTTCCAAACATACTAAGAAGTTTGGACTTCATCTTGTGGGGAACTAGAAACTCTAGAGGGTAGTTAGGTAGCAATGGAAATCAATAAGTTTAGCAAATGATTGAAAGCTGCATGGCCTTCATATTAATAAGGTAAGAATATAGAATCTCGGGATGCACTTATTGGCCCACACCCATGTAGTCATGGCCCCCTCTTCTCCTCTTTAGGAAAGTGCATAAATGAACTTCAGTGTTGCGATTGTCATAGATGCTATGAAAGTAAAGTCTGAAGAAAGGGTTCTCCCACTAGCCAGAGTAGGCTCCTCTGAGCACTAAAGCTTGTCTGAAACCTTAAAACCACCCGAAAGAGAAACAAACACCTCAAAGAGCTGAATTCGCTCTACTGTCCAGTCCTCTACAGAGTTCTAAGTAACCAGTTAGGGCATATGGAGGGCTTTTGAGAATTTGTTTCATTAAATACAGTACATGTTGAGGACTAAGTTATTGTATAAATTATCTAAAGCAGAAGTAAATGTTAAAAATCATTTGCAGTTATGCGCTTCTCTTTAGTATCAGCTAAGGTCTTGTGGCCACACATGTCACTGTACATGCATGGTGAGAATGCAACATGTGGTTTGCACTAAATGTCTTCTCCCCAACCCTACCCAGTGATATGTTGAGAGCTCAAAATAGCCAAAATTGGAGTTATTTCCTCTGAAATTAACAAGAAGTTGAGAGATTCTTCTGCAAAAAGGGAATATACACCTGTCAGTCTAACATTAATGTTCACACACTGCATCATTCTCTCCGTGCAGAGGTCCCCCACGACCACATTCTTTGTAAATGTAGTAGTCCATCACTCAATGAATCAGCTGACATAAAAGTTACCAAATTCATGTTTAGGGTGGTGTGATGATCTGACTATTTTTTTGCATTTCTTTGAACTGGGTGATTCTTTATATTACACACACACATACACACACACACACACACACACACATCACAGACACACAAAGGCAGAGAATATCACTTACTGAGCCTCAAATATTGGGATGGTTTCCCAAGGCAGCTAAGACAAGATGCTGGTCTGGTCCCTGGTGTAAGGACTAAAAGAAGGGCACTGCCACCATTGTACCAACAAATCTCATGGTAACTGTCCTGGGTGTCTTTCTGAGGTGTCCAGTTCCTAATGTCACTATGTGGCTAAGAACCCTACAGGAGAACTAATTTGTAATACCCAAAACATAAGTACATAGCTGGAGGTAGCAACAGCTGTTTGATCCAAACTATTCACCATCATGCCCTTAGGTAGACCCTCTACATGGACAGCTGTGGCTGGAGATGGCTCATTGGGTAAAAGGTCAGGGACAGTGGCACATGACTTTTTCTCCAAATACTGAGGAGAGGGACAATATGGAGACAGGAGTCTCCTGCAGTGCATTAACCAGACAGCCTAGCAGAATCCTTGAGATCCAGGTTCATTGAAGGGCACTTTCTAGGCAGTAACTCAATCACTGCTGAGATTAGCTTTGCTAGGGGTTTGACTCCTCAGAAATTGCTTCATGACCTTGGACTTGAGAAGCAAGAAGTTGGGACTTTTGTTGTTGTTTGGGTTTTTTTGGTTTTGTTTTTGTTTTTTTGAGACAGGATTTATGTGTAATCACTATGTTCAACCAGGCTGACCTCGAAATCACAGATTCTCTGGTCTCTCAAGTGCTAGAATTAAAGACATCTACTACTATCCTGGTAGGAAAAGGCTGTGTAAAGTAAGACATGAGGGAAAAAAAAGGTCATGAAGGCAACCTTTTTAAAATATTGATAGATTAGTTTGTTTTTAATATTTATTTTTCTTTTTTATGTATATGGCTGTGTGATTGTACAAGCACATATAGGTGCCCTCCAAAAAAAAAAAAAAGCCATCAGAACCCCTACAACACCTGGAGTTACATGTGGTAGTAAGCTCACCCTGTGGAGTCTGGAAACCAATCTGTCATCTTTCTGCTTACTTGGTTACTTTTTGAGATAGGGTCTCCAAAAACAGGCTAGCCTTGAACTTGCTATGTAGCTGTGTAGCTGAGGATGACCTTGAACCTCTGATCTTCCTGCCTCTACCTCCCAAATACTGGGATTATAGGTAAACACCACCATACATACCCAGTTTCTGGAGAGCCAGGAATAGAGCCCAGGGTCTCATGCATGTTAGGCAAGCACTCTGTAAACACTGAGCTACATATCCCCACAAATTGAACTTTCTGGAAGTTAAGAATTCTCTCCAATAGAAGACACTTAAAATTGGCCAGAAAGGCAACACAGTAAGGAATGAAACTGTTGGTATATAAAGCAGACATAGGGCCTGTAGCCAAAGTAGGGAAACAAGTGCAAACCAGTAGAAAAAGACAGCCCAGTAAAAACCGATCAAGGGCTCAGGCAGACATTTCAGAAACCGCGGGCTCTTTTCAGCAAGTGGAAAGGTTGCAGACTTGTCAGTTGTCAGTGAAATCAACAGGCAAATGGAACCATCAGTGCACAGTCATAAGTCTACACAAAAATGTAAAAACTTAATGGCAGGGCCAGTGAAAAAGTAAGGTCACTTGCCTGGCTCCTTCAATTTGTCTCTGACTTCCACTCCTGCTATGGGACCTGCTCCCAATAAATGCTTGTTTGAAACACATACACAGAGAGACAGAGGGGTGGGGGGAGGAGAATAAGAGAGAAAGAGGAACATGCTAGAAGGTGCACACTAGTTCTGTTCATAGTAGCCACAAACTGGAACAACACAAATATCCATCATCATTAGAGTGGAATTAGGCATGGGTGAGGAAGAGGCCAAGGAGATGGAGAAGCTTAGGGTCAAACTGAGGGCCTCACAGGTGCTAGGGCAGTGCTCTGCTGCTGAGCCTCCAAACTCAACCTCTCTGTGCAAAAGTCATCTCACCTCTGTAGAGCCCTCAGTCCCTGTCTATCAGGTTCAAGTACTTATCCCTTTAAATTCTTCCCTCATCTCCTATTTAGGTGAACTAGGTGGTGTGTACCAATCGAAAGTGCCCCAGTAGATCAAAAGAAGGCAAGAACAAGGCATCCCTTAGCAATTAAATGTTCCTGCCATCTGAATGTCAGCTCTAGCGTGAGAGAGCTGTGTTTTCGTGTTGCACAGTGGTGCTTGATGTATAAGTATTGCCATGGATGAATCCAAAAAGAGGCTGAGGAAATGTGATTCATTCCCTTTGCCAAAGAGGGCTGCCTATCTGCAGAGGCTCAGCAGGGTGGGTCTCCCCTTAAGGCCTCTGGCAGGTGTTAATGAGATTAGCAATTAAAAGGCAGGCCAGCAGTGGCCAGACACCAGGAACTGACTGAGAGTCAGCTCAGGAAATGGAGAAGGCATGGCCTCAGTGAGGCAACCAGCTGTAGTTCCTGTTTGCCTTTATCCCCTATGCCATGGGCTTGGATAGTGTGGTGTTTCCCATACCTATGCCAGATAGGACAGTGGAGTTGAGTGCCCACTAGCAGTATACGGGAGTTGCCTGGATACAGGTGTCAGTGATCCTTGATGCAGGTGGGATATATCACTTGTTCCTAGATATCCCAGGATGCCCTTACCTTCTGTTAAAAAGAGACATCCTGTCAAATGTAGGAGCCTGGATTTGTTTTGACTCTGAACACCCATCAGTAACTGATAAACAGGGAAGGAGCTTGATCCTGTAGGCAGTGAATGGTCTGGCTGTCTAAAAGCTATGGCTGCCATGGCTGTACTGGTCAAAGACTCTGACATGTTAACTTAGGGGCAGAAATTAACTACAATAGCCCCCCATGCACTGGTGAGCAGGAGAGCATTGTTCGGCAGCCCACAGAACAATGGTTGTCCAAAGCCCCCATGAATCACTGATGCACTACCTGCCACTCTTCTGCCTGAGAAGACTGAAGAACAAGTAATTTGGGACTGTCATCACCTGCTGATTAAAGAGACAGGAGATAGCAAAGACCTTACAGTCTTCCCTCTGGCCATGGAAACACTAACTTGGTTCACTGATGGGAACCTTGTGAAAGGTAAAGAAAGGACTGGGACAAGGATGTGAATGAAACCTGCAGAGTTTGAGCCAGCAGCCTGCCAGAAGGAAACTCAGCATGAGAAGCTGAGCTCTTGGCCTTAACACAGGCCTTGCAGCTGGCCAAAGAAAAGAAAGAAAATCTGTAAACCTGTACATGGGCAGCAGTTATGCTGTTATAACTGTCCATGTGCAAGGGGCTATCTGTAAACAAAGGGGACTGGCTAAGCTTTACTGTGAGCAAGTGAGAGAGCCAGAGATGAGCTGCCACCTGCATTCCTCCACATTTTCTTCCCACTGTCCTGCTTGAGTCGCTGCTGTAATTCTCATTATGGACAGTGACCTGGAGCATAAGCTAAGTAAGCCCCTTTCTGGACTGCATTGTGTGTGGTCAGTGTTTTAGCACAGCAACAGATGCTCACCAGAACGGTAAGATATGATTTTCTTCTTTTCAACTCTGGTGAAGTAAATGTATGTTTTATTGTTTATTTTCATCTCATTTGTTCTTTTGCCAAGATAGGCTCTTAGCAATACAGTCCTTTCTGTCCTTGAAGTTGTGACTCCTGTCTCAAGCTTCTGAGGACTGAGCAAGGCATGTACCATCCCACTGGTTTGTATTTTTCACTAATTAAATATGAGATGGTTACATTTAATTCTCTTTATGTATACTTATTGGTTTTGAGGCAGGGTCTTGCTTTATAGCCAAGCCCGCTTGAAGGTATTAGCAGTCATCTGTCCATACTTCCAATTGCTGCAATTATAAACTTGCATAGAGAAATGGGAGGCATTGGTGTTTGTTTGAAAGATGGGGTAAGGAAACATTGAATTGATTAATTTGAAAATTGCTTCAATTATATACTTGCACTACACATAGCTACCTAAATGCATGGGGCTTTTTTGTAAAACTAAAAAATTATATATGTTTAGGCTTATATTTTGTCATGTTCAAAAAACAAGCTGGTAGGTATCTAAGACAGAGGAATATGTTGTCAGTTTAGCATTGCAAATGGAAAGCATTCTAGTTGGAGGAGGGACAATGACAAATGTGGAAGGCAGTTACCCTATTCACCCTGCTTAAATTTTTTTTCTTTTGTTTTACAGAGCATAATAATATTTTAACTTTAGAGAAATGGGAGGCATTGGTGTTTGTTTGAAATAGGGGTAAGGAAACATTGAATAAATTGATTAATTTGAAAACTGCTTCCCTCAAAGCCATGAAAACCTCAATTCACTCCTCACAATTCTTGAAAATTAATCCAGATTGCTGGGTTGTGGATTATGCCTTTAACACCAGTACTTTGGAGGCAGAGTCAGAGGCAGAAAGATCTTCAAAGGCCAGCCTGTTCTACAGAGTAAGTTTCAAGACAGCCAGGGCATCATATAGGAACCTTGTCTCGAGTGAAAAAACATAATGGTTGCATATACTTCTAACTTCAACATTGAGAGGCAGAGATAGGTGGAATGAGAAACTCCATCTCCAAAATACGTAAAAATAAGACAGCAGCTTAAGATACATTGTGCAATTGCATGCCTTTTCTGCTCTTGAATAAGAGCAGGTTTCAGTTTCTAGCCCATGTGGTGGACTACAACTGTCCTGAACTGCTATTCCAGGGAAACCAGCACTGACTTGTGACTTCAGTGGTCACCAGATTCACAAGCAACACACTTAAATACATGAAGGAAAGAATCTCATAGTCTTGTAAGTTAGGCTTTATATCAAAAAACCAAGTAGACAGTATCACCCCAAACTTGATTTCTGTCCTCCATTCCTTCTTCATATATATGTCTGATCTACCATCCACCACCAGAGAATAAATGGGTACATAAGAGCCGAGTATATTTAGTGATACAAATAGTTGTTACCAGACAAACTTAAAACTTTGTGGCTCCTTTAATGATCAAACCTGTGTACTACTCAGCCATCCAGGATGATTCTGAAAATATGGGACACTAGGGAGAGCTGAATGATAATGTTGAGGTATCTCATGTTCCATTAGTATTAAAGTAGAATCGTACCACCCATGTGTATAGATGCAATAATACCAATAGTCAGACTGCCTTTCAAAGGTAAGGATAATTGATCCTTCAAGAAGACCATGACATTAGACCATTTTCCTTAAGTTAATATGATTGATGTAGATGTGCTACATGAAAAATCCTTTTTTTTTTTTTTTTTTTTTTAAACACTCAAGTTCACTCATGTGAATTTAGGCACATGAGAACCTTTGGATTATACTAATCACATCTGTTTTCTCTGAATATAATGCAGTTTTTAAACAATGATTAGTGAAACTATATTTTTACAATATATAAATAATATTCACTCTACTTCATTCTTTATCCACCAGGAATGGGGCAGGATCTACTGTATTCATAGTAATGGGCAAAGAGGTGATCATGGGAATATTAGTGTAAGTATTGTGTAATTTGAGTACTGTATTGACAGTGAAAAACTGGCTGTGTTTATACTTGCAATACAGATTGTGCTGAGTATATATTGCTTTTGTCCCATTTGTGGGGATGGAATTTCATTAAGATTGTTGGTAACTTGGAGCAGGGCAATAATTCAGGTGTGTTTTACTACAGTATAAATTGGAGCAATCTGTATTTACTACCAAAGATATTACACGCAGGGCTAAAATTCAGGGATATTTTACTACAGTAGGAATTGTAAAAGGCAGTTGAGCATGGTGACTGATACCTGTAATCTTAACCTGAAAAGGAGGTTGGAGTATCAGGACTCTAGTTATATTTTTACCAAATAGGAGAAGTCAAGCACGAAACAAATTCATAATTGTTCTTTCTTGCTAGAAGTATTAGGTGATCCTTTTTTCATTTTTTTCTGTTTGGCATAACCTACATTTTTGGCAGTTTATCTCTGTGAAATAGCCCTGCCCATCTTAGCCCATAGTTTGTATTCAAGGGTGGTCTCCAACTCACAGATAACCACTGCACTTCTGTCTCCCAAGAGCTACAATTAAAAAATTGTGAAACCACCCGAGGCTTAAACTGCCTTGTATGTCAATTTACCCATTTGGCATTCCTATTATTTTGTAGTTCCATTACCATCCTTGCACCTTACTATAATCATATATGGTTTCATAAAAAAAAGAAAGAGAAAAGTCTCCATTAACTAGAAAAGAATTGGACACTCATGTAGAATTCCTCAAAAAATGTAAAAAAGAGAGAATTCATAAACATAAACTACTCTTATATCAATATGAGGTACTATGTATACTTCTTCATAGGCCTCTGTATGATGTGCATATCACCTCTGACCCTACCGTAGAGAAGCTGAACCTGTTCCAACAACATGTGGCAACTTTGAGGCAAACAAAGGTATGCTGCTGCATTCATTCCACCATGAAATTTCATTGGACTTTTATGTATCTCATAACAATTTTGATTGTTTTAAGAATTTAGGAACGGACAGTTTGTCAATATTAATAACAAATCATATTGTGTATGAGAAAATTGGAACTAACTTCAGATTCAAGTTTTGAAAAAGATGGAGTGTGTCAATTTCAAAGTGTATTTTCTGTGTCATTGCAGAGTATTGTGGCACTACATACATTGCTTTTGCAGGTAATATGTGTTCAGATTATGCAGTATCAATTCACTTGTATTTATCAATTTGAAAAAACTGACAGCTTTTGCCTTAATTCTAAATAAGGAGCCAGTTTGTATTAAGGGATGCTGAGGTAGGCATCACTTCAGTTTCAGACCAGCCTTGTGCACAAAGTGAGTTTGGGGACCTGCAGGGCTACACAGGGAAACCCTTTCTCGAGTAAACAAACAGAAAGGGACAAAATATGTGAAGACACCCAACCATAATACAATATGGAATAAATCTGTTTGTTTACTGTTTGTATGTGTGTGTGTGGCAGGGGGTGGGTGTGGGTGTGTTTGTTTATGTTATGGGGAGAGAAAGACAGAAACACAGATAGACAGAGACAGAGCAATAGAGTGATCATGTGTCAAAGTCAATTCAATTCCAATTGTCCATCTTATTTATCAGGTTCACATTTATGAAGGTAAACTTTTCTGCCACTGAGACTTACAGATCTCTCTCACCTTTCCAGTGCTATTAGGTAGTTGGACTTTCTTGTCAGATTTTCTTGGAACAATCCATCCCCAAATAATGACACAGACATTTCTAAATTATGAATGATTGGCCTTTAACTTAACCTTGTTCCCAACAATTTCCTATACCTTAACAAATGTCTATTAGCCTATTGTCTATTATTCTGTATTCGCAGCTCCTTCCTTGTCTTCCTGGCATGGGTAGAGGCCTAGATTCATTCCCCTGAGTTTTTCTCTCAGCCCAGCAATCCTGCCTAACCATTCCTTTTGAGCAATTGGCCGTTTAACTTTTTATTAAACCAATTAAGGACCTTAGGAGGGCAAGGTAAAAAGCACCCTATTTTCACATAATGATCAAATGTCCCACAAGTTTAACTTTTAATCATCCCCTTCTAGATTTAGTATTTTGCTTGATCTCAGGTCCTACGTGTTTGTACTTTATTGACTGAGATACCTACTCAGGCCCTATTTTTCTTTGTTGGTAATAGAGGCTGAACTTAAATCTCTTAGTATCAGGAATTCTAGACACTAGCCAATAACCCCTAATTATAGCCCATAATTTACTACTTTTTAATTTAGAAACAAAATCGACCTCAATTTTGTGTGAATAAGAAATGTAATAAAAATTAATTATTGTCTCAGAATGCATAGCACTAGCCATTTTAACTAAACTAATGCTTATTTATGTTAACAATATAAAATTTTTTCCTGAGATGATCATGGTGTTTCATGCCTTTGAACCCAGGACTCAGGAGCCAAAAGCATGAATCTCAATGAATTCCAGGCCAGTCACAGATACATAATGAGGCCCTTTCTTAAAAACACAACAATGGAAGAGACAGAAGACTAAAAGTTGAAGCACACTGACTGTACTTACAGAGGATATGAGTTAACTCCCACCAACCAGATGGTAGCTCACGACCATCTAAAATCAGATCTGTTGCCCTCTTCTTTTCTACCAGCAGACATTCAAGTAGGGTACTACATATGACAAAATAACTTTTAAAAATGAAATAAAATGTGCTACTGGTTACTTGAAACCCATCACTGGGCCTCTGCTAGAGTTCCCTCAGCTAAAGACCGCCAAATACTTGTTAGATCCCCATATCCTCTTGGGAACATCCTGAGTCCATGCATGCCGGATATTTTTTAAAATTAGTTCATGATTTTTTACATGTAGATCCTTGTTCCCTATATCTCCCTCAATTCCTTCCCTTCCTCTTATCATCTGTTGCCCCCTCACATTCACCCTGACCACCCTGCCATCCTATTCACCCACAATCAACACATAGGGCTAGGCCATCAAAGTGGGGTCATGTACTTCTTAAAGCGCATTTGAAGTGTTGATTAGAATATCTCTTCTATATCTAGGTTTAGGGGGTATACCTGGATTGGGGGTATGTGTCCTCAAGGTCCTTTTGCGCTCCAGGAATACATCCAGGTCCCACTGTCTGAACTCCATTAGACAGCTCAGACCTTCTAGCTGATACCCATCTCAGGGGTCTGAGTCAGTTCCATGCTGGAGTCACAGCTATCAGTCTGGGGTCCTATTAGCTCCTCCTTCATAAGGTCAGCTGTCTCAATGTTTTTCTTCAACTCGATCTTGTCCTCTCTCTCCCTGCATCTGGATTCTAGTTAGACGCAGTGTTTACTTATGGGTGTTTGCTTCTGTTTTCTAGAGAGACTAGATGAGGGCTCCATGTAGCGCATAAGTTGGTTGTTGATCTCATTTTCAGGGAAGGTCAATAATGGAAGCCTTTCCACTGTTGCTCAGATTGTTAGTTGGAGTCAGTCGTGTATGTCTCTAGATGTAAATTTAGATTCAATTTTCTCTTCAAACCAATAATGAATTGCTCTTTTATGTTCTCTCCCTCTCTACCATGTTCTACTTTTTCTGCCTGTGTTACCTCATTCATGATTGCTTCTTCAATTACTATCCACTTGCCTGTGCATTTCCTGATTCCATTTTTTCTGTAGGTTAGTAGTCCATTGTGTAGATGTGCCACAAGTTCTTTATCCATTCTTCAGTTGAGAGGCATCTGGGTAGATTCTAGGTTCTTGCTATTACAAATAATGCTGCTATAGGTATAAATAAACACATTTTTTGTTGCATGAATGTGGATAATTTGGGTATATGCCTATGAGTGGGATTTCCAGGTCCTGTGGTAAACCAATTCCCATCTTTCTGAGGAACTGCCATAGCTATCTTGAAAATGGCTGTACAAGTTTGAACTCCCAAAATCAGTGGAGGAGTGTTACCCTTTCTACACATCCTGTCCAGCAGTACTCAGGAGCCAAAAGCATGAATCTCAATGAATTCCAGGCCAGTCAAAATTACATAATGAGGCCTTTTCTTCAAACACAGCAATAGCATGGTTAGATGGCTAAAAGTTCAAGCACACTGATTGTACTTTTAGAGGATATGAGTTACTTCCCAACAATCAGATGGTAGTTCACAACCATCTACAATGAGATTGTTGCCCTCATCTTTTCTACCAGGAGATATTCAAGTAGGATAGTACACCTGATAAATAATTTTTTAAAATGAAATAAAACATCCTACTGGATACTTGAAACCCATCACTGGGCCTCTGCTAGAGTTCCCTCAGCTAAAGACCTCAAGATCTCTTTTAGATCCATTAATCCTCATGGGCACGTTCTGAGCCCCTGCATACTGAATTTTTTTCAATGATTATTGTTTATTTTACTTGTCGATTCCTATCCCTCACTCCCTACCCTTTCACGCTCTTACATTCTGTCCCCCTTCTCTTGCACCCTGACCACCTCCCCTTCCATTCACCCCCTCTCCCCATATGGGGCTATGACATCCAGGTAGGGCCATGTATATCTGACAATGAGAGTTCTGTTTAGGGTATGGTTAGAGTTAGGGTGAGCATTATGGTTGGTGGTAGCATTAGGGTTGGGTTCCTGAAGCCCAGGAAAGGAGTGAGAGCCCATGCCAAAGATAGCAGAAAAGGAAAGTAAACTTCAGATGGGAGAGAGTGTACCCTTAGCTGTCTATGTAATTATTTGGGACATTTGCTGAGCAATCAGTGGGAAAAGAGATGTGGGAAGAAACATTTGAGGCACCCATAAAAGATGTGACCCAGCGCAACAGGTCAACACCTCTACCAGAGATGATTAAAAAAGGAGTAGAGCCCTGCTTACATCATGCACCTGGGCTTGCCCAAGGATCCAGAGCTCTTGGGGTTTGTACTGCAGAAGCAATGGGGGAAATATGGGTAGGAGCAAGATGTGTAAACTGATGGACTACCTGTGAGGTCTAGACAGAGAGGGAAACTTTGGAAAAACACGGAGGGCCAGAATCAGGGTTTGGTGAGACAGCAGAACCTGGAGCCCAGAGACAGATAGGTGAAACAGGAGCCCAGGTCTGAAGAAGGCACATGGGTTTCCCATCCTGTAGTGATTGTTGCCTCAAGGGATGGAGTCACCTTTGATACATGTGAACTTCCTGGAAGAGGATGAGGAGCTGTAGCTCTGGAGAACCCTGACATGCCCTTGTTCAGCACCCAAAGAGGAAGCAGAGGCAAGGAGCAAGTCATATCCTTTTCTGAGGAAGCAGTGCAGCATGCAAAGTAGGACTCCATCCCACACAGCTGCCTGCAGTCCAAGCATAGAGAGGAATGCTGCATGGCAGGCGTTATCACTGAATGTCCAGGTCAAGACTGCCTTGTGGAAATTGTACAAGGATGTTCTGTGTTTTCCCAGTCCACACACAGAAGCCACCAGCTACAAGTGGCTAAATGATTGTCATGATAAACAGTCAATTCCAGGCTCTTTCTTGACAAAAAATAATCTTAGCTGCAAGTTTGTGGTGTTGAGGAACACTTGGCAAGTGAAATTCCACATGAAGATGCTATGTACACTAGGTACTTTAGTGAGGCTACCCTAGACGTAATATCAAAATCCTGGAGATTTTAAGGATGTGGGCAGCTTCTGAAAAGTTCAGGGTTCCTAGTGTGAGATATATGACCCAGGAAATACAGGAGAAGAGCCATTTTTAAATTCTTAATATTTATCTAAAAATACATAATAAAAACTATAGCTTCATATACATAGTAGTATCAAAGTTTCTGTTTTACTTTCCAAAATTTTTATTTAATAAATGAGACAGGAGCCTTCAGAACCCAGGAGAGGGTATCAGGTCTCCTGTTAAAAGAATTACAGATAGTTGTGACCCAACATGTGGGTGCTAGGAATTGAACCGGGCCTGCACTTAACCACTGAGCCAGCCCTTGGTGCCCCAAGCCCTGCAGAGCTGCATTTGTTCTGAAAAGTGAATCCTATGTGTTCCTTTGGGACTGTGGCTGATATGTCTTATTCAACCTTGGAGGTACGTTTCTCACCTGAATCAAAATGCTGTGGATTTTTAGATTTCAGAGGTAAAACTCTGTTTTATAGAACCCAGGTATGCAAGGCTCAAATTCCTCAGGGCTTAATTAAAAAAAAAATTCCTAAAAGCTTTCCAAACAAACTAAGTAGTTTGGAATTTATCTTGTGGGGAACTAGAAGCTCAAGAGCATAGTTAGGTAGGAATGGAAATCACCAAGTTTAGCAAATGATTGAAAGCTGCATGGCCTTCATATTAATAAGGTAAGAATATAGAATACTGGGATGCACTTATTGGCCCACACCCATGCAGTCATGGCCCCCTTTTCTCCTCTTTAGGAAAGTGCATAAATGAACTTCAGTGTTGCGATTGTCATAGATGCTATGAAAGTAAAGTTGAAGAAAGTGTTCTCCCACAAGCCAGAATAGGCTGCTCTGAGCACTATAGCTTGTCTGAAACCTCAAAACCACCCAACAGAGAAACAAAAACCTCAAAGAGCTGAATTTGCACTACTGCCCAATCCTCTACAGAGCTCTGAGTAACCAGTTAGGGCATATGGAGGGCTTTTGAGAATTTGTTTTATTAAATACAGCCCATGTTGAGGACTAAGTTATTGTATAAATTATCTAAAGCAGAAGTAAATGTTAAAAATCATTTCCAGTTATTCGCTTCTCTTTAGTATCAGCTAAGGTCTTCTGGCCACACATGTCACTGTACATGCATGGTGAGAATGCAACATGTGGTTTGCCACTAAATATCTTCTCCCCAACCGTACCCGGTGATAAGGTGGAAGCTCAAAATAGCCTAAATTTGAGGTATTAGCACAGAAATTAACAAGCAGATGAGAGATTCTTCTGCAAAAAGTTAATATACATCTGTCAGTCTAACATTAATGTTCACACACTGCATCACTCTCTCAGTGCAGAGGTCTCCTACGACCACACTCTTTGTAAATGTAATAGTCCATCACTCAATGAATCAGCTCACATAAAAGTTACCAAGTTCATGTTTAGGGTGGTGCGATGATCTGTATACTTTATTTGCATTTATTTGGACTGGGTGATTCTTTATACTACACTCACTCACACACACACACACACACACACACACACACCACAGAGACACAAAGGCAGAGAATTTCACTTACTGAGCCTCAAATATTGGGATGGCTTCCCAAGGCAGCTAAGACCAGATGCTGGTCTGGTCCCTGGTGTAAGGACTAAAGGAAGGGCACTGCCACCATTGTACCAACTAATGCCATGGTAACTGTCCTGAGTATCTTTCTGAGGTGTCCAGTTCCCATATATCACTATGTGGCTAAGAACCCTACAGGAGAACTAATTTGTGATACCCAAAACATAAGTACATAGCTGGAGGCAGCAACAGCTGTTTGATCCAAACTATTCACCATCATTCCCTTAGGTAGAAACTCTACCTGGAGGGCTGTGGCTGGAGATGGCTCATTGGGTAAAAGGTCAGGCACAGTGGCACATGACTATTTCTCCAAATACAGAGGAGAGGGACATTATGGAGACAGGAGGATCCCTGCAGTGCATTAACCAGCCAGCCTAGCAGAATCCTTGTGATCCAGGTTCATTGAAGGGCAGTTTCTAGGCAGTAACTCGTTCACTGCTGAGATTAGCTTTGCTAAGGGTTTGACTCCTCAGTAATAGCTTCATGACCTTGGACTTGAGAAGCAAGAAGTTCGGATTTTTGTTGTTCTTTGGGTTTTTTAGGTTTTGTTTTTGTGTTTTTGAGACAGGATCTGTGTGTAATCACTATGTTCAACCATGCTGATCATGAAATCACAGATTCTCCTGTCTCTCAAGTGCTAGAATTAAAGACATCCAGTACTATCCTGATAGGAAAAGACTGTGTAAAGTAAGACATGAGGGAAAAAAAAGGTCATGAAAGCAAACTTTTAAAAACATTGATAGGTTAGTTTGTTTTTAATATTTATTTTTATTTTGTGTGTGTATGTAAAATCACATATAGGTGCCCTCCAAAAAAAAAAAAAAAAAAAAAAAAAGGCCATCAGATCCCCTACAACACCTGGAGTTACAGATGGTAGTGAGCTCACCCTGTGGAGGCTGGAAACCAAACTCTAATCTTTCTGCATACTTGGTAACTTTTTGAGACAGGGTCTCCAATAACAGGCTAGCCTTGAACTTGCTATGTAGCTGTGTAGCTGAGGATGACCTTGAACCTCTGATCTTCCTGCCTCTACCTCCCAAATACTGGGATTATAGGTAAACACCACCATACATACCCAGTTTCTGGAGAGCCAGGAATAGAGCCCAGGGTCTCATGCATGTTAGGGAAGCTCACTCTAAAAACTGAGCTACATACACCCCACAAATTGAACTTTCTGGAAGTTAAGAATTCTCTCCAATAGAAGACACTTAAAATTGGCCAGAAAGGCAACACAGTAAGAAATGAAACTGTTGGTATATAAAGCAGACACAGGGCCTGTAGCCAAAGTAGGGAAACCAGTGCAAACCAGTAGAAAAAGACAGCCAAGTAAAAACCGATCAAGGGCTCAGGCAGACATTTCAGAAACCGCGGGCTCTTTTGATGGCCCAGTGAGCAAGTGGAAAGGTTGCAGACTTGTCAGTTGTCAGGGAAAACAACAGGCAAATGGAACCATCAGTGCACAGTCATAAGTCTACACAAAAATGTAAAAACTTAATGGCAGGGCCAGTGAAATGGTAATGTCACTTGCCTGGCTCCCACAAATTGTCTCTGACTTCCACTCCTGCTATGGGACCTGCTCCCAATAAATGCTTGTTTAAAACACATACACAGAGAGACGGGGGGGGGGGGGGTAGGAGAATAAGAGAGAAAGAGGAACATGCTAGAAGGTGCACACTAGTTCTGTTCATAGTAGCCACAAACTGGAACAACACAAATATCCATTAGCATTAGAGTGGAATTAGGCATGGGTGAGGAAGAGGCCAAGTAGATGGAGAAGCTTAGGGTCAAACTGAGGGCCTCACAGGTGCTAGGGCAGTGCTCTGCTGTTAAGCCTCCAAACTCAACCTCTCTGTGCAAAAGTCATCTCACCTCTGTAGAGCCCAGAGTCCCTGTCTATAAGGTTCAAGGACTTATCCCTTTAAATTGTTCCCGCATCTCCTATTTAGGTGAACTAGGTGGTGTGTACCAATCGAAAGTGCCCCAGTAGATCAAAAGAAGGCAAGAACGAGGCATCCCTTAGCACTTAAATGTTCCTGCCATCTGAATGTCAGCTCTAGCGTGAGAGAGCTGTGTTTTCCTGTTGCACAGTGGTGCTTGACATACAAGTATTGCCATGGATGAATCCAAAAGAGGCTGATTAAATGTGATCCTTTCCCTGTGCTCTGAAGTCCACACCCACTGCCAAGAGGGCTGCCTACCTGCAGAGGCTCAGCAGGGTGGGTCTCCCCTTACCCCCTCTGGCAGGTGTTAATGAGATTAGCAATTAAAAGGCAGGCCAGCAGAGGGCAGACACCAGGACCTGACTGAGAGCCAGCTCAGGAAATGGAGAAGGCATGGCCTCAGTGAGGCAACCAGCTGCAGTTCCTGTTAGCCTGCATCCCCTATGCCATGGGCTTGGAAAGTGTGGTGTTTCCCGTACCTGTGCCAGATAGTATATTGGAGTTGAGTGCCCACTAGCAGGATACAGGAGCTGCCTGGACGCCGGGGGCAGTGATCCTTGATGTAGGTCGGGTATATCACTTGTTCCTAGATATCCTAGGATGCCCTTACCTTCTGTTAAAAAGAGACATCCTGTCAAATGTAAGAGCCTGGATTTGTTTTGACTCTGAAAAGCCATCAGTAACCGATAAACAGGGAAGGAGCTTGATCCTGTAGGCAGTGGATGGTCTGGCTGTCTAAAAGCTATGATGGACATGGCTGTACTTGTCAAAGACTCTGACATGTTAACTTTGGGACAGAAAGTAATGACAATAGCCCCCCATGCACTGGTGAGCAGGAGAGCATTGTCAGGCAGCCCACAGAACAATGGTTGTCCAATGCCCACATGAATCACTGATGCACTACCTGCCATTCTTCTGCCTGAGAAGACTGATAAATAAGTAATTTGGGACTGTCATCACCTGCTGATTAAAGAGGCAGGAGATTGCAAAGACCTTACAGTCTTCCCTATGGCCGTGGAAACACTAACTTAGTTCACTGATGGGAACAGTTACCTTGTGAAAGGTAAAGAAAGGACTGGGACAAGGATGCGAATGAAACCTGCATGGTTTGAGCCAGCAGCCTGCCAGAAGGAACCTCAGCATGAGAAGCTGAGCTCTTGGCCTTAACACAGGCCTTGTAGCTGGCAAAAGAAAAGAAAAAAAATCTGTAAACCTGTACACGGGCAGCAGTTATACTGTTATAATTGTCCATGTGCACGGGGCTGTCTGTAAACAAAGGGAACTGGCTAAGCTTTACTGTGAGCATGTCAGAGAGCCAGAGATGAGCTGACACCTGCATTCCTCCACATTTTCTCCCCACTGTCCTGCTTGAGTTGCTGCTGTAATTCTCATTAGGGACAGTGACCTGGAGCATAAGCTAAGTAAGCCCCTTTCTGGCCTGCATTGTGTGTGGTTAGTGTTTTAGCACAGCAACACATGCTCACCAGAATGGTAAGATATGATTTTCTTCTTTTCAACTCTGGTGAAGTAAATGTATGTTTTATTGTTTATTTTCATCTCATTTGTTCTTTTGCCAAGATAGTCCTTTGTGGCCTTGAACTTGTGACTCCTGTCTCAAGCTACTGAGTACTGAGCAAGGCATGTACCATTCCACTGGTTTGTAATTTTCACTAATTAAATATGACATGGTTACATTTAAGTTTATTTATGTATACTTATTTGTTTTGAGGCAGGGTCTTGCTTTGTAGCCAAGGCCAGCTTGGAGGTAGTAGCATTCATCTGTCCATACTTCCAAGTGCTGCAATTATAAACTTGCACTACACATAGTTACCTAAATGCATGGGGCTTTTTTGTAAAAGTAAAAAATGATATATGTTTAGGCTTATATTTTGTGGTGTTCAAAACAAGCTGGTGGGTATCTAAGACAGAGGAATGTGTTGTCTGTGTAGCAATGCAAATTGAAAGCATTCTAGTTGAAGGAGGGATATATACGACAAATGTGGAAGGCAGTTACCCTATTCACCCTGCTTACAATTTTTTTAGTTTTACAGAGCATAATAATATTTTAACTTTAGAAAAATGGGAGGCATTGGTGTTTGTTTGAAAGAAGGGGTTAGGAAACATTGTGAGGGCACCTGTGAGGCCCTCAGTTTGACCCTAAGCTTCTCCATCTCCTTGGCCTCTTCCTCACCCATGCCTAATTCCACTCTAATGCTAATGGATATTTGTGTTGTTCCAGTTTGTGGCTACTATGAACAGAACTAGTGTGCACCTTCTATTATGTTCCTCTTTCTCTCTTATTTCACTCCCCCCCCCCGGTCTCTCTGTGTATGTGTTTTAAACAAGTATTTATTGGGAGCAGGTCCCATAGCAGGAGTGGAAGTCAGAGACAATTTGTGGGAGCCAGGCAAGTGACCATACCATTTCACTGGCCCTGCCATTAATCTTTTACATTTTTGTATAGACTTATGACTGTGCACTGATGCCTGTTGTTTTCCCTGACAACTGACAAGTCTGCAACCTTTCCACTTGCTCACTGGGCCATCAAAAGAGCCCGCGGTTTCTGAAATGTCTGCCTGAGCCCTTGATAGGTTTTTACTGGGCTGTCTTTTTCTACTGGTTTGCACTGGTTTCCCTACTTTGGCTACAGGCCCTATGTCTGCTTTATATACCAACAGTTTCATTTCTTACTGTGTTGCCTTTCTGGCCAATTTTAAGTGTCTTCTATTGGAGAGAATTCTTAACTTCCAGAAAGTTCAATTTGTGATGGAGATGTATGTAGCTCAGTGTTTAGAGAGAGCTTGCATAACATGCATGAGACCCTGGGCTCTATTCCTGGCTCTCCAGAAACTGGGTATGTATTGTGGTGTTTACCTATAATCCCAGTATTTAAGAGGTAGAGGCAGGAAGATCAGAGGTTCAAGGTCATCCTCAGCTACACAGCTACATAGCAAGTTCAAGGCTAGCCTGTTATTGGAGACCCTGTCTCAAAAGGTAACCAAGTAAGCAGAATGATTAGAGTTTGGTTTCCAGCCTCCACAGGGTGAGCTCACTACCATCTGTAACTCCAGGTGTTGTAGGGGATCTGATGGCTTTTTTTTTTTTTTGGAGGGCACCTATATATGATTTTACATACACACACAAAATAAAAATAAATGTTAAAAACAAACTAATCTATCAATATTTTTAAAAGGTTGCTTTCATGACCTTTTTTTCCCTCATGTCTTACTTTACACAGTCTTTTCCTACCAGGATAGTAGTGGATGTCTTTAATTCTAGCACTGGAGAGACAGGAGAATCTGTGATTTCGAGATCAGCCTGGTTGAACATAGTGATTACACACAGATCCTGTCTCAAAAACACAAAAACAAAACCAAAAAAAAACCCAAAGAACAACAAAAATCCGAACTTCTTGCTTCTCAAGTCCAAGGTCATAAAGCTATTACTGAGGAGTCAAACCCTTAGCAAAGCTAATCTCAGCAGTGAACTAGTTACTGCCTAGAAACTGCCCTTCAATGAACCTGGATCACAAGGATTCTGCTAGGCTGGCTGGTTAATGCACTGCAGGGATCCTCCTGTCTCCATAATGTCCCTCTCCTCTGTATTTGGAGAAATAGTCATGTGCCACTGTGCCTGACCTTTTACCCAATGAGCCATCTCCAGCCACAGCCCTCCAGGTAGAGTTTCTACCTAAGGGCATGATGGTGAATAGTTTGGATCAAACAGCTGTTGCTGCCTCCAGCTATGTACTTATGTTTTGGGTATCACAAATTAGTTCTCCTGTAGGGTTCTTAGTCACATAGTGATATATAGGAACTGGACACCTCAGAAAGATACTCAGGACAGTTACCAGGGCATTTGTTGGTACAATGGTGGCAGTGCCCTTCTTTTAGTCCTTACACCAGGGACCAGGTCAGCATCTGGTCTTAGCTGCCTTGGGAAGCCTTCCCAATATTTGAGGCTCAGTAAGTGAAATTCTCTGCCTTTGTGTCTCTGTGGTGTGTGTGTGTGTGTGTGGGTGAGTGTAGTATAAAGAATCACCCAGTCCAAATAAATGCACATAAAGTAGACAGATCATCACACCACCCTAAATATGAACTTGGTAACTTTTATGTGAGCTGATTCATTGAGTGATGGACTATTACATTTACAAAGAGTGTGGTCGTAGGAGACCTCTGCACTGAGAGTGTGATGCAGTGAGTGAACATTAATGTTAGACTGACAGATGTATATTAACTTTTTGCAGAAGAATCTCTCATCTGCTTGTTAATTTCTGTGCTAATACCTCAAATTTAGGCTATTTAGAGCTTCCACCTTATCACCGGGTACGGTTGGGGAGAAGATATTTAGTGGCAAACCACATGTTGCATTCTCACCATGCATGTACAGTGACATGTGTGGCCACAAGACCTTAGCTGATACTAAAGAGAAGCGAATAACTGGAAATGATTTTTAACATTTACTTCTGCTTTAGATAATTTATACAATAACTTAGTCCTCAACATGGGCTGTATTTAATAAAACAAATTCTCAAAAGCCCTCCATATGCCCTAACTGGTTACTCAGAGCTCAGTAGAGGATTGGGCAGTAGTGCAAATTCAGCTCTTTGAGGTTTTTGTTTCTCTGTTGGGTGGTTTTGAGGTTTCAGACAAGCTATAGTGCTCAGAGCAGCCTATGCTGGCTTGTGGGAGAACCCTTTCTTCAACTTAACTTTGATAGCATCTATGACAATCGCAACACTGAAGTTCATTTATGCACTTTCCTAAAGAGGAGAAGAGGGGGCCATGACTGCATGGGTGTGGGCCAATAAGTGCATCCCGGTATTCTATATTCTTACCTTATTAATATGAAGGCCATGCAGCTTTCAATCATTAGCTCAACTTGGTGATTTCCATTGCTACCTAACTATGCTCTTGAGCTTCTAGTTCCCCACAAGATAAAGTCCAAACTCCTTAGTTTGTTTGGAAAGCTTTGAGGCATTTTTTTTTAAATTAAGCCCTGAGGAATTTGAGCCTTGCATACCTGGGTTCTAGAAAACAGAGTTTTACCACTGAAATCTAAAAATCCACAGCATTTTGATTCAGGTGAGAAACCTACCTCCAAGGTTGAATAAGACATATCAGCCACAGTCCCAAAGGAACACATAGGATTCACTTTTCAGAACAAATGCAGCTCTGCAGGGCTTGGGGCACCAAGGGCTGGCTCAGTGGTTAAGTGCAGGCCCGGTTCAATTCCTAGCACCCACATGTTGGGTCACAACTATCTGTAATTCTTTTAATAGGAGACCTGATACCCTCTCCTGGGTTCTGAAGGCTCCTGTATCATTTATTAAATAAAAATTTTGGAAAGTAAAATTGAAACTTTGATACTACTATGTATATGAAGCTATAGTTTTTATTATGTATTTTTAGATAAATATTAAGAATTTAAAAATGGCTCTTCTCCTGTATTTCCTGGGTCATATGTCTCACACTAGGAACCCTGACCTTTTCAGAAGCTGCCCACATCCTTACCGTCTCCAGGATTTTGATATTACATCCAGGGTAGCCTCACTAAAGTACCTAGTGTACACTTGCCAAGTGTTCCTCAACACCACAAACTTGCAGCTAAGCCTATTATTTGTCAAGAAAGAGCCTGGAATTGACTGTTTATCATGACAATCATTTAGCCACTTGTAGCTGGTGGCTTCTGTGTGTGGACTGGGAAGACACAGAAAATCCTTGTACAATTTCCACAAGGCAGTCTTGGCCTGGAAGTTCAGTGATAACGCCTGGCATGCAGCATTCCTCTCTATGCTTGGACTGCAGGCAGCTGTGTGGGATGGAGCCCTACTTTGCATGCTGCACTGCTTCCTCAGAAAAGGATAGGACTTGCTCCTTGCCTCTGCTTCCTCTTTGGGTGCTGACCAAGGGCATGTCAGGGTTCTCTAGAGCTACAGCTCCTCATCCTCTGCCAGGAAGTTCACATGTATCAAAGGTGACTCCATCCCTTGAGGCAACAAGCACTACAGGATGGGAAACCCATGTGCCTTCTTCAGACCTGGGCTCCTGTTTCACCTTTCTGTCTCTGGGCTCCAGGTTCTGCTGTCTCACCAAACCCTGATTCTGGCCCTCCTTGTTTTTCCAAAGTTTCCCTCTCTGTCTAGACCTCACAGGTAGTCCATCAGTTTACACATCTTGCTCCTACCCACATTTCCCCCATTGCTTCTGCAGTACAAACCCCAAGAGCCCTGGATCCTTGGGCAAGCCCAGGTGCATGATGTCAGCAGGGCCCTATTCCTTTTTTAATCATCTCTGGTAGAGGTGTTGACCTCTGGTAGAGGTGGCGCTGGGTCACATCATTTATGGGTGCCTCAAGTGTTTCTTCCCACATCTCTTATCCCACTGATTGCTCAGCAACGGTCCCAAATAATTACATAGACAGCTAAGGGTAAACTCTCTCCCATCTGAAGTTTACTTTTCTTTCCTGTTATCTTCGGCATGGGCTCTCACTCCTTTCCTGGGCTTCAGGAACCCAACCCTAACGCTACCACCAACCATAATGCTCACCCTAACTCTAACCATACCCTAAACAGAACTCTCATTGTCAGAAATACATGACCCTAACTGGATGTCATAGCCCCATATGGGGAGAGGGGTTGAATGGGAGGGGAGGTGGTCAGGGTGCAAGAGAAGGGGGACAGAATGTAAGAGCGAGAAAGGGTAGGGAGTGAGGGATAGGAATCGACAAGTAAAATAAACAATAATCATTGAAAAAAATTCAGTATGCAGGGGCTCACAACGTGCCCATGAGGAATAGTGGATCTAAAAGAGATCTTGAGGTCTTTAGCTGAGGGAACTCTAGCAGAGGCCCAGTGATGGGTTTCAAGTATCCAGTAGGACGTTTTATTTCATTTTAAAAAATTATTTATCATGTGTAGTATCCTACT
The DNA here is from genome assembly GCF_943737965.1 of Phodopus roborovskii. Taxonomy (NCBI): domain Eukaryota; kingdom Metazoa; phylum Chordata; class Mammalia; order Rodentia; family Cricetidae; genus Phodopus; species Phodopus roborovskii. The sequence continues at coordinate 204,977 of NW_026125776.1, read as the reverse complement.
TGAATATCTCCTGGTAGAAAAGATGAGGGCAACAATCTCATTGTAGATGGTTGTGAACTACCATCTGATTGTTGGGAAGTAACTCATATCCTCTAAAAGTACAATCAGTGTGCTTGAACTTTTAGCCATTTAACCATTCCATTGCTGTGTTTGAAGAAAAGGCCTCATTATGTAATTTTGACTGGCCTGGAATTCATTGAGATTCATGCTTTTGGCTCCTGAGTACTGCTGGACAGGATGTGTAGAAAGGGTAACACTCCTCCACTGATTTTGGGAGTTCAAACTTGTACAGCCATTTTCAAGATAGCTATGGCAGTTCCTCAGCAAGATGGGAATTGGTTTACCACAGGACCTGGCAATCCCCCCTCATAGGCATATACCCAAATTATCCACATTCATGCAACCAAAAATGTGTTTATTTATACCTATAGCAGCATTATTTGTAATAGCAAGAACCTAGAATCTACCCAGATGCCTCTCAACTGAAGAATGGATAAAGAACTTGTAGCACATCTACACAATGGACTACTAATCTATAGAAAAAATGGAATCTGGAAATGCACAGGCAAGTGGATAGTAATTGAAGAAGCAATCATGAATGAGGTAACCCAGGCACAAAAAGTAGAACATGGTAGAGAGGGAGAGAACATAAAAGAGCAAGTCATTATTGGTTTGAAGAGAAAATTGAACCTAAAGTTATATCTAGAGACCTACAAGACTGACTCCAACTAACAAACTGAGCAACAGTGGAAAGGCTTCCATTATTGACCTTCCCTGAAAATGAGATCAGCAACTAACTTGAGCGCTACATGGAGCCTTCATCTAGTCTCTGTAGAAAACAGAAGCAAAGACCCAGAAGTAAACACTGCGTCTAACTAGAATCCAGATGCAGAGAGAGAGAGGACAAGATCGAGTTGCAGAAACACATTGAGACAGCTGACCTGATGAAGGAGGAGCTAATAGGACCCCAGACTGATAGCTGTGAATCCAGCATGGAACTGACTCAGACCCCTGAGATGGGTATCAGCTAGAAGGTGTGAGCTGTCTAATGGAGTTCAGACAGTGGGACCTGGATGTATTCCTGGTGCGCAAAAGGACCTTGAGGACACATTCCCCCAATCCAGGGATACCCCCTAAACCTAGACATACAGGAGACATTCTAATCAACACTTCAAATGCGCTGTCAGAAATACATGACCCCACTTGGATGGCCTAGCCCTATGTGTTGATTGTGGGTGAATAGGATGGCAGGGTGGTCAGGGTGAATGTGAGGGGGCAACAGATGATAAGAGGAAGGGAAGGAATTGAGGGAGATATAGGGAACAAGGATCTACATGTAAAAAATCATGAACTAATTTTAAAAAATATCCGGCATGCATGGACTCAGGATGTTCCCAAGAGGATATGGGGATCTAACAAGTATTTGGCGGTCTTTAGCTGAGGGAACTCTAGCAGAGGCCCAGTGATGGGTTTCAAGTAACCAGTAGGACATTTTATTTCATTTTTAAAAGTTATTTTGTCATATGTAGTACCCTACCTGAATGTCTGCTGGTAGAAAAGAAGAGGGCAACAGATCTGATTGTAGATGGTCGTGAGCTACCATCTGGTTGGTGGGAGTTAACTCATATCCTCTGTAAGTACAGTCAGTGTGCTTCAACTTTTAGTCTTCTGTCTCTTCCATTGTTGTGTTTTTAAGAAAGGGCCTCATTATGTATCTGTGACTGGCCTGGAATTCATTGAGATTCATGCTTTAGGCTCCTGAGTCCTGGGTTCAAAGGCATGAAACACCATGATCATCTCAGGAATAAAATTTTATATTGTTAACATAAATAAGCATTAGTTTAGTTAAAATGGCTATTGCTATGCATTCTGAGACAATAATTAATTTTTATTACATTTCTTATTCACACAAAATTGAGGTCGATTTTGTTTCTAAATTAAAAAGTAGTAAATTATGGGCTATAATTAGGGGTTATTGGCTAGTGTCTAGAATTCCTGATACTAAGAGATTTAAGTTCAGCCTCTATTACCAACAAAGCAAAATAGGGCCTGAGTAGGTATCTCAGTCAATAAAGTATAAATACGAAGGACCTGAGATCAAGCAAAATGCTAAATCTAGAAGGGGATGATTAAAAGTTAAACTTGTGGGACATTTGATCATTATGTGAAAATAGGGTGCTTTTTACCTTGCCTGCCTAAGGCCCTTAATTGGTTTAATAAAAAGTTAAACGGCCAATTGCTCAAAAGGAATGGTTAGGCAGGATTGCTGGGCTGAGAGAAACTCAGGGGAATGAATCTAGGCCTGGACCCATGCCAGGAAGACAAAGAAGAAGCTGCGAATACAGAATAATAGACAATAGGCTAATAGACATTTGTTAAGGTATAGGAAATTGTTGGGAACAAGGTTAAGTTAAAGGCCAATCATTCATAATTTAGAAATGTCTGTGTCATTATTTGGGGATGGATTGTTCCAAGAAAATCTGACAAGAAAGTCCAACTACCTAATAGCACTGGAAAGGTGAGAGAGATCTGTAAGTCTCAGTGGCAGAAAAGTTTACCTTCATAAATGTGAACCTGATAAATAAGATGGACAATTGGAATTGAATGGACTTTGACACGTGATCTCTCTATTGCTCTGTCTCTGTCTATATGTGCTTCTGTCTTTCTCTCCCCATAACATAAACAAACACACCACACCCACCCCCCTGCCACACACACACATACACACAGTAAACAAACAGATTTATTCCATATTGTATTATGGTTGGGTGTCTTCACATATTTTGTCCCTTTCTGTTTGTTTACTCGAGAAAGGGTTTCCCTGTGTAGCCCTGCCTGTCCCCAAACTCACTCTGTGTACAAGGCTGGTCAAAAACTGAAGTGATGCCTACCTCAGCATCCCTTAATACAAACTGGCTCCTTATTTAGAATTAAGGCAAAAGCTGTCAGGTTTTTCAAATTGATAAATACAAGTGAGTTGATACTGCATAATCTGAACACATATTACCTGCAAAAGCAACATATGTAGTGCCACAATACTCTGCAATGACACAAAATACACTTTGAAATTGACACACTCCATCTTTTTCAAAACTTGAATCAGAAGTTAGTTCCAATTTTTTCATACACAATATGATATGTTTATTAATATTGACAAACTGTTCATTCCTAATCTTTTAAAACAATCAAAATTATTATGAGATATATAAATTCCAATCAAATTTTATGGGGGAATGAATGCAGCAGCATACCTTTGTTTGCCTCAAAGTTGCCACATGTTGTTGGAACAGGTTCAGCTTCTCTACAGTTGGGTCAGAGGTGATATGCACATCATACACAGGCCTATGAAGAAGTTTACAGAGTTCCTCATATTGTTATAAGAGTAGTTTATGTTTATGAATTCTCTCTTTTTTACATTTTTTGAGATATTCTACTTGAGTGTCCAATTCTTTTCTAGTTAATGGAGACTTTTCTCTTTCTTTTTTTTATGAAACCAGATATGATTATAGTAAGGTGCAAGGATGGTAATGGAACTACAAAATAATAGGAATGCCAAATGGGTAAATTGACATACAAGGCAGTTTAAGCCTCGGGTGGTGGCACAATTTTTTAAATGTAGCACTTGGGAGACAGAAGGGCAGTGGTTACCTGTGAGTTGGAGACCACCCTTGAATACAAACTATGGGCTAAGATGGGCAAGGCTATTACACAGAGATAAACTGCCAAAAATGTAGGTTATGCCAAACAGAAAATATTGAAAAAAAGGATCACCTAATACTTCTAGCAAGAAAGAACAATTATGACTTTGTTTCGTGCTTGACTTCTGCTATGTGGCAAAGAAATACCTCAGGGTCCTGATACTCCAACCTCCTTTTCAGGTTAAGCTTACAGGTATCAGTCACCATGCTCAACTTCCTTTTACAATTCCTACTGTAGTAAAATATCCCTGAATTATAGCCCTGCGTGTAATATCTTTGGTAGTAAATAGAGACTGCTCCAATTTATACTGTAGTAAAACACCCCTGAATTATTGCCCTGCTCCAAGTTAACAACAATCTTAATGAAATTCCATCCCCACAAATGGGACAAAAGCAATATGTACTCAGCAAAACTGTATTGCAAGTATAAACACAGCCAGTTTTTCACTTTCAATACAGAACTCAATTTACACAGTACTTACTCTAATAATCCCATGATCACCTCTTTGCGCATTACTATGAATACAGTAGATCCTGCCCCATTCCTAGTATATAAAGAAGGCAGTAGAGTGAGTATTATTTATATATTGTAAAATAAAGTTTCACTAATCATTGTTTAAAAATTGACTTATATTCAGGGAAAACAGATATGATTAGTATACTCCAAAGGTTCTCATGTGCCTAAATTCACATGAGTGAACTTGAGTGTTTAAGAAAAAAAAAGTATTTTTTATTTAGCACATCTACATCATTTATATTAACTTAAGGAAAATGGTCTAATGTCATGGTCTTCTTGAAGGATCAATTATCCTTACCTTTGAAAGGCAGTCTGACTATTGGTATTATTCCATCTATACACATGGGTGGTATGATTCTACTTTACTAGTAATGGAACATGAGATACCTCAACATTATCACTCAGCTCTCCCTGGTGTCCCATATTTTCAGAATCATCCTGGATGGCTGAGTGGTACACAGGTTTGATCATTAAAGAAGCCAAAAGTTTTAAGTTTGTCTGGTAACAACTATTTGTATCACTACATATACTCGGCTCTTATGTACGCATTTATTCTCTGGTGGTGGATGGTAGCTCAGACATATATATGAAGAAGGAATGGAGGACAGAAATCAAGTGTGGGGTGATACTGTCTACCTGGGTTTTTGATATAAAGCCTAACTTACAAGACTATGAGATTCTTTCCTTCATGTATTTAAGTGTGTTGCTTTTGAACCTGGTGACCACTGGAGTCACAAGTCAGAGCTGGTTTCCCTGGAATAGCAGTTCAGGACAGTTGTAGTCCACCACATGGGCTGGAAACTGAAACCTGCTCTTATGCAAAAGAGCAGAAAATGCTTGCAACTGCTCAACCTATCTTCAGCTGCTGTCTTATTTTTATGTATTTTGGAGGTGAAGTTTCTCATTCCACCTATCAATGTTGAAGTTAGAAGTATATGCAACCATTATGTTTTTTCCCTCGAGACAAGGTTCCTATAGGATGCCCTGGCTGTCTTGAAACTTACTCTGTACAACAGGCTGACCTTTGGAGAACTTTCTGCCTCTGCCTCTGCCTCCAAAGTACTGGTGTTAAAGGCATAATCCACAACGTAGCAATCTGGATTAATTTTCAAGAATTATGAGGATTGACTTCAGGTTTTCATGGCTTTGAGGGAAGTAGTTTTCAAATTAATCAATTTATTCAGTGTTTCCTAACCCCCTCTTTCAAACAAACACCAATGCCTCCCATTTCTCTAAAGTTAAAATATTATTATGCTCTGTAAAACAAAAAAAAAAATTGTAAGCAGGGTGATTAGGGTAACTGCCTTCCACATTTGTCATATATATCCCTCCTTCAACGAGAATGCTTTCCATTTGCATTGCTACACAGACAACACATTCCTCTGTCTTAGATACCCACCAGCTTGTTTTGAACACCACAAAATTTAAGCCTAAACATATATCATTTTTTACTTTTACAAAAAAGCCCCATGCATTTAGGTAACTATGTGTAGTGCAAGTTTATAATTGCAGCACTTGGAAGTATGGACAGATGCCTGCTACTACCTCCAAGCTGGCCTTGGCTACAAAGCAAGACCCTGCCTCAAAACAAATAAGTATACATAAATAAACTTAAATGTAACCATGTCATATTCAATTAGTGAAAATTACAAACCAGTGGAATGGTACATGCCTTGCTCAGTACTCAGAAGCTTGAGACAGGAGTCACAAGTTCAAGGCCACAAAGGACTGTATTGCTAAGAGCCTATCTTGGAAAAAGAACAAATGAGATGAAAATAAACAATAAAACATACATTTACTTCACCACAGTTGAAAAGAAGAAAATCATATCTTACCATTCTGGTGAGCATGTGTTGCTGTGCTAAAACACTGACCACACACAATGCAGGCCAGAAAGGGGCTTACTTAGCTTATGCTCCAGGTCACTGTCCCTAATGAGAATTACAGCAGCGACTCAAGGAGGACAGTGGGGAGAAAATGTGGAGGAATGCAGGTGTCAGCTCATCTCTGGCTCTCTGACTTGCTCACAGTAAACTTAGCCAGTCCCCTTTGTTTACAGACAGCCCCGTGCACATGGACAGTTATAAAAGCATAACTGCTGCCCATGTACAGGTTTACAGATTTTTTTCTTTTCTTTTGCCAGCTACAAGGCCTGTGTTAAGGCCAAGAGCTCAGCTTCTCATGCTGAGGTTCCTTCTGGCAGGCTGCTGGCTCAAACCATGCAGGTTTCATTCACATCCTTGTCCCAGTCCTTTCTTTACCTTTCACAAGGTAACTGTTCCCATCAGTGAACTAAGTTAGTGTTTCCACGGCCAGAGGGAAGACTGTAAGGTCTTTGCAATCTCCTGCCTCTTTAATCAGCAGGTGATGACAGTCCCAAATTACTTATTTATCAGTCTTCTCAGGCAGAAGAATGGCAGGTAGTGCATCAGTGATTCATGTGGGCATTGGACATCCATTGTTATGTGGGCTGCCTGACAATGCTCTCCTGGTCACCAGTGCATGGGGGGCTATTGTCATTACTTTCTGTCCCAAAGTTAACATGTCAGAGTCTTTGACCAGTACAGCCATGTCCATCATAGCTTTTAGACAGCCAGACCATCCACTGCCTACAGGATCAAGCTCCTTCCCTGTTTATCGGTTACTGATGGCTGTTCAGAGTCAAAACAAATCCAGGCTCCTACATTTGACAGGATGTCTCTTTTTAACAGAAGGTAAGGGCATCCTAGGATATCTAGGAACAAGTGATATACCCGACCTACATCAAGGATCACTGCCCCCCGGCGTCCAGGCAGCTCCTGTATCCTGCTAGTGGGCACTCAACTCCAATGTACTATCTGGCACAGGTATGGGAAACACCACCCTATCCAAGCCCATGGCATAGGGGATGCAGGCGAACAGGAACTGCAGCTGGTTGCCTCACTGAGGCCATGCCTTCTCCATTTCCTGAGCTGGCTCTCAGTCAGGTCCTGGTGTCTGCCCTCTGCTGGCCTACATTTTAATTGCTAATCTCATTAACACCTGCCAGAGGGGGTAAGGGGAGACCCACCCTGCTGAGACTCTGTAGGTAGGCAGCCCTCTTGGCAGTGGGTGTGGACTTCAGAGCACAGGGAAAGGATCACATTTAATCAGCCTCTTTTGGATTCATCCATGGCAATACTTGTATGTCAAGCACCACTGTGCAACAGGGAAACACAGCTCTCTCACGCTAGAGCTGACATTCAGATGGCAGGAACGTTTAATTGCTAAGGGATGCCTTGTTCTTGCCTTCTTTTGATCTACTGGGGCACTTTCGATTGGTACACACCACCTAGTTCACCTAAATAGGAGATGCGGGAACAATTTAAAGGGATAAGTCCTTGAACCTTATAGACAGGGACTCTGGGCTCTACAGAGGACAAATGACTTTTGCACAGAGAGTTTGAGTTTGGATGCTTAACAGCAGAGCACTGCCCTAGCACCTGTGAGGCCCTCAGTTTGACCCTAAGCTTCTCCATCTCCTTGGCCTCTTCCTCACCCATGCCTAATTCCACTCTAATGCTGATGGATATTTGTGTTGTTCCAGTTTGTGGCCACTATGAACAGAACTAGTGTGCACCTTCTAGCATGTTCCTCTTTCTCTCTTATTTCACTCCCCCCCTCCCCGTCTCTCTGTGTATGTGTTTTAAACAAGCATTTATTGGGAGAAGGTCCCATAGCAGGAGTGGAAGTCAGAGACAATTTGTGGCAGCCAGGCAAGTGACCTTACCATTTCACTGGCCCTGCCATTAAGTTTTTACATTTTTGTGTAGACTTATGACTGTGCACTGATGGTTCCATTTGCCTGTTGATTTCACTGACAACTGACAAGTCTGCAACCTTTCCACTTGCTCACTGGGCCATCAAAAGAGCCCACGGTTTCTGAAATGTCTGCCTGAGCCCTTGATCGTTTTTACTGGGCTGTCTTTTTCTACTGGTTTGCACTTGTTTCCCTACTTTGGCTACAGGCCCTATGTCTGCTTTATATACCAACAGTTTCATTTCTTACTGTGTTGCCTTTCTGGCCAATTTTAAGTGTCTTCTATTGGAGAGAATTCTTAACTTCCAGAAAGTTCAATTTGTGCTGGAGATGTATGTAGCTCAGTGTTTAGAGAGTGCTTGCCTAACATGCATGAGACCCTGGGCTCTATTCTGAGTCAGTTCCATGATGGATTCACACCTATCAGTCTGGGGTCCTATTACCTCCTCCTTCATCAGGTCAGCTGTCTCAATGTGTTTCTGCAACTCGATCTTGTCCTCTCTCTCTCTGCATCTGGATTCTAGTTAGACGCAGTGTTTACTTCTGGGTCTTTGCTTCTGTTTTCTACAGACTAGATGAGGGCTCCATGTAGCACATAAGTTAGTTGTTGATCTCATTTTCAGGGTAGGTCAATAATGGAAACCTTTCCACTGTAGCTCAGATTCTTAGTTGGAGTCAGTCTTGTAGGTCTCTAGTTATAACTTTAGGTTCAATTTTCTCTTCAAACCAATAATGAATTGCTCTTTTATGTTCTCTTCCTCTCTACCATGTTCTACTTTTTGTGCCTGGGTTACCTCATTCATGATTGCTTCTTCAAGTACCATCCACTTGCCAGTGCATTTCTAGAGTCCATTTTTTCTGTTTATTAGTAGTCCATTGTGTAGATGTGCCACAAGGTCTTTATCCATTCTTCAGCTGAGAGGCATCTGGGGAGCTTCTAGGTTCTTGCTATTACAAATAATGCTCCTATAGGTATAATTAAACACATTTTTTTGTTGCGTGAATGTGGTTAATATGGGTATATGCATATGGGGGGGGATTGCCAGGTCCTGTGGTAAACCAATTCCCATCTTGCTGAGGTACTGCCATACATATCTTGAAAATGGCTGTACAAGGTTGATCTCCCAAAAGCAGTGGAGGAGTGTTCCCCTTTCTACACATCCTGTCCAACAGTACTCAGGAGCCAAAAGCATGAATCTCAATGAATTCCAGGCCAGTCAAAATTACATAATGAGGCCTTTTCTTCAAACACAACCATGGAATGGATAGATGGCTAAATGTTCAAGCATGCTGGTTGTACTTAAAGTGGATATGAGTTACTTCCCACCAACCAGATGATAGTTCACAACCACCTACAATGAGATTGTTTCCCTCGTCTTTTCTACCATGAGATATTCAAGTAGGATACTACATATGATTAATAATTTTTTAAAATGAAAGAAAACATCCTACTGGATACTTGAAACCCATCACTGGGTCTCTGCTAGAGTTCCCTCAGCTAAAGACCTCAAGATCTCTTTTAGATCCACTATTCCTCATGGGCACGTTCTGAACCCCTGCATACTGAATTTTTCAATTATTATTGTTTATTTTACCTGTTGATTCCTATCCCTCACTCCCCACCCTTTCTCGCTCTTACATTCTGTCCCCCTTCTCTTGCACCCTGACCACTACCCCTCCCATTCACCCCCTCTCCCCATATGGGGTTATGACATCCAGTTAGGGTCATGTATTTCTGACAATGAGAGTTCTATTTAGGGTATGGTTAGAGGTAGGGTGAGCATTATGGTTGGTGGTAGCATTAGGGTTGGGTTCCTGAAGCCCAGGAAAGGAGTGAGAGCCCATGCCGAAGATAACAGGAAAGGAAAGTAAACTTCAGATGGGAGAGAGTTTACCCTTAGCCATCTATGTAATTATTTGGGACCGTTGCTGAGCAATCAGTGGGATAAGAGATGTGGGAAGAAACATTTGAGGCACCCATAAATGATGTGACCCAGCGCCACGGTCAAAACCTCTACCATAGATGATTAATAAAGGAGCAAAGCCCTGCTGACATCATGCACCTGGGCTTGGCCAAGGATCTAGAGCTCTTGGGGTTTGTACTGCAGAAGCAATGGGGGAAATGTGGGTAGGAGCAAGGTGTGTAAACTGATGGACTACCTGTGAGTTCTAGACAGAGAGGGAAAGTTTGGAAAAACACAGAGGGCCAGAATCAGGGTTTGGTGAGACAGCAGAACCTGGAGCCCAGAGACAGAAAGGTGAAACAGGAGCCCAGGTCTGAAGAAGGCACATTAGTTTCCCATCCTGTAGTGCTTGTTGCCTCAAGGGATGGAGTCACCTTTGATACATGTGGCATTCCTGGCACAGGATGAGAAGCTGTAGCACTAGTCAACCTTGACATGCCCTTGGTCAGCACCCAAAGAGGAAGCAGAGGCAAGGAGCAAGTCCCATCCTTTTCTGAATAAGCAGTGCAGCATGCAACATAGGGCTCCATCCCACACAGCTGCCTGCAGTCTATGCATAGAGAGGAATGCTGCATGGCAGGCGTTATCACTGAACTTCCAGGCCAGGACTGACTAGTGGAAATTGTACAAGGATGTTCTGTGTCTTCCCAATCCACACACAGAAGCCACCAGCTACAAGTGGCTAAATGATTGTCATGATAAACAGTCAATTCCAGGGTCTTTCTTGACAAAAAATAGGCTTAGCTGTAAGATTGTGGTGTTGAGGAACACTTCGCAAGTAAAATTCCAAATGAAGATGCTATGTACACTAGGTACGTTTGTGAGGCTACCGTGGACGTAATATGAAAATCCTTGAGATGGTAAGGATGTGGGCAGCTTCTGAAAAGGTTAGAGTACCTAGTGTGAGACATATGACCCAGGAAATACAGGAGAAGAGCCATTTTTAAATTCTTAATATTTATCTAAAAATACATAATAAACATTATAGCTTCATATACATAGTAGTATCAAAGTTTCAGTTTTACTTTCCAAAATTTTTATTTAAGAAATGTGACAGGAGCCTTCAGAATCCAGGAGAGGGTTTCAGGTCTCCTGTTAAGAGAATTACAGATAGTTGTGACCCACCATGTGGGTGCTAGGATTTTAGAACTAGATCAAATGATCACCAGCCTATAATTCACATCACCAGAGGAACTAGGATACAAGTTGTATTCTAAGAGATTCATATAAAGTCCCTCACAGAACTGGGAAGGGACAAGTCCCCCATACATCAGGTAAACTGGGGGAAGACAGCTAATGGAGAGAGAAGTAGGAGAAAATGAGAGGGAGGAGAGGAAGGCATGTGCGACTAGGAGGATTGAGCCTGGTTAGGAATGGAAAATAGGAAAGAGAGAGAGAGAGAGTCAGAGACAGAGAGAGAGAACATAAAAGAGGGAGCCAATATTGGTTTGATGATAAAGTTGCACACAAAGAAAGGTCGAGGGAACTACAAGACTGCTCCCAACTAACAATCTCAGCTTCCTTGGAAAGGCTATCATAAATGCCCTTCCCGGAGAGTGAGATCAACAACTAACTTCTCCATGGAGTCCTCAACTAATGCCTGTTGAAAACAGGAGCAAACACCCATACATAAACACTGAGCCGAACTACAACCCAGAAGCAGATGGAGAGGACAAGACCATGCTGTAGAAGTACATAGAGACAGCTTACCTGAACAAGGAGGAGCTAAGGGCCACTAGACTGATAGCTGGGAAGCGAACAGGGGACTGACTCGGACCCCCCTGAATATGGGTCTCAGCCAGAAGGTCTGAGCAGTCTAAGAGACCTCAGACAGTGGAGCCAGGATGTATCCCTGGTGCACAAAAGGACTTTGCAAACATATCCCCCATGGAGGGATAACTGCCTTATTCTAGAGATAGGAGAGAAGCCCTAGTCCCTACTTCACAGGACCTGTCAGATCTACATGACCCCAACTGGATGGCCTTCCTCTACATATGGTATTGTGGTGGGAGGTTGGGAGGGGAGGGTGTTTAGAGTGCATGGGAGAGGGCAGAGAGGGCAAAAGGGAGGGAAGGAGGGAGGGAGGGCTGGAGGGGAGGGAAGGAGGGAGGGAACGGGAACTGGGATCGACATGTAAAATAATAAATTAAAAAAAAAAAAAAAAAAAACGCTTTGACTCCAAAATTTAAGTTGAAGAACAAGTTACTGGGGCAAAGGATTTCTATTTTTGTTTCCACAGAAAATGAAAAGATGTGGATTCCTTACAGACTAATGTGGTTTGATCACACCAGACCGCCTGAAACAGAGTACAAGCTGATCCTGCATTCCAAACAGCTGGACAAAACAGCCCTACAGACTACAGCTAGGATATCTGAATCTTCTTCGATTCCCCCAAGATAGCGCCCCTTACCAGCAGGAAGTAGTTTGGAAAGAACGACGCCCAAATTCCCAAATATTGTGTATGAATGTTTGTTTTCATTTAATTGGACTTTGTTATATAAAATTACAAAAAAAATCCTCAAAGCTTTCCAAACAAACTAAGGTGTTTGGACTTTATGTTGTAGGGAACTATAAGCTCTAGAGGGTAGTTAGGTAGCAATGGAAATCACCAAGTTGAGCAAATGATTGAAAGCTGCATAGCCTTCATAATAAAAAGGAAGTAGATAGAATCCCAGGATGTACTTAGTGGCCCACACCCATGCAGTCATGACCCCCTCTTCTCCTCTTTAGGAAAGTGCATAAATGAACTTCAGTGTTGTGATTGTCATAGATGCTATGAAAGTAAAGTCTGAAGAAAGGGTTCTCCCACAAGCCCACAAGCCAACAAGGCTCCTCTGAGCACTAAAGCTTGTCTGAAGCCTCAACACCACCCAAAAGAGAAACAAACACGTCAAACACCTGAATTCCCTCTACTGCCCAATCCTCTACAGAGCTCTGAATAACCAGTTAGGGCATATTGAGGGCTTTTGAGAATTTGTTTTATTAAATACAGTCCATGTTGAGGACTAAGTTATTGTATAATTTATCTAAAGCAGAAGTGTATATTAAAAATTATTTCCAGTTATTTGCTACTCTTTACTATCAGCTAAGGTCTTGTGGCCACACATGTCACTGTACATGTATGGTGAGAATTCAACATGTGGTTTGCCACTAAATGTCTTCTTCCCAACCCTACCCAGTGATAAGGTGGAAGCTCAAAATAGCCTAAATTTGAAGTATTTGCACAGAAATTAATAAGCAAATGAGAGATTCTTCTGCAAAAAGGTAATATACATCTGTCAGTCTAACATTAATGTTCACACACGGCACCACTCTCTCCTTGCAGAGGTTCTCCACGACCACACTCTTTGTAAATGTAGTAGTCTATCACTCAATGAAGCAGGTGACATAAAAGTTACCAAGTTCATGTTTAGGGTGATGTGATGATCTGACTACTTTATTTGCATTTACTTGGACTGGGTGATTCTTTATACTACACACACACACACACACACACACACACACACACACACACACACCACAGAGACACAAAGGCAGAGAATTTCACTTACTGATCCTCAAATATTGGGATGGCTTCCCAAGGCAGCTAAGACCAGATGCTGGCCTAGTCCCTGGTGTAAGGACTAAAAGAAGGGCACTGCCACCATTGTACCACCAAATCCCATGGTAACTGTCCTTGGTATCATTCTGAAGTGTCCAGTTTCTAAATGTCACTATCTGGCTAAGAACACTACAGGAGAACTAATTTGTGATACCCAAAACATAAGTACAACAGCTGTTTGATCCAAACTATTCACCATCATGCCGTTAGGTAGACCCTCTACCTGAATGGCTGGTGCTGGAGATGGCTCATTGGGTAAAAGGTCAGGGACAGTGGCACATGACTATTTCTCCAAATAGTCCTCCAAATAGAGTAGAGGGACAATATGGAGACAGGAGGATACCTGCAGTGCATTAACCAGCCACTCTCTAAACACTGAGCTACATACATCTCCAGCACAAATTGAACTTTCTGGAAGTTAAGAATTCTCTCCAATAGAAGACACTTAAAATTGGCCAGAAAGGCAACACAGTAAGAAATGAAACTGTTGGTATATAAAGCAGACATAGGGCCTGTAGCCAAAGTAGGGAAACAAGTGCAAACCAGTAGAAAAAGACAGCCCAGTAAAAACCGATCAAGGGCTCAGGCAGACATTTCAGAAACCGAGGACTCTTTTGATGGCCCAGTGATCAAGTAGAAACGTTACAGACTTGTCAGTTGTCAGGGAAATCAACAGGCAAATGGAACCATCAGTGCACAGTCATAAGTCTACACAAAAATGTAAAAACTAAACAGCAGGGCCAATGAAATGGTAAGGTCACTTGCCTGGCTCCCATAAATTGTCTCTGACTTCCACTCATGCTGTGGCACCTGCTCCCAATAAATGCTTGTTTCAAACACACACAGACAAAGAGAGAGAGAGATAGAGAATAAGAGAGAGAGGAATATGCTAGAATATGCCCACTATTTCTGTTCATATTAACCACAAACTGAAACAACATAAATATTCATCAGCATTAGACTGGAATTATGCATGGGGGAAGCAGACCAGAACCTATAATATGAAGCTTAAATAGCCAGAGTGCCTTCTGTTGCATTGTGCCTGCTTTCTTTACTGTTTGAAGGTGAAATTTTCTTGGATAGGTAGTTTATGCTTGTTGGGATAGGGGTGGGGGTAGCAGGGATTTATGTTTGTTTTCTATTGAGGATGAAACAGTCAGAGGTGTTAAAGTCAGACAGCTTAACCAGTGGTGGAGTGGAGACACAGACCCTAAGTCATTGGTGCTGTCAGGTTCAGCAAAAGCAACAAAATCTTAGGTCTCCTCCTAGCCTAGGGAATAAGATTCTCTAGCTGCCAGGGGCCTCACAGCAGTTGCTCACAACCTGATTGTAAGACACCACAGGTGAGGAAGAGGCCAAGTAGATTGAGAAGCTTAGGGTCAAACTGAGGGCCTCACAGGTGGTAGGGCAGTGCTCTGCTGCTGAGCCTCCACACTCAATGTCTCTGTGCCAAAGTCATCTCTCCTCTGTAGAGCCCTGAAACTCTTTCTATCAGGTTCAAGTACTTATCCCTAAAACTGTTCCTGCATCTCCTATTTAGGTGAACTAGGTGGTGTGTACCAATCGAAACTTCCCCAGTAGGTCTAATGAAGGCAAGAACAAGCCATCCCTTAGCATTAAATGTTCCTGCCATCTGAATGTTAGCTCTGGCATAAGAGGGCTTTGTTTTCCTGTTGGAGAGTCGTGCTTGACATGTAAGTATGGCCATGGGTGAATCCAAAAGAAGCCATGGAAATGTGATCCTTTCCCTGTGCTCCCTAGTCCATACCCATTGCTAAGGAGGGCTGCCTTTCCTGCAGAGGCTTGGCTGGTTGTGGCTCACCTTACCCCCTCTGGCAGGTGTTAATGAGATTAGCAATTAAAAGGCAAGCCAGCAGTGGCCAGACCCCAGGACCTGACTGAGAGCTAGTTCAGGAAATTCAGAAGGCATGGCCTCAGTGGGGCAACCAGCTGCAGTTATTATTTGCCTGTACATCCTATGCCTTGGGCTTGGCAAGTGTGGTGTTTCCCCTACCTGTGCCAGATAGTACAGCAGAGTTGGGTGCCCACTAGCAGGATGCGGGAGGGTCCTGTATGCCAGTGGCAGTGATCCTTGATGTAGGCAGGATATATCAATTGTTCGTAGATATCCCAGTGTGCCCTCTGTTAAAAAGAGACATCCTGTCAAATGTACGAGCCTGGATTTATTTTGACTCTGAACAGCTATCATTAACCGATAAACAGGGAAGGAGCTTGATCCTGTAGCCAGTGGATGGTCTGTGTTAGGAACTAGCAGGCAGCTGACCCCTGCCCTAAGGATGGGTGGGACTCTCTTGGCCTTGTCAGCTTTACCTGGCAGCTAGAGGACTCATTTACACTGAAAGACCTAAAAAGTAATGTTAATTATGGACTAACCTAGAAACCAATATGTGTTCCTTGGAATTTGCTAGCTTCCACTCACAAGTCCCTGAGATTAGAAGAATTCACACTGCCCCTCCTTTCCTGTGAGACAACAGGTGGTAAATAGGGTCAAGAGATAGCTGTAACTCTGGTTTGCCCAGACTAGGTTAATTAGCACACCTGAAGCCCTAAGGTCTGCTGACCCTAATAGACAGACCATCAGGCCTCCAAGGGTCAAGTACTCAATGGAAAGAGGGTCCCACCCCTTCCTATGCTTGTGCATTTGCCTTTAAAAACACCAGGGCCCTGGGGAGGGGGCTTCTCCCTAGCTGCAAGCTGGAGGAGCCTGTTTGTGCAATTGTTTCCTGTTCATTAAAGCCTCTTGCATTTTGCAGCAACTGGACTGGACACTGAGTTCTTGGGGTATCGACTCCTCATTCTGGAAGACTCCTCATTCTGAAGGTCTTACAACACATGCTCAAGCCTCTTTTAAAATAAGCTCTCCAAGTGCTTCTCTCTCTTTGCTCTCTCTCTGCTCTCTCTCTGCCTCTCTCTGCTCTCTCTGGTCTCTCTGCTCTCTCACATCTCTCTCTGCCTCTCTTTGCTCTCTCTCTCTCTCTTGTCTCTCTGCTCTCTCTCCTGCTTCTGGTTGGCCACCAGATACCCCCTCTTTTCTCCCCTTGCTCAATAAACTACATGTGGGCACTGAGTCTTGTGTTTGTGTTTCTTAGGCATTAGCTGCAGCAAAAGAACAACATTGGTTCCGAACCCCAGGCAGGCTCTCCATGTGGGTCACTGGTGGCCTTCTTCTGGCAGGCGGCAGCCAGAGACACTCTTTCAGATACCAGAAGTATGCCTCCATCCACCCCCCCACCCTCATCCGCCCACCCCATTTGCTGGAAATACTACCCTACACTGACTTCAATTAGGTAAGGTACTCTTTTAAATTTTAACCCATTTCCTTAAGGTCGGGTACATTCCTCACGGGTGGAAGACATACCGACCTTGGCGGTATATCTGCTCTGCTCTAGGACTGCTGAGTCCTTCCAGCCCCTGTTGGCCCTGGCAAAGTACTTGGGCTGAGGAGCTTCCAGTAAAGCTCTGCCATTCTCATTTACGGTGTTGCCACACTCTTGAGCTGACGAGTTCCAAGACTGCATGGTCACTTTCTGCTCTACCCATGGGGAATAAACTGACCAAGGAAATACCCCTCACCACTCCACTGGGATTCCTGATAGATGCCACTTGTTAAGGCACCCAGTCTTATTTACCTTTGTACTGAAAAGGTGGGCTAGATATCCCCTAGAAAATAATTCAAATTGGCCAGGTAAAGGCTCTCTAGATCCTGATATTTTACTGGATCTTTCAAATTACTGCCAGCAAACAGGTAGATGGAAGGAGTTTTTTCTATCTCTCTGCTAAATAATCTCTTACCCTAAACTTATTTCTGTTCTCTTCCTGCCACGTTAAAACTCTCCTGCTGCCACAGCCACTGCCGCAGCCTGTCTCAGAGCCTGGGCTGAGGAAGCATCTACTCAAGTCAAAATTTTATCTCAAAACTTTATGATTTCTGCTAGTTTTTGGGGATATGTTTATGGCAGCCACCATCTTGACCACATGGCCTAGCCTCACCCCCCCATGGTTCTTCCCTCTGCTACACCAGCCACCTAGGCAGAGGTGGTCTAGCCAGCTTCTGCCACCAACAGAACCTGTAATTCATTTACCTTTTGCTTTTATTCTTTTATTTGCTTTATTCTTTATTCTTTGTCTCTAATTTTTTTTCACTATGTCATATATAGCTTCACATTCTAGTCTTCTCAGTTTTACCCAGTCCTGTTTAATGTGTCTGTACATTTAATTTAAATTTATGTATATGTAAGCTAACTCATACAACTTAAATTCAACTGTACTAAGTCTCAAATACTTCTAAATTGTTATGCGCCTTTTTAATGGTGGTAAACATTTAAGGTTATACATGTCTATTTCAAGCTAACAAAATATCTATGCCACCCAGTCTTTCCTGTAAGCTGTTTATAAAGGTTAAGCCTCTATTATCAAAGGGAGTTTTTCTCTATCTCTTTGTCCTCTACAGGGATAACTGTAACCTACTAAGTTAAAACCAGTTACAGTCAGGCTTCAGGGCTCTGAGTAAAACATCCCTCCACAGCCTCTCAGCTTGGATCCAGTTTTCCAAACAGATTAATTAATTACAGGGATAAAGCTTTACCTAGCCACCTGTGTGCTCAAGACAAGTAACTAAAGACATATTTTTGTATACTAAGTTATGCTAGACAGTCAGACAGCCCTCAAATGCTCAGAGATCTAGAGAATATGGCATTTAAAATGTTTCCTTAAAAAGCTTTTATAACAGAGAGACAGGCCAGCTGCTGGCACCACGCATTTCCTCCAAGAAGACTGATGGACACTGAAAGAAACTCCACCCACAAAAGTTCCAATGCTAGCCACTGAGCAATCCTGCCTTTCATCTCAACTGCTGCAAAGGGCTCTAAGGACCGTGGACAAGAGGGCAGTGGAATAGACTTTCTCCACGTTGCTTGGGCCAACGGTAGGTAAGTCTTCCAAAAGCTCCTAATCCACAGGTCTCATGCCATCAACAGAAGGCAGATGTCCTTAAAGCCTCTGACTTCAACAACTGTGGAGGACCTGGGGTGGGTGTCCATGCTGCCAGCTAGTAAGTCTGTGTTACTCTCTAATCATTCAAGTAAAATTGTATCCTTCTCAAGATCTCTGATGCTTTTGATGACTGGTAGCTTTGTCAGCTAAAAGTAGCAACAAAGGCTTCAATTGTTTCAAAACAGATTTCAAAAATGGGTATTTTAAGGTTCCTACTGTTTATAGTATTAACATTATTCAATAAAGTTTTAACAGTGTTAAACATCATACTATGCCACTATATGATCACATCTGTAACTATGACCTTACAATTAAGGTGCTTTTCATTGTGCTAAAAATCTGCCAGCTGCATGTTTTAATTCTTTCAGCCAAGTCCTTTCTAACATGAGTATGCTGCTAATATGTCTTAATATTTATGTTTTCACTAACTCAAAGGATTCTTTTAAGTTCCAGGGAGAAGAATTAGATCCATTTATAGGTTAGATTCACTCCAATAAATCACCTTTTTCCTGGCCTAGGGACTTCCTGGTCACCCTTGGGAGACCCTCCCCCACCTCACACTTCTCCCATTAAATACTAAGACCTAAGAGAAAATCCTAACCTTGTCCTCTCTTCTGCTAACCTCTTGCCAGGTCTCAAAGAGATGCCAGAGCCCCATACTGTCAGAACTGTGATGAAACAACCAGCTACCAGGAGTTGGCTGCACCCCAGCCTTCTCGGATATCCCAAAGACTATCTACACCCCCATTTCAGCAGGAAGCAGTCTCCAGAACTCAATGTCCTTATTCCCTAACCCGCCATGCCCAACCCCCACCTTTTTTAATAACAATAATATGTGGAAATGTTACGAACTAGCAGCCAGCTGACCCCGGACCCAAGGATGGGCAGGATGCTCATGGCCTTGCCATCTCTACATCAGCTTTACCTGGCAACAAGAGGACTCAGTTAGGCATGCACAAGCCTCTTTTAAAGCAACTACACCAAGTACCTATCTCTCTCTGCTCTCTCTCTGCCTCTCTCTGGTCTCTCTGCTCTGTCTCTGGTCTCGCTGCTCTCTCTCTCTCCTTCTTTCAGTTGGCCAACAGCTAAGCCCTCTTTCTCTCCCTTCACTCAATAAACACCACGTGGGCACTGAGTCTCCTTTGTATGTTTCTTAGGCATTAGCTGCAGCAAAAGAACAACAGTCTGGCTGTCTAAAAGATATGTCTGCCATGGCTGTACTGGTCAAAGATGCTGACAAGTTATCTTTGGGGCAGAAAGTAACTACAATAGCCCCCTATGCACTAGAGCAGGAGAGCATTGTGCAGCAGCCCACAGACCGATGGATAACCAATGCACAAATGAATCACTGATGCACTACCTGCCACTCTTCTGCCTGAGAAGACCGATGAACTAGTAATTTGTGACTGTCATCAACTGCTGATTAAAGAGACTGGAGTTTGCAAAGATCTTACAGACTTCCCTCTGGCAGGGGAAGCACTAAAAGGACTGGGACAGTGATGTGAATAAAACCTGCACTGTTTGAACCAGCAGTCTGACAGAAGGAACCTCAGCATGAGAAGCTGATCTCATGGCCTTAACACAGGCCTTGCAGCTGGCCAAAGAAAAGATAACATCTGGAAACTTGTACAAGGGCAGCAGTTATGCTTTTATAACTGTGCATGTGCACGGGGCTATCTGTACACAAAGAGGACGAGCTAAGCTTTACTGTGAGCAAGTGAGAGAGCCAGAGATGAGCTGACAACTGCATTCCTCCACACTTTCTTCCCACTGTCCTGCTTGAACGCTGTTGTAATTCTCATTAGGGACAGTGACCTTGAGCATGAGCTAAGTAAGCTCCATTCTGGCCTGCATTGTGTGTGGTCAGTGTTTTAGCACAGCAAAAGAAGATATGATTTTCTTCTTATCAACTGTGGTGAAGTAAATGTATGTTTTATTGTTTATTTTCATCTCATTTGATCTTTTTCCAAGATAGGCTCTTAGCAATATATTCCTTTGTGGCCTTGAACTTGTGACTCCTGTCTCAAGCTTCTGAGTACCAAGCAAGGCATGTATCATCCCACTGGTTTGTACTTTTCACTCATTAAATATGAGATGGTTACATTTAAGTTTCTTTATGTATACTCATTTGTTTTGAGGCAGGGTCTTGCTTTGTAGCCAAGGCCAGCTTGGACATAGTAGCAGTCATCTATCCATATTTCCAAGTGCTGCAATTATAAACTTGCACTATTCATAGCTACCTAAATGCATGGGCTTTTTTTTGTAAGAGTAAAAAATGATATATGTTTAGGCTTAAATTTTGTGGTGTTCAAAACAAGCTGGTGGGTATCTAAGACAGAGGAATATGTTGTCAGTTTAGCAATGCAAATGGAAAGCATTCTAGTTGGAGGAGGGATATATATGACAAATGTGGAAGGCAGTTACCCTATTCACCCTGCTTACAATTTTTTTTTTTCGTTTTACAGAGCATAATAATATTTTAACTTTAGAGAAATGGGAGGCATTGGTGTTTGTTTGAAAGAGGGGTAAGGAAACATTGAATAAATTGATTAATTTGAAAACTACTTCCCTCAAAGACATGAAAACCTCAAGTCAATCCTCACAATTCTTGAAAATTAATCCAGATTGCTGGGTTGTGGTTTATGCGTTTAACACCATTACTGTGGAGGCAGAGGCAGAAAGATCTCCAAAGAGTAAGTTTCAAGACAGCCAGGGCATCATATAGGAACCTTGTCTCGAGTGAAAAAACATAATGGTTGCATATACTTCTAACTTCAACATTGAGAGGCAGAGATAGGTGGAATGAGAAACTTCATCTCCAAAATACGTAAAAATAAGACAGCAGCTGAAGATAGGTTGAGCAGTTGCAAGCATTTTCTGCTCTTTCATAGGAGCAGGTTTCAGTTTCCAGCCCATGTGGTTGACTACAACTGTCCTAACTGCTATTCCAGAGAATCCAGCACTGACTTCTGACTTCAGTGGTCACCAGGTTCACAAGCAACACACTTAAGTACATGTAGGGAATAATCTCATAGTCTTGTAATTTAGGCTTTATATCAGAAAAAAAAACAGGTAGACAGTATCACCCCAAACTTGATTTCTGTCCTCCATTCCTTCTTCATATATATGTCTGAGCTACCATCCACCACCAGAGAATAAATGGGTACGTAAGAGCAGAGTATATGTAGTGATACAAATAGTTGTTACCAAACAAACTTTAAACTTTGTGGCTCTTTTAATGATCAAAGCTGTGCACCATTCAGCCATCCAGGATGATTCTGAAAATATGGAACACCAGGGAGAGTTGAGTGATAATGTTGAGGTATCTCATGTTCTAATTAGTATTAAAGTAGAAGCATACCACCCATGTGTGTAGATGGAATAACACTAGCAGTCAGACTGCCTTTCAAAGGTAAGGATAATTGATCCTTCAAGAAGACCATGACATTAGACCATTTTCCTTAAGTTAATATAAATGACGCAGATTTGCTATTTAAAAAATACTGTTTTTTCCTTAAACACTCACTTTCACTCATATTAATTTAGGCATATGAGAACATGTGGAGTATACTAATTTCATCTGTTTTCCCTGAATATAAGGCAATTTTTAAACAATGATTAGTGAAACTATATTTTTACAATATTTGAATAATACTCACTCTACTGCCTTCTTTATCCAGTAGGAATGGAGCAGGATCTGCTGTATTCATAGTAATGGGCAAAGAGGTGATCATGGGAATATTAGTGTAAGTATTGTGTAATTTGAGTACTGTATTGAAAGTGAAAAACTGGCTGTGCAATACAGATTCTGCTGAGTACATATTGCTTTTGTGCCATTTTTGGGGATGGAATTTCATTAAGATTGTTTTTAACATGGAGCAGGGCAATAATTCAGGTGTGTTTTACTATAGTATAAATTGGAGCAATGTGTATTTACTACCAAAGATATTACATGCAGGGCTATAATTCAGGGATATTTTATTACAGTAGGAATTGTAAAAGGAAGTTGAGCATGATGACTGATACCTGTAATCTTAACCTGAAAAGGAGGTTGGAGTATCAGGACCCTAGTTATTTTTTTACCCCATAGGAGAAGTCAAGCACGAAACAAAGTCATAAATGTTCTTTCTTGCTAGAAGTATTAGGTGATCCTTTTTTCATTCTTTTCTGTTTGGCATAACCTACATTTTTGGCAGCTTATCTCTGTGAAATAGCCCTGCCCATCTTAGACCATAGTTTGTATTCAAGGGTGGTCTCCAACTCACAAATAACCAATGCCCTTCTGTCTCCCAAGTGCTACAATTAAAAAATTGTGCCACCACCCCAGATTTAAACTGCCTTGTATTTCAATTTAACCATTTGGTATTCTTATTATTTTGTAGTTCCATTACCATCCTTGCACTTTTCTATACTCATATCTGGTTTCATAAAAACGAAAGAGACAAACGCACAGACATGCATGCAAGCAAAACACCAATGCATATAAAATAAAATTTAAAAAGATATAGTAAATGAAGTATACACAGTGCTCGATGGATAAAACTTATATTTGCTTTCTTTGAACTTTGTTTTAAGCAGTTGGCAACCTGGCACGCACAGGCTAGCTGATGTGATTATCTGAGTTTCAGCAGCTTGTTGTACGATTGAAGTCCATAATATATCAAGATATTTTAAGGTTCACAGTGTATACAGACACCATTAGTCCAATTTAAGTGCATCTTTATGTCAAACTACATTTGATTGAATAGAAGTACCCTGAGAAATAAGTCCCTGTCCACTCCTTCTCTCTTCAGCCATATCTAATCCAATATTAACATTATAGATAACATTTAAACCAATAATTATGATAATTATTGAAAACACTATTTTTTTAAGTCATTGATTCAAATTGTCTTCCTTGTGTTGCTTTCGGTGGTAGTCATGGGCAGGAGAGTGAGATCAGAGTACCCAGGAGGGAGTATTTTAACACTTACATTGTTTAGAATTGATGGCTCCTGCTAATAATAGTGAAATAATTGTTGTGTGATATCTAATATTCAGTTAAAAATCTCAATGTCATGTTATCCTTATCTGCTTCTGAAGCCTACTATTCCCACTGTGCTTACTCCACTGAGCTTATTTACATTTATGTATCAGTCAAAACAAATTGTGTTGCTATAAACAAATAACTAACACGGTCATGATGGAGGTACTTATTTTGCTCTCCTGAGTGAGACATACAATCTATCATGGTGGACAAAGATTGTACAATTCATGACAATAGACTCATGAGCCTAAGACACTAACTATTGATGGACAAGGAAGCCAAGAACAGACAGGAAGTGACAGCGGGCTACAAAACTTCAAGGCACTTACCCAATGTTCTACTATCTCCAGTAAGAGCCCAGGTCTGAAAGTCCAGAAATTTATATGTGGTGATATATTATGTATGATTTGTCAAAACTTGCCCGAGGATTCAAAAAGCAAAGCCAGTCACAGGCTATTGCAATCAGGCAAAGGTGACACATAACTTTAATCCCAGCATCCATAACAGCTAGCCAGACAGTGGAGGCACAAGCTTTGGGTGGATCTCTGGGAGTGTGAAACCTCCCAGGGATACACTAGAGTGAATCAGTCTAAAAGATTAACAGAGCTCATACCTTTAATCCCAGCTATAGAGAGGCATATAAAAAACAGAAACCCAATGTCTCAGGCTGCATTGAGAGATTTGGTCTCTAGGCACCCTGAGGAGAGGCAGCAGTCTTAGATTTGCTAGACATCTTGCAGGGACAGGATCACCCCCTTATAGACTGAGGTAGTTGTAAGAGCTAGTGGCTCGGCTGGTTTGCTTCTCTGACCTTCAGCTTGAAGCTTGATCCCCAATACCTGTCTCTGGATTTTTATTTTTGGTGTTACAGTTACACACCTGAAAGAGTGCAGCAACACATGGAGGATAGACCTTCCACATTCGAACTATGGTGTTCCACTCTTGTCCCCTCTGACTCACATGAGTAACTGGTGTCTATTAATCATCTGCAGGCTTTCCATGGCATGGGCCTGGCCTTTATCGTCTACACTGAGGCCATTAGAAGCATGGAAGTGTCCCAGCTATGGTCAGTTCTCTACTTCTTCATGCTGCTGCTGATGCTGGGTATGGGGGAGCCTGCTTGGACACACAGCGGCCATCCTCACCCCTGTGACTGACATCAAGATCTTCTCCAGTTACCAACCCAAGGCAGCCATTAGAGGTTAGGACACCAGGCAGTGGAGGCTGGGCATGTGTGGATGGCAAAATGCAAGACAATCAGTGGAGGGGTCTTATTAGGGGCCACGTGCTGCTAAGACAACCCCAGAGGGGCTGCAGGGATGTAGCTGTGCTCCTGCTTTGGTGATACTCACCTCCACTTGGATCAGTTGTTCTAGGAGCTGTATGCACAGGTAATATGCACCACAGAGACCCATTTTTTATTTCACCACCTTGCCACCCAGCCAGGATCATGAGAACCCTCATGTGCCGCTGATGGCACTATGTCCATGATAGATAATGTCACTTCTGATCACATGTCCTAGATATCATGTGGGAAGTGTCCTCTTCCCCCATTCCTCGAAGCATGATAGCACTTGGCATTTTATTTATTTTTCGTAGAATTGGGAATCTGTGTTCCACAGTACAAATGCATGTAGCTCTCAATCCAGCACTTAATCCTCTCCTGAGGGAGCCTCCCAGTGTTTGACATAATATGGTATGGCAGTGGGAAGGGTACTATGAATTCAGAGGCACCATGCAAAGCCTTAGGAAGTCATATGTAAACCTGGAGTCAAATATTGACTCTGCCATGTTGTACTACAGGGTGATATCAGACAACACTAAGCCCTGGCATCCCAGTATACGAGGGATCCCTGACTACTACCTTGGAGGTTTAATCTGCTAAGGTACATGACCAGACCCTGGTATGTGATAGCACCTATGTAAATTGTAGTTTCCTCCCAAACCAATCCTTCTCTAGGATCCCACACCACATTTAAGTACAATTCTCACAGTCTCAAGGGTATGTTTTGGTATATTCAGCATTCAAAGACTTTCAGCCGTTATATGATGTCCCCTAAAGAGCAATACCCTAACTGTTGCTGTTGTTTTTCTGCTATGAAATCCCCTACAAAGCAGCTCTTATAGCTGATGTGGGAACTCACCCTCCACAGCACACCTAGGGATGGATGGCTCTTGTTGACATCTAATGTGGGATGACTCAGGGAGTCTCAGAGAGATGAACAGTGATCTTGTGTTCCAGGTCTAGTGTGCCACATCAACTGTGCCATCGGCATGGAGTTCACCATAGAGGCTGGGAACTACTGGTTTGACATCTTAAATGACTCTGCAGGCATGCTGTCCCTGCTGCTCAACATGGTGATGGAGATCATAGCTGTGTGCTAAGTGTATGGGCTAAAGAGGTAAGAAGACTCCATAACCTGGCTGCTATAGAGGGCAGAGAAGCTGTAGGTCCCTGGAGTAAGTACTAAAAGAAGGGCACTACTATCCTGGTAGGAAAAGACTGTGTAAAGTAAGACATGAGGGAAAAAAAAGTTCATGAAGGAAACCTTTTAAAAATATTAATAGATTAGATTGTTTTTAATATTTACTTTTATTTTGTGTGTCTATGCAAAATCACATATAGGTGCCCTCCAAAAAAAATGCCATCAGATCCCCTTCAACACCTGGAGTTACAGGTGGTAGTGAGCTCACCCTGTCGAGGCTGGAAACCAAACTCTAATCTTTCTGCTTACTTGGTTACTTTTTGAGATAGGGTCTCCAATAACAGGGTAGCCTTGAACTTGCTATGTAGCTGTGTAGCTGTGGATGACCTTTAACCTCTGATCTTCCTGCCTCTACCTCTCAAATACTGGGATTATAGGTAAACACCACCATACATACCCAGTTTCTGGAGAGCCAGGTATAGAGCCCAGGGTCTCATGCATGTTAGGAAAGCACTCTCTAAACACTGAGCTACATACATCTCCAGCACAAATTGAACTTTCTGGAAGTTAAGAATTCTCTCCAATAGAAGACACTTAAAATTGGCCAGAAAGGCAACACTGTAAGAAATGAAACTGTTGGTATATAAAGCAGACATAAGGCCTATAGCCAAAGTAGGGAAACAAGTGCAAACCAGTAGAAAAAGACAGCCCAGCAAAAAAACCTATCAAGGGCTCAGGCTGACATTTCAGAAACCAAGGACTCTTTGGATGGCCCAGTGAGCAAGTGGAAAGTTTGCAGACTTGTCAGTTGTCAGGGAAATCAACAGGCAAATGGAACCATCAGTGCACAGTCATAAGTCTACACAAAAATGTAAAAGATTAATGGCAGGGCCAGTGAAATGGTATGGTCACTTGCCTGGCTCCCACAAATTGTCTCTGACTTCCACTCCTGCTATGGGACCTTCTCCCAATAAATGCTTGTTTAAAACACATACACAGAGAGATGGGGGGTGGGAGGAGAATAAGAGAGAAAGAGGAACATGCTAGAAGGTGCACACTAGTTCTCTTCATAGCAGCCACAAACTGGAACAACACAAATAGCCATTAGCATTAGAGTGGAATTAGGCATGGGTGAGGAAGAGGCCAAGGAGATGGAGAAGCTTAGGGTCAAACTGAGGGCCTCACAGGTGCTAGGGCAGTGCTCTGCTGTTGAGCCTCCAAACTCATCCTCTCTGTGCAAAAGTCATCTCTCCTCTGTAGAGCCCTGAGGCCCTGTCTATCAGGTTCAAGTACTTATCCCTTTAAATTTTTCCTGCATCTCTTATTTAGGTGAACTAGGTGGTGTGTACCAATCCAAAGTGCCCCAGTAGATCAAAAGAAGGCAAGAACAAGGCCTCCCTTAGCAATTAAATATTCCTGCCATGTGAATGTCACCTCTGGATTGAGAGAGCTGTGTTTTCCTGTTGCACAGTGGTGCTTGACATATAAGTATTGCCCTGGATGAATGCAAAAGAGGCTGATTAAATGTGATCCTTCCCCTGTGCTCTGAAGTCCACACCCACTGCCAAGGAGGGCTGCCTACCTGCAGAGGCTCAGCAGGGTGGGTCTCCCCTTACCCCCTCTGGCAGGTGTTAATGAGATTAGCAATTAAAAGGCAGGCCAGCAGTGGCCAGACACCAGGAAATGACTGAGAGTCAGCTCAGGAAATAAGAAGGCATGGCCTCAGTGAGGCAACCAGCTGTAGTTCCTGTTCGCCTGTATCCCCTATGCCATGGGCTTGGATAGTGTGGTGATTCCCATACATGTGCCAGATAGTACATTGGAGTTGAGTGCCAACTAGCAGGGTACAGGAGTTGCCTGGATACAGGTGGCAGTGATACTTGATGCAGGTCGGATATATCACTTGTTCCTAGATATCCCAGGATGCCCTTACCTTCTGTTAAAAGGAGACATCCTGTCAAATGTAGGAGCCTGCATTTGTTTTGACTCTGAACAGCCATCAGTAACTGATAAACAGGGAAGGAGCTTAATCCTGTTGGCAGTGGATGGTCTGGCTGTCTAAAAGCTATGGCTGCCATGGCCAAAGACTCTGACATGTTAACTTAGGGGCAGAAAGTAACTATAATAGTCCCCCATGCACTATTGAGCAGGAGAGCATTGTCCAGCAGCCCACAGAACAATGGATGTCCAATGCCCACATGAATCACTGATGCACTACCTGCCACTCTTCTGCCTGAGAAGACTAAAGAACAAGTAATTTGGGACTGTCATCACCTGCTGATTAAAGAGACAGGAGATTGCAAAGACCTTACATTCTTCCCTCTGGCCGTGGAAACACTAACTTGGTTCACGGATGGGAACAGTTACCTTGTGAAAGGTAAAGAAAGGACAGGGACAAGGATGTGATTGAAACCTGCATGGTTTGAGCCAGCAGCCTGTCAGAAGGAAACTCAGCATGAGAAGCTGAGCTCTTGGCCTTAACAAAGGCCTTGCAGCTGGCAAGAGAAAAGAAAAAAATCTGTAAACCTGTACATGGGCAGCAGTTATGCTGTTATAATTGTCCATGTGCAAGGGGCTATCTGTAAACAAAGGGGACTGGCTAAGCTTTACTGTGAGCAAGTGAGAGAGCCAGAGATGAGCTGACACCTGCATTCCTCCACATTTTCTTCCCACTGTCCTGCTTGAGTCGCTGCTGTAATTCTCATTAGGGACAGTGACCTGGAGCATAAGCTAAGTAAGCCCCTTTCTGGACTGCCCTTCTGTCTCCCAAGTGCTACAATTAAAAAATTGAGCCACCACCCCAGAATTAAACTGCCTTGTATTTCAATTTAAACATTTGGTATTCTTATTATTTTGTAGTTCCATTACCATCCTTGCACCTTTCTATAATCATATCTGGTTTCCCTAAAAAAAAAAAAAAAAAAAAAAAAACAGACAAGTGTCCATTAACTAGAAAAGAATTGGACACACATGTAGAATTCCTCAAAAAAATGTAAAAATAGAGAATTCATAAACATAAACTACTCTTATAAAAATATGAGGTACTATGTATACTTCTTCATAGGCCTCTGTATGATGCGCATATCACCTCTGACCCTACCGTAGAGAAGCTGAACCTGTTCCAACAACATGTGGCAACTTTGAGACAAACAAACGTATGCTGCTGCATTCATTCCCCCATAAAATTTTATTGGAATTAATGTATCTCATAATAATTTTGATTGTTGTAAGAGATTAGGAATGAAGAGTTTGTCAATATTAATAAACAAATCATATTGTGTATGAAAAAATTGGAACTAACTTCTGATTCAAGTTTTGAAAAAGATGGAGTGTGTCAATTTCAAAGTGTATTTTCTGTGTCATTGCAGAGTATTGTGGCACTACATATGTTGCTTTTGCAGGTAATATGTGTTCAGATTATGCAGTATCAACTCACTTGTATTTATCAATTTAAAAAACCTAACAGCTTTTGCCTTAATACTAAATAAGGAGCCAGTTTGTATTAAGCGATGCTGAGGTAGGAATCACTTCAGTTTTAGACCAGCCTTGTACCCAGAGTGAGTTTGGGGACAGGCAGGGCTACACAGGGAAACCCTTTCTCGAGTAAACAAACACAAAGGGCACCATAATACAATACAATATCGAATAAATCTGTTTGTTTTCTGTGTGTATGTGTGTGTGTGGGGGGGGTGTTTGTGTGTGTGTGGGGGGGGTGGGTGTAGGTGTGTGTATTTATGTTATGGGGAGAGAGAGACAGAAGCACAGATAGACAGAGACAGAGCAATAGAGAGATCACGTGTCAACGTCAATTCAATTCCAATTGTCCCTCTTATTTATCAGGTTCACATTTATGAAGGTAGACTTTTCTGCCACTGAGACTTACAGATCTCTCTCACCTTTCCAGTGCTAATATGTAGTAGGAATTTCTAGTCAGATTTGCTTGGAACAATCCATCCCCAAATAATGACACAGACATTTCTAAATTATGAATGATTGGCCTTTAACTTAACCTTGTTCCCAACGATTTCCTATACCTTAACAAATGTCTATTAGCCTATTGTCTATCATTCTGTATTCGCAGCTCCTTCCTTGTCTTCCTGGCATGGGTCCAGGCCTAGATTCATTCCCCTGAGTTTTTCTCTGAGCCCAGCAATCCTGCCTAACCATTCCTTTTCAGCAATTGGCCGTTTAACTTTTTATTAAACCAATTAAGGACCTTAGGAGGGCAAGGTAAAAAGCACCCTATTTTCACATAATGATCAAATGTCCCACAAGTTTAACTTTTAATCATCCCCTTCTAGATTTAGTATTTTGCTTGATCTCAGGTCCTACGTGTTTGTACTTTATTGACTGAGATACCTACTCAGGCCCTATTTTTCTTTGTTGGTAATAGAGGCTGAACTTAAATCTCTTAGTATCAGGAATTCTAGACACTAGCCAATAACCCCTAATTATAGCCCATAATTTACTACTTTTTAATTTAGAAACAAAATCGACCTCAATTTTGTGTGAATAAGAAATGTAATAAAAATTAATTATTGTCTCAGAATGCATAGCACTAGCCATTTTAACTAAACTAATGCTTATTTATGTTAACAATATAAAATTTTTTCCTGAGATGATCATGGTGTTTCATGCCTTTGAACCCAGGACTCAGGAGCCAAAAGCATGAATCTCAATGAATTCCAGGCCAGTCACAGATACATAATGAGGCCCTTTCTTAAAAACACAACAATGGAAGAGACAGAAGACTAAAAGTTGAAGCACACTGACTGTACTTACAGAGGATATGAGTTAACTCCCTCCAACCAGATGGTAGCTCATGACCATCTACAATCAGATCTGTTGCCCTCTTCTTTTCTACCAGCAGACATTCAAGTAGGGTACTACATATGACAAAATAACTTTTAAAAATGAAATAAAATGTGCTACTGGTTACTTGAAACCCATCACTGGGCCTCTGCTAGAGTTCCCTCACCTAAACCCGCCAAATACTTGTTAGATCCCCATATCCTCTTGGGAACATCCTGAGTCCATGCATGCCGGATATTTTTTAAAATTAGTTCATGATTTTTTACATGTAGATCCTTGTTCCCTATATCTCCCTCAATTCCTTCCCTTCCTCTTATCATCTGTTGCCCCCTCACATTCACCCTGACCACCCTGCCATCCTATTCACCCACAATCAACACATAGGGCTAGGCCATCCAAGTGGGGTCATGTATTTCTGACAGTGCATTTGAAGTGTTGATTAGAATGTCTCTTCTATGTCTAGGTTTAGGGGGTATCCCTGGATTGGGGGAATGTGTCCTCAAGGTCCTTTTGCGCACCAGGAATACATCCAGGTCCCACTGTCTGAACTCCATTAGACAGCTCAGACCTTCTAGCTGATACCCATCTCAGGGGTCTGAGTCAGTTCCATGCTGGATTCACAGCTATCAGTCTGGGTTCCTATTAGCTCCTCCTTCATCAGGTCAGCTGTCTCAATGTGTTTCTGCAACTCGATCTTGTCCTCTCTCTCTCTGCATCTGGATTCTAGTTAGACGCAGTGTTTACTTCTGGGTGTTTGCTTCTGTTTTGTACAGAGACTAGATGAGGGCTCCATGTAGTGCTCGAGTTAGTTGCTGATCTCATTTTCAGGGAAGGTCAATAATGGAAGCCTTTCCACCGTTGCTCAGATTGTTAGTTGGAGTCAGTCTTGTAGGTCTCTAAATATAACGTTCAACTTTCTCTTCAAACCAATAATGACTTGCTCTTTTATGTTCTCTCCCTCTCTACCATGTTCTACTTTTTGTGCCTGGGTTACCTCATTCATGATTATTTCTTCAAGTGCCATCCACTTGCCTGTGCCTTTCAAGATTCCATTCTTTCTGTCTATTAGTAGTCCATTGTGTAGATGTGCCACAAGTTCTTTATCCATTCTTCAGTTGAGAGGCATCTGGGTAGCTTCTAGGTTCTTGCTATTACAAATAATGCTGCTATACATATAATTAAACACTTGTCTCTGTTGCATGAATGTGGATAATTTGGGTATATGGCTATGAGTGGGATTGCCAGGTCCTGTGGTAAACCAATTCCCATCTTGCTGAGGAACTGCCATAGCTATCTTGAAAATGGCTGTACAAGTTTGAACTCCCAAAAGCAGTGGAGGAGAGTTCCCCTTTCTACACATCCTGTCCAGCAGTACTCAGGAGCCAAAAGCATGAATCTCAATGAATTCCAGGCCAGTCAAAATTACATAATGAGGCCTTTTCTTCAAACACAACAATGGAATGGAAAGATGGCTAAAAGTTCAAGCACACTGATTGTACTTACAGAGGATATGATTTACTTCCCACCAACCAGATGGTAGTTCACAACCATCTACAATGAGATTGTTGCCCTCTTATTTTCTACCAGGAGATATTCAAGTAGGATATTACATATGATAAATAATTTTTAAATGAAACAAAACGTCCTACTGGATACTTGAAACCCATCACTGGGCCTCTGCTAGAGTTCCCTCAGCTAAAGACCTCAAGATCTCTGTTAGATCCACTAATCCTCTTGGGCACATTCTGAGTCCCTACATACTGAATTTTTTAAACTTATTATTGGTTATTTTACATGTCGATTCCTATCCCTCACTCGATACCCTACCTCCCTCTTACATTCTCTCCCCATTTACATTCACCCTGACCACCTCCCCTTCCATTCACCCCCTCTCCAATATGGGGCTATGCCATCCAGGTAGGGTCATGTATTTCTGACATTGAGAGTTCAGTTTAAGGTATGGTTAGAGTTAGGGTGAGCATTATGGTTGGTGGTAGTGTTAGTGTTGGGTTCCTGAAGCCCAGGAAAGGAGTGAGAGCCCATGGTGAAAATAACAGGAAAGGAAAGTAACGTTCAGATAGAAGAGAGTTTCCCCTTAGCAGTCTATGTAATTATTTGGGACCTTTGCTAAGCAATCAGTGGGATAAGAGATGTGGGAAGAAACATTTGAGGCACCCATAGATAATGTGACCCAGAGCCATAGGTCAACACCTCTACCAGAGATGATTAATAAAGGAGTAGAGCCGTGCTGATATCATGCACCTGGGCTTGCCCAAGTATCCAGAGCTCTTGGGGAATGTACTGCAGAAGCAATGGGGGAAATGTGGGTAGGAGCAAGATGTGTAAACTGATGGACTACCTGTGAGGTCTAGACAGAGAGGGAAACATTGGAAAAACAAGGAGGGCCAGAATCAGGGTTTGGTGTGATAGCAGAACCTGGAGCCCAGAGACAGAAAGGTGAAACAGGAGCCCAGATCTGAAGAAGGCACATGGGTTTCCCATCCTGTAGTGATTGTTTCCTCAAGGGATGGAGTCACCTTTGATACATGTGAACTTCCTGGCAGAGGATGAGGAGCTGTAGCTCTGGAGAACCCTGATATGCCCTTGGTCAGCACCCAAAGAGGAAGCAGAGGCAAGGAGCAAGTCCTATCCTTTTCTGAGGAAGCAGTGCAGCATGCAAAGTAGGGCTCCATCCCACACAGCTGCCCGCAGTCTAAGCATAGAGAGGAATGCTGCATGCCAGGCGTTATCACTGCACTTCCAGGCCAAGACTGCCTTGTGGAAATTGTACAAGGATGTTCTGTGACTTCCCAGTCCACACACAGGGGCCACCAGCTACAAGTGGATAAATGATTGTCATGATAAACAGTCAATTCTAGGCTCTTTCTTGACAAAAAATAGGCTTAGCTACAAGTTTGTGGTGTTGAGGAACACTTGGCAAGTGAAATTCCACATGAAGATGCTATGTACACTAGGAACATTAGTGAGGCTACCCTGGATGTAATAACAAAATCCTGGAGATTTTAAGGATGTGGGCAGCTTCTGAAAAGGTTAGAGTACCTAGTGTAAGACATATGACCCAGGAAATACAGGAGAAGAGCCATTTTTAAATTCTTAATATTTATCTAAAAATACATAATAAAAACTATAGCTTCATATACATAGTAGTATCAAAGTTTCAGTTTTACTTTCCAAAATTTTTATTTAGTAAATATGCATGCATTTGTTCCTGCATGAAAGGAGCCTTCAGGACCCAGAAGAGGGTATCAGGTCTCCTGTTAAAAGAATTACAAATAGGTGTGAACCACCATGTGGATGCTAGGAATTGAACCAGGCATCCTCTAAGGGCAATAACCACTGAGCCAGCCCTTGGTGCCCCAAGCCCTGCAGAGCTGCATTTGTTCTGAAAAGTGAATCCTATGTGTTCCTTTGGGACTGTGGCTGATATGTCTTATTCAACCTTAGAGGTAGGTTTCTCACCTGAAGCAAAATGCTGTGGATTTTTAGACTTCAGAGGTAAAACTCTGTTTTCTAAAACCCAGGTATGCAAGGCTCAAATTCCTCAGGGCTTAATTTAAAAAAAACAAAATTCCTCAAAGCTTTCCAAACATACTAAGAAGTTTGGACTTCATCTTGTGGGGAACTAGAAGCTCTAGAGGGTAGTTAGGTAGCAATGGAAATCACCAAGTTTAGCAAATGATTGAAAGCTGCATGGCCTTCACATTAATAAGGTAAGAATATAGAATCTCGGGATGCACTTATTGGCCCACACCCATGCAGTCATGGCCCCCTCTTCTCCTCTTTAGGCCATGCCTTCTCCATTTCCTGAGCTGACTCTCAGTCAGTTCCTGGTGTCTGGCCACTGCTGGCCTGCCTTTTAATTGCTAATCTCATTAACACCTGCCAGAGGGGGTAAGGGCAGACCCACCCTGCTGAGCCTCTGCAGGTAGGCAGCCCTCTTTGGCAAAGGGAATGAATCACATTTCCTCAGCCTCTTTTTGGATTCATCCATGGCAATACTTATATATCAAGCACCACTGTGCAACAGGAAAACACAGCTCTCTCACGCTAGAGCTGACATTCAGATGGCAGGAACATTTAAGTGCTAAGGGATGCCTTGTTTTTGCCTTCTTTTGATCTACTGGGGCACTTTCGATTGGTACACACCACCTAGTTCACCTAAATAGGAGATGAGGGAAGAATTTAAAGGGATAAGTACTTGAACCTGATAGACAGGGACTGAGGGCTCTACAGCTGTGAGATGACTTTTGCACAGAGAGGTTGAGTTTGGAGGCTCAGCAGCAGAGCACTGCCCTAGCACCTGTGAGGCCCTCAGTTTGACCCTAAGCTTCTCCATCTACTTGGCCTCTTCCTCACCCATGCCGAATTCCACTCTAATGCTGATGGATATTTGTGTTGTTCCAGTTTGTGGCTACTATGAACAGAACTAGTGTGCACCTTCTAGCATGTTCCTCTTTCTCTCTTATTCTCCTCCCCCATCCCTCTGTCTCTCTGTGTATGTGTTTCAAACAAGCATTTATTGGGAGCAGGTCCCATAGCAGGAGTGGAAGTCAGAGACAAATTGAAGGAGCCAGGCAAGTGACCTTACTTTTTCACTGGCCCTGCC
Organism: Phodopus roborovskii; assembly: GCF_943737965.1. Taxonomy (NCBI): domain Eukaryota; kingdom Metazoa; phylum Chordata; class Mammalia; order Rodentia; family Cricetidae; genus Phodopus; species Phodopus roborovskii. The sequence continues at coordinate 169,515 of NW_026125776.1, read as the reverse complement.
ATTAAGTTTTTACATTTTTGTGTAGACTTATGACTGTGCACTGATGGTTCCATTTGCCTGTTGATTTCACTGACAACTGCAACCTTTCCACTTGCTCAAAAGAGCCCGCGGTTTCTGAAATGTCTGCCTGAGCCCTTGATCAGTTTTTACTGGGCTGTCTTTTTCTACAGGTTTGCACTTGTTTCCCTACTTTGGATACAGGCCCTATGTCTGCTTTATATACCAACAGTTTCATTCCTTACTGTGTTGCCTTTCTGGCCAATTTTAAGTGTCTTCTATTGGAGAGAATTCTTAACTTCCAGAAAGTTCAATTTGTGATGTAGCTCAGTGTTTAGAGAGTGCTTGCCTAACATGCATGAGACCCTGGGCTCTATTCTTGGCTCTCCAGAAACTGGGTATGTATGGTGGTGTTTACCTATAATCCCAGTATTTGGGAGGTAGAGGCAGGAAGATCAGAGGTTCAAGGTCATCCTCAGCTACACAGCTACATAGCAAGTTCAAGGCTAGCCTGTTTTTGGAGACCCTATCTCAAAAAGTAACCAAGTAAGCAGAAAGATGAGAGATTGGTTTCCAGACTCCACAGGGTGAGCTTACTACCACATGTAACTCCAGGTGTTGTAGGGGTTCTGATGGCTTTTTTTTTTTTTTTGGAGGGCACCTATATGTGCTTGTACAAACACACAGTCATATACATACAAAAGAAAAATAAATTTAAAAAACAAACTAATCTATCAATATTTTAAAAAGGTTGCCTTCATGACCTTTTTTTCCCTCATGTCTTACTTTACACAGCCTTTTCCTACCAGGATAGTAGTAGATGTCTTTAATTCTAGCACTTGAGAGACCAGAGAATCTGTGATTTCGAGATCAGCCTGGTTGAACATAGTGATTACACATAAATCCTGTCTCAAAAAAACAAAAACAAAACCAAAAAAACCCAAACAACAACAAAAGTCCCAACTTCTTGCTTCTCAAGTCCAAGGTCATGAAGCTATTTCTGAGGAGTCAAACCCATAGCAAAGCTAATCTCAGCAGTGATTGAGTTACTGCCTAGAAAGTGCCCTTCACTGAACCTGGATTTCAAGGATTCTGCTAGGCTGTCTGGTTAATGCACTGCAGGAGACTCCTGTCTCCATATTGTCCCTCTCCTCTGTATTTGGAGAAAAAGTCATGTGTCACTGTCCCTGACCTTTTACCCAATGAGCCATCTCCAGCCACAGTTGTCCAGGTAGAGGGTCTACCTAAGGGCATGATGGTGAATAGTTTGGATCAAACAGCTGTTGCTCCCTCCAGCTATGTACTTATGTTTTGGGTATCACAAATTAGTTCTCCTGTAGGGTTCTTAGCCACATAGTGACATTTAGGAACTGGACACCTCAGAAAGACACCCAGGACAGTTACCATGGGATTTGTTGGTACCATGGTGGCAGTGCCCTTCTTTTAGTCCTTACACCAGGGACCAGACCAGCATCTTGTCTTAGCTGCCTTGGGAAACCATCCCAATATTTGAGGCTCAGTAAGTGATATTCTCTGCCTTTGTTTGTCTGTGATGTGTGTGTGTGTGTGTGTGTGTGTGTGTGTGTGTGTGTTTGTGTGTATGTGTGTGTGTAGTATAAAGAATCACCCAGTTCAAGTAAATGCAAAAAAATAGTCAGATCATCACACCACCCTAAACATGAACTTGGTAACTTTTATGTCAGCTGATTCATTGAGTGATGGACTACTACATTTACAAAGAATGTGGTCGTGGGGGACCTCTGCACGGAGAGAATGATGCAGTGTGTGAACATTAATGTTAGACTGACAGTTGTATATTCCCTTTTTGCAGAAGAATCTCTCAACTTCTTGTTAATTTCAGAGGAAATAACTCCAATTTTGGCTATTTTGAGCTCCCAACATATCACTGGGTAGGGTTGGGGAGAAGACATTTAGTGCACACCACATGTTGCATTCTCACCATGCATGTACAGTGACTTGTGTGGCCACAAGACCTTAGCTGATACTAAAGAGAAGCGCATAACTGGAAATGATATTTAACATGTACTTCTGATTTAGATAATTTATACAATAACTTAGTCCTCAACATGGACTGTATTTAATGAAACAAATTCTCAAAAGCCCTCCATATGCCCTAACTGGTAACTTAGAGGTCTGTAGAGGACTGGACAGTCTAGCAAATTCAGCTCTTTGAGGTGTTTGTTTCTCTTTCGGGTGGTTTTATGGTTTCAGACAAGCTTTAGTGCTCAGAGGAGCCTACTCTGGCTTGTGGGAGAACCCTTTCTTCAGACTTTACTTTCATAGCATCTATGACAATCGCAACACTGAAGTTCATTTATGCACTTTCCTAAATAGGAGAAGAGGGGGCCATGACTGCATGGGTGTGGGCCAATAAGTGCATCCCGAGATTCTATATTCTTACCTTATTAATATGAAGGCCATGCAGCTTTCAATCATTTGCTCAACTTGGTGATTTCCATTGCTACCTAACTACCCTCTAGAGCTTCTAGTTCCCCACAAGATGAAGTCCAAACTTCTTAGTATGTTTGGAAAGCTTTGAGGAATTTTGTTTTTTTTAAATTAAGCCCTGAGGAATTTGAGCCTTGCATACCTGGGTTTTAGAAAACAGAGTTTTACCTCTGAAGTCTAAAAATCCACAGCATTTTGCTTCAGGTGAGAAACCTACCTCTAAGGTTGAATACGACATATCAGCCACAGTCCCAAAGGAACACATAGGATTCACTTTTCAGAACAAATGCAGCTCTGCAGGGCTTGGGGCACCAGGGCTGGCTCAGTGGTTAATGCCCTTAGAGGACACCTGGTTCAATTCCTAGCATCCACATGGTGGTTCACACCTATCTGTAATTCTTTTAACAGGAGACCTGATACCCTCTTCTGGGTTCTGAAGGCTCCTGTCACTCAGGAACAAATGCATGCACATTTACTAAATAAAAATTTTGGAAAGTAAAATGAAACTTTGATACTACTATGTATATGAAGCTATAGTTTTTATTATGTATTTTGAGATAAAAATTAAGAATTTAAAAATGGCTCTTCTCCTGTATTTCCTGGGTCATATGTCTCACACTAGGTACTCTGACCTTTTCAGAAGCTGTCCACATCCTTAAAATGACCAGGATTTTGATATTACTTCCAGGGTAGCCTCACTAAAGTACCTAGTGTACATAGCATCTTCATGTGGAATTTCAATTGCCAAGTGTTCCTCAACACCACAAACTTGCAGCTAAACCTACTTTTTGTCAAGAAAGAGCCTGGAATTGACTGTTTATCATGACAATCATTTAGCCACTTGTAGCTGGTGGCTTCTGTGTGTGGACTGGGAAGACACAGAACATCCTTGTACAATTTCCACAAGGCAGTCTTGGCCTGGAAGTTCAGTGATAACGCCTGGCATGCAGCATTCCTCTCTATGCTTAGACTGCAGGCAGCTGTGTGGGATTTAGCCCTACTTTGCATGCTGCACTGCTTCCTCAGAAAAGGATAGGACTTGCTCCTTGCCTCTGCTTCCTCTTTGGGTGCTGACCAAGGGCATATCAGGGTTCTCCAGAGCTACAGCTCCTCATCCTCTGCCAGGAAGTTCACATGTATCAAAGGTGACTCCATCCCTTGAGGCAAAAATCACTACAGGATGGGAAACCCATGTGCCTTCTTCAGACCTGGGCTCCTGTTTCACCTTTCAGTCTCTGGGCTCCAGGTTCTGCTATCACACCAAACCCTGATTCTGGCCCTCCGTGTTTTTCCAAAGTTTCCCTCTCTGTCTAGACCTCACAGGTAGTCCATCAGTTACACATCTTGCTCCTACCCACATTTCCCCCATTGCTTCTGCAGTACAATCCCCAAGAGCTCTGGATCCTTGGGCAAGCCCAGGTGCATGATATCAGCACGGCTCTACTCCTTTATTAATCATCTCTGGTAGAGATGTTGACCTATGGCTCTGGGTCACATTATCTATGGGTGCCTCAAATGTTTCTTCCCACATCTGTTATCCCACTGATTGCTTAGCAAAGGTCCCAAAAAATTACATAGACTGCTAAGGGGAAACTCTCTTCTATCTGAAAGTTACTTTCCTTTCCTGTTATTTTCGCCATGGGCTCTCAGTCTTTTCCCGGGCTTCAGGAACCCAACACTAACGCTACCACCAACCATAATGCTCACCCTAACTCTAACCATACCTTAAACTGAACTCTCAATGTCAGAAATACATGACCCTACCTGGATGGCATAGCCCCATATTGGAGAGGGGGTGAATGGAAGGGGAGGTGGTCAGGGTGAATGTAAAGGGGGAGAGAATGTAAGAGGGAGGGAGGGTATCAAGTGCGGGATAGGAATCGACATGTAAAATAAACAATAATAATTTTAAAAAATTCAGTATGTAGGGACTCAGAATGTGCCCAAGAGGATTAGTGGATCTAACAGATATCTTGTGGTCTTTAGCTGAGTGAACTCTAGCAGAGGCCCAGTGATGGGTTTCAAGTATCCAGTAGGACGTTTTGTTTCATTTAAAAATTATTTATCATATGTAATATCCTATTTGAATATCTCCTGGTAGAAAATAAGAGGGCAACAATCTCATTGTAGATGGTTGTGAACTACCATCTGGTTGGTGGGAAGTAACTCATATCCTCTGTAAGTACAATCAGTGTGCTTGAACTTTTAGCCATCTATCCATGCCATTGTTGTGTTTGAAGAAAAGGCCTAATGTAATTTTGACTGGCCTGGAATTCATTGAGATTCATGCTTTTGGCTCCTGAGTACTGCTGGACAGGATGTGTAGAAAGGGGAACTCTCCTCCACTGCTTTTGGGAGTTCAAACTTGTACAGCCATTTTCAAGATAGCTATGGCAGTTCCTCAGCAAGATGGGAATTGGTTTACCACAGGACCTGGCAATCCCACTCATAGCCATATACCCAAATTATCCACATTCATGCAACAGAGACAAGTGTTTAATTATATGTATAGCAGCATTATTTGTAATAGCAAGAACCTAGAAGCTACCCAGATGCCTCTCAAGTGAAGAATGGATAAAGAACTTGTGGCACATCTACACAATGGACTACTAATAGACAGAAAAAATGGAATCTTGAAATGCACAGGGAAGTGGATGGCACTTGAAGAATTAATCATGAATGAGGTAACCCAGGCACAAAAAGTAGAACATGGTAGAGAGGGAGAGAACATAAAAGAGCAAGTCATTATTGGTTTGAAGAGAAAGTTGAACCTAAAGTTATATCTAGAGACCTACAAGACTGACTCCAACTAACAATCTGAGCAACAGTGGAAAGGCTTCCATTATTGTCCTTCCCTGAAAATGAGATCAGCAACTAACTCGAGCGCGACATGGAGCCTTCATCTGCTCTCTGTAGAAAACAGAAGCAAACACCCAGAAGTAAACACTGCGTCTAACTAGAATCCAGATGCAGAGAGAGACAGAGGACAAGATCGAGTTGCAGAAACACATTGAGACAGCTGACCTGATGAAGGAGGAGCTAATAGGACCCCAGACTGATAGCTGTGAATCCAGCATGGAACTGACTCAGACCCCTGAGATTGGTATCATCTAGAAGGTGTGAGCTGTCTAATGGAGTACAGACAGTGGGACCTGGATGTATTCCTGGTGCGCAAAAGGACCTTGAGGACACATTCCCCCAATCCAGGGATACCTCCTAAACCTAGATATAGAAGAGACATTCTAATCAACACTTCAAATGCGCTGTCAGAAATACATGACCCCACTTGGATGGCCTAGCCCTATGTGTTGATTGTGGGTGAATAGGATGGCAGGGTGGTCAGGGTGAATGTGAGGGGGCAACAGATGATAAGAGGAAGGGAAGGAATTGAGGGAGATATAGGGAACAAGGATCTACATGTAAAAAATCATGAACTAATTTTAAAAAATATCCGGCATGCATGGACTCAGGATGTTCCCAAGAGGATATGGGGATCTAACAAGTATTTGGCGGTCTTTAGCTGAGGGAACTCTAGCAGAGGCCCAGAGATGGGTTTCAAGTAACCAGTAGGACATTTTATTTCATTTTTAAAAGTTATTTTGTCATATGTAGTACCCTACTTGAATGTCTGCTGGTAGAAAAGAAGAAGGCAACAGATATGATTGTAGATGGTCGTGAGCTACCATCTGGTTGGTGGGAGTTAACTCATATCCTCTGTAAGTACAGTCAGTGTGCTTCAACTTTTAGTCTTCTGTCTCTTCCATTGTTGTGTTTTTAAGAAAGGGCCTCATTATGTATCTGTGACTGGCCTGGAATTCATTGAGATTCATGCTTTTGGCTCCTGAGTCCTGGGTTCAAAGGCATGAAACACCATGATCATCTCAGGAATAAAATTTTATATTGTTAACATAAATAAGCATTAGTTTAGTTAAAATGGCTAGTGCTATGCATTCTGAGACAATAATTAATTTTTATTACATTTCTTATTCACACAAAATTGAGGTCGATTTTGTTTCTAAATTAAAAAGTAGTAAATTATGGGCTATAATTAGGGGTTATTGGCTAGAGTCTAGAATTCCTGATACTAAGAGATTTAAGTTCAGCCTCTATTACCAACAAAGAAAAATAGGGCCTGAGTAGATATCTCAGTCAATAAAGTACAAACACGAAGGACCAGAGATCAAGCAAAATGCTAAATCTAGAAGGGGATGATTAAAAGTTAAACTTGTGGGACATTTGATCATTATGTGAAAATAGGGTGCCTTTTACCTTGACTGCCTAAGACACTTAATTGGTTTAATAAAAAGTTAAACGGCCAATTGCTCAAAAGGAATGGTTAGGCAGGATTGCTGGGCTGAGAGAAAAACTCAGGGGAATGAATCTAGGCCTGGACCCATGCCAGGAAGACAAAGAGGGAGCTGCAAATACAGAATAATAGACAACAGGCTAATAGACATTTGTTAAGGTATAGGAAATTGTTGGGAACAAGGTTAAGTTAAAGGTCAATCATTCATAATTTAGAAATGTCTGTGTCATTATTTGGGGATGGAATATTCCAAGAAAATCTGACAAGAAAGTCCAACTACATAATAGCACTGGAAAGGTGAGAGAGATCTGTAAGTCTCAGTGGCAGAAAAGTTTACCCTCATAAATGTGAACCTGATAAATAAGATGGACAATTGGGATTGAATTGACTTTGACATGTGATCTCTCTATTGCACTGTCTCTGTCTGTCTGTGCTTCTGACTCTCTCTCCCCATAAATAAACACAAACACCCACACCCACACCCACACCCACCCACACACACACACACATACACACACACACAGTAAACAAACAGATATATCCCATATTGTATTGTGGTTGGTTGTCTTCACCTATTCTATCCCTGTATGTGCCTTTTCTGTTTGTTTACTCGAGAAAGGGTTTCCCTGTGTAGCCCTGCCTGACCCAAACCTCACTTTGTGTACAAGGCTAGTCTAAAACTGAAGTGATGCCTACCTCAGCATCCCTTAATACAAACTGGCTCCTTATTTAGAATTAAGGCAAAAGCTGTCAGGTTTTTCAAATTGATAAATACAAGTGAATTGATACTGCATAATCTGAACACATATTACCTGCAAAAGCAATGTATGTAGTGCCACGATACTCTGCAATGACACAGAAAATACACTTTGAAATTGACACATTCCATCTTTTTCAAAACTTGAATCTGAAGTTAGTACCAATTTTCTCATACACAATATGATTTGTTATTAATATTGACAAACTGTTAATTCCTAAATTCTTAAAACAATCAAAATTGTTATGAGATACATAAAAGTCCAATGAAATTTCATGCGGGAATGAATGCAGCAGCATACATTTGATTGCCTCAAAGTTGCCTCATGTTGTTGGAACAGGTTCAGCTTCTCTACGGTGGGGTCAGAGGTGATATGCGAATCATATATAGGCCTATGAAGAAGTTTACATAGTTCTTCATATTGTTATAAGAGTAGTTTATGTTTATGAATTCTGTCTTTTTTACATTTTTTGAGGAATTCTACATGAGTGTACAATTCTTTTCTAGTTAATGGACACTTGTCTGTTTTTTTTTTTTAATGAAACCAGATATGATTATAGTAAGGTGCAAGGATGGTAATGGAACTACAAAATAATAGGAATGCCAAATGGTTAAATTGACATACAAGGCAGTTTAAGCCTCGGGTGGTGTCACAATTTTTTAATTGTAGCACTTGGGAGACAGAAGTGCAGTGGTTATCTGTGAGTGGGAGACCACCCTTGAATACAAACTATGGGCTAAGATGGGCAGAGCTATTACACAGAGATAAACTGCCAAAAATGTAGGTTATGCCAAACAGAAAAAAATGAAAAAAGGATCACCTAATACTTCTAGCAAGAAAGAACAATTATGACTTTGTTTCGTGCTTGACTTCTCCTATGTGGTAAAAAAATAACTAGAGTCCCGATACTCCAACCTCCTTTTCAGGTTAAGATTACAGGTATCAGTCACCATGCTCAACTCCCTTTTACAATTCCTACTGTAGTAAAATATTCCTGACTTATAGACCTGCATGTAATATCTTTGGTAGTAAATACAGATTGCTCCAATTTATACTGTAGTAAAACACACCTGAATTATTGCCCTGCTCCAAGTTAACAACAATCTTAATGAAATTCCATCCCCACAAATGGGACAAAAGCAATATGTACTCAGCACAATCTATATTGCAAGTATAAACACAGCCAGTTTTTCACTGTCAATACAGTACTCAAATTACACAATACTTACACTAATATTCCCATGATCACCTCTTTGCCCATTACTATGAATACAGTAGATCCTGCCCCATTCCTGGTGGATAAAGAATGAAGTAGAGTGAATATTATTTATATATTGTAAAAATATAGTTTCACTAATCATTGTTTAAAAACTGCCTTATATTCAGAGAAAACAGATGTGATTAGTATACTCCAAAGGTTCTCATGTGCCTAAATTCACATGAGTGAACTTGAGTGTTTAAGAAAAAAAAAAGGATTTTTCATGTAGCACATCTACATCAATCATATTAACTTAAGGAAAATGGTCTAATGTCATGGTCTTCTTGAAGGATCAATTATCCTTACCTTTGAAAGGCAGTTTGACTATTGGTATTATTCCATCTACAGACATGGGTGGTATGATTCTACTTTACTAGTAATGGAACATGAGATACCTCAACATTATCATTCAGTTCTCCCTAGTGTCCCATATTTTCAGAATCATCCTGGATGGCTGAGTGGTACACAGGTTTGTTCATTAAAGGAGCCACAAAATTTTAAATTTGTCTGGTAACAACTATTTGTATCACTACATATACTCGGCTCTTATGTACCCATTTATTCTCTGGTGGTGGATGGTAGATCAGACATATATATGAAGAAGGAATGGAGGACAGAAATCAAGTTTGGGGTGATACTGTCTACTTGGTTTTTTGATATAAAGCCTAACTTCCAAGACTATGAGATTCTTTCCTTCATGTATTTAAGTGTGTTGCTTGTGAATCTGGTGACCACTGAAGTCACAAGTCAGTGCTGGTTTCCCTGGAATAGCAGTTCAGTACAGTTATAGTCCACCACATGGGCTAGAAACTGAAACCTGCTCTTATTCAAGAGCAGAAAAGGCATGCAATTGCACAATGTATCTTAAGCTGCTGTCTTATTTTTACGTATTTTGGAGATGGAGTTTCTCAGTCCACCTATCTCTGCCTCTCAATGTTGAAGTTAGAAGTATATGCAACCATTATGTTTTTTCACTCGAGACAAGGTTCCTATATGATGCCCTGGCTGTCTTGAAACTTACTCTGTAGAACAGGCTGGCCTTTGAAGATCTTTCTGCCTCTGACTCTGCCTCCAAAGTACTGGTGTTAAAGGCATAATCCACAACCCAGGAATCTGGATAAATTTTCAAGAATTGTGAGGAGTGAATTGAGGTTTTCATGGCTTTGAGGGAAGCAGTTTTCAAATTAATCAATTTATTCAATGTTTCCTTACCCCTCTTTCAAACAAACACCAATGCCTCCCATTTCTCTGAAGTTAAAATATTATTATGCTCTGTAAAACAAAAGAAAAAAATTGTAAGCAGGGTGATAGGGTAACTGCCTTCCACATTTGTCATATATATCCCTCCTCCAACTAGAATGCTTTCCATTTGCAATGCTAAACTGACAACATATTCCTCTGTCTTAGAAACCTACCAGCTTGTTTTTTGAACATGACAAAATATAAGCCTAAACATATATAATTTTTTACTTTTACAAAAAAGTCCCATGCGAGAGGGTAGACAGGGCAAAAGGGAGGGAAGGATGGAGGGAGGGCTTGGGGGGAGGGAGCGAGGGAGGGAGAGGGAACTGGGATCTACATGTAAAATAATAATAATAAAAAAAAAAATGCTTTGACTCCAAAATTTAAGTTGAAGAACAAGTTACTGGGGAAAAGTATTTCTATTTTTGTTTCCACAGAAAATGAAAAGATGTGGATTCCTTCCAGACTAATGTGGTTTGATCACACCAGACCGCCTGAAACAGAGTACAGGCTGATCCTACATTCCAAACAGCTGGACAAAACAGCCCTACAGACTACAGCTAGGATATCTGAATCTTCTTCAAATCCCCCAAGACAGCGCCCCTTACCAGCAGGAAGTAGTTTGGAAAGAACGACGCCCAAATTCCCAAATATTGTGTATAAATGTTTGTTTTCATTTAATTGGACTTTGTTATATAAAATTAAATAAAAAATACTCTGTATGCAAAAAAAAAAAACAAAAAAACAAAAAAACAAAAAAAGCCCCATGCATTTAGGTAGCTATGTGTAGTGCAAGTTTATAATTGAAGCAGTTTTCAAATTAATCAATTTATTCTATGTTTCCTTACCCCGTCTGTCAAACAAACACCAATGCCTCACATTTCTCTATGCAAGTTTATAATTGCAGCACTTGGAAGTATGGACAGATGACTGCTAATACCTTCAAGTGGGCTTGGCTACAAAGCAAGACCCTGCCTCAAAACAAATAAGTATACATAAAGAGAATTAAATGTAACCATCTCATATTTAATTATTGAAAAATACAAACCTAAAACTGACACGAATGTTAACCTAACACCAACCCTAACCTAACGTTAACCTGAAGATAACCCTAAGCATAACCATAAACTAAGAAAAACACTAACCCAAACCGTGACTCTAACCAAATCTAACGTGACTCTAACGTAATCTAACACTATGACTAACACTAATACAACTCAACCCCTAAACCTCACATGATCACCAACCTTAAAGCTACCCTAACAATCCCTAATCTGAACCCTCCACCTAACCGTAACACTAACCATAACCATAACACTAACCCTAACACTAATATTAACACTAAACCTAAGCATAACATAACCTTAACCTAAACCTATTCCAATCCATGACACTAACCCTAACCTAAAGTTACATTAACCCTAACATTACCCCTGAAACTTAACCCTAACATAAACACTAACCCCAACCCTAAGCTAATCCTAACCCTAAAAGTAACCATAATATTACAACTAACTAAATGTAACACCAGGCAAAACCCAACACGAAAACTAAAACTAACCCAAACCTTAACCTAACACCAATGCTAACCTAACATTAACACTGACCCTAAGCCTAACCCAAACCTAACACATGCACTTACCATGACCGTGACTCTAAGCAAACCACAATCTACTGCTAACACTAACACAAACTTAAACCCAAAACCACACATTATCACCAGCCCTAACGCTAACACTAAGCAATCCCTATTCTGAACCCTCCTCCTAACCATAACAATAACCATAACCATAACACTGACACTACCACGAATATTAACCCTAATCCTACACATATCATAAGCCTAACCTAAACCTATTCCAATCCATAAAACTAACCCTAACCATAACACTAACTCTAAACATAGTGCTAACACAAACACTAAACAGAACACTCATTTTAACCACTAAACCTAACTATAAAATTAACACCAAGTAAACTATAAACCCCACTTAAACTCTAAAAAAAAACCTGAAACGTAACATTAACGCTAAAGTAACACACACCCAAACCCAACGATAACCTTAACCCTAACCCTAAGCCTAACCTAAACTTAACACTAACACTAACACTAATAATAAACGTAATACTAACCTAACCCTAACACAAACCGTAACCGTATCACTTGCTATGACCATACGACAAAAACTAATGCAAATTCTAACCGTAACCAGAAACCCACTAACAAACGCTACCCCTAACACTGACTGTAACACTGTCATAAACCTCACACTAACCCTAGCACGAAGCCTAACCCTAACCTTAACCCTAACCCAAATGCTAAAGTAACGCTCACCATAATGCTAAACCTAACCCTAACCATAAAACTAGCCATAAACCTAACAGAAAGTGAAACCACGGCGCTAAACCCAACCCTACACCTACCACTAACCCTAACGCTTACCATAATCATAAGCACTAACCCTAACCCTAAAACTAACAGTAAAATCTAGACATACCACTATCACTTAAACAGACCCTGAACTATCCTTTCCCCTAGCATTAACAGCATCAATATACGTAATGCACACTAAAGCAAAACACTAACTCTAACCCTAACCTAAATTAACATTAACACTAACATCAACCTGAAAGTTAACCTAACAAAAACTGTAAACCTAACCCTAACCTAACTCTAACCCTAAACATAGCAATAATGCTACCACTAACTAAATGTATCGCACAGCCAAACCCAACAATAAACCTAAAACTGACAGGAACGTTAACCTAACACCAACCCTAACCAAACGTTAACTTGAAGATAACCCTAAGCATAACCATAAACTAAGACAAACACTAACACAAACCGTGACTCTAACCAAATCTAACGTGACTCTAACCTTAATCTAACACTATGACTAACACTAATACAACTCAAACCCTAAACCTCACATGATCACCAACCTTAAAGCTAACCCTAACAATCACTAATCTGAACCCTCCACCTAACTGTAACACTAACCATAACCATAACACTAACCCTAACACAAATATTAAGACTAAAGCTAAGCATAACATAACCTTAACCTAAACCTATTCCAATCCATGACACTAACCCTAACCTAAAGTTACATTAACCCTAACATTACCCGTGAAACTTAACCCTAACATAAACACTAACCCCAACCCTAAGCTAATCCTAACCCTAAAAGTAACCATAATATTACAACTAACTAAATGTAACGCCAGGCAAAACCCAACACGAAAACTAAAACTAACCCAAACCTTAACCTAACACCAATGCTAACCTAACATTAACACTGACCCTAAGCCTAACCCAAACCTAACACATGCACTTACCATGACCGTGACTCTAAGCAAACCACAATCTAATGCTAAGAATAACACTAACACAAACTCAAACCCAAAACCTGACATTATCACCAACCCTAACGCTAACACTAAGCAATCACTATTATGAACCCTCCTCCTAACCATAACAATAACCATAACCATAACACTAACACTAACACGAATATTAACCCTAATCCTACGTATATCATAAGCCTAACCTAAACCTATTCCAATCCATAAAACTAACCCTAACAATAACACTAACTCTAAACATAGTGCTAACACAAACACTAAACAGAACACTCATTCTAACCACTAACCCTAATGATAACATTAACACTAACTAAACTATAAACCCCACTTTAACTCTGAAAAACCTGAAACCTAACATTAACGCTAAAGTAACACACACCCAAAACCAACGATAACGTTAACCCTAACCCTAAGCCTAACTTAAACTTAACACTAACACTAACACTAATAATATACATAATACTAACCTAACCCTAACACAAAGCGTAACCGTATCACTTGCCCTGACCATACGACAAAAACTAATGCAAATTCTAACTGTAAACCGAAACCCACTAACAAACGCTACCCCTAACACTGACTGTAACACTGTCATAAACCTCACACTAACCCTAGCACGAAGCCTAACCCTAACCTTAACCCTAACCCAAATGCTAAAGTAACGATCACCATAATGCTCAACCTAATCCTAACCATAAAACTAGCCATAAACCTATCAGAAAGAGAAATCACAGCGTTAAACCCAACCCTACACCTACCACTAAGACTAACGGTTACCATAATCATAACCACTAACCCTAACCCTAAAACTAACAGTAAAATCTAGACATACCACTATCACTGAAAATGACCCTGAACTATCCATTCCCCTAGCATTAACAGCATCATTATAGGTAATTCACACTAAACAAAACACTAACACTAACCCTAACCTAAACTAACATTAACACTAACATCAACCTGAAAGTTAACCCTAACAAAAACTGTAAACCTAACCCTAACCTAACTCTAACCCTAAACATAACAATAATGCTCCCACTAAGTAAATGTATTGCACAGCTAAAACCCAACACTAAACCGAAAACTGACACGACGTTAACCTAACGCTAACCCTAACCTAACGCTAACCTGACGATAAAACTAAGCATAACCATAAACTAAGAAAAACACTAACCCAAACCGTGACTCTAACCAAATCTAACGTGACTCTAACCTTAATGTAACACTATGACTAACACTAACACAACACAAACCCTAAACCTCACATGATCACCAACCTTAAATCTAACTCTAACAATCACTAATCTGAACCCTCCACCTAACCGTAACACTAACCATAACCATAACACTAACCCTAACACTAATATTAAGACTATAGCTAAGAATAACATAACCTTAACCTAAACCTATTCCAATCCATGACACTAACCCTCACCTAAAGATACATTAACTCTAACCTTAACCCTGAAACTTAACCCTAACATAAACACTAACCCCAACCCTAAGCTAATCCTAACCCTAAAAGTAACCATAATATTACAACTAACTAAATGTAACGCCAGGCAAAACCCAACACGAAAACTAAAACTAACCCAAACCTTAACCTAACACCAATGCTAACCTAACATTAACACTGACTCTAAGCCTAAACCAAACCTAACACATGCACTTACCATGACCGTGACTCTAAGCAAACCACAATCTAATGCTAAGAATAACACTAACACAAACTGAAACCCAAAACCTGACATTATCACCAACCCTAACGCTAACACTAAGCAATCCCTATTCTGAACGCTCCTCCTAACCATAACAATAACTATAACCATAACACTAACACTAACACGAATATTAACCCTAATCCTACGTATATCATAAGCCTAACCTAAACCTATTCCAATCCATAAAACTAACCCTAACCATAACACTAACTCTAAACATAGTGCTAACACAAACACTAAACAGAACACTCATTCTAACCACTAACCCTAATGATAACATTAACACTAACTAAACTATAAACCCCACTTTAACTCTGAAAGAAAAACCTGAAACCTAACATTAACGCTAAAGTAACACACACCCAAAACCAACGATAACGTTAACCCTAAGCCTAACTTAAACTTAACACTAACACTAATAATATACATAATACTAACCTAACCCTAACACAAAGCGTAACCGTATCACTTGCCCTGACCATACGACAAAAACTAATGCAAATTCTAACCGTAACCAGAAACCCACTAACAAACGCTACCCCTAACACTGACTGTAACACTGTCATAAACCTCACACTAACCCTAGCACGAAGCCTAACCCTAACCTTAACCCTAACCCAAATGCTAAAGTAACGCTCACCATAATGCTAAACCTAACCCTAACCATAAAACTAGCCATAAACCTAACAGAAAGTGAAACCACGGCGCTAAACCCAACCCTACACCTACCACTAACCCTAACGCTTACCATAATCATAAGCACTAACCCTAACCCTAAAACTAACAGTAAAATCTAGACATACCACTATCACTTAAACAGACCCAGAACTATCCTTTCCCCTAGCATTAACAGCATCAATATACGTAATGCACACTAAAGCAAAACACTAACTCTAACCCTAACCTAAATTAACACTAACATCAACCTGAAAGTTAACCTAACAAAAACTGTAAACCTAACCCTAACCTAACTCTAACCCTGAACATAGCAATAATGCTACCACTAACTAAATGTATCGCACAGCCAAAACCCAACACTAAACCTAAAACTGACACGAACGTTAACCTAACACCAACCCTCACCTAATGGTAACCTGATGATAACCCTAAGCATAACCTTAACCTAAGACAAACACTAACCCAAACCGTGACTCTAACGAAATATAACGTGACTCTAACGTAATCTCACACTATGACTAACACTAACACAACTCAAACCCTAAAGCTCACATGATCACCAACCTTAAAGCTAACCCTAACAATCCCTAATCTGAACCCTCCACCTAATCGTAACACTAACCATAACCATAACACTAACCCTAATAAAAATATTAAGACTAAAGCTAAGCATAACATAACCTTAACCTAAACCTATTCCAATCCATGACACTAACCCTTACCTAAAGTTACATTAAACCTAACATTACCCCTGAAACTTAACACTAACATAAACACTATCCCCAACCCTAAGCTAATCCTAACCCTAGAAGTAACCATAATATTACAACTAACTAAATGTAACACCAGGCAAAACCCAACACGAAAACTAAAACTAACCCAAACCTTAACCTAACACCAATGCTAACCTAACATTAACACTGAACCCTAAGCCTAACCCAAACCTAACACATGCACTTACCATGACCGTGACTCTAAGCAAACCACAATCTACTGCTAACACTAACACAAACTCAAACCCAAAACCTCACATTATCACCAACCCTAACTCTAACACTAAGCAATCCCTATTCTGAACCCTCCTCCTAACCATAACAATAACAATAACCATAACACTGACGCTACCACGAATATTAACCCTAAACCTAAGCATATCATAAGCCTAACCTAAACCTATTCCAATCCATAAAACTAACCCTAACCATAACACTAACTCTAAACATAGTGCTAACACAAACACTAAACAGAACACTCATTCTAACCACTAACCCTAACGATAAGATTAACACCAAGTAAACTATAAACCCCACTTAAACTCTAAAAACATAACATTAACGCTAAAGTAACACACACCCAAACCCAACGATAACCTTAACCCTAACCCTAAGCCTAACCTAAACTTAACACTAACACTAACACTAATAATAAACGTAATACTAACCTAACCCTAACACAAAGCGTAACCGTACCACTTCACTGACCATACGACAAAAACTAATGCAAACTCTAACCGTAACCCTAAACCCACTAACAAACGCTACCCCTAACACTGACTGTAACCCTGTCATAACCCTCACACTAACCCTAGCACGAAGCCTAACCCTAACGTTAACCCTATCCCCAATCCTAAAGTAACTCTCACCATAATGCTCAACCTAACCCTAACCATAAAACTAGCCATAAACCTAACAGAAAGTGAAACCACGGCGCTAAACCCAACCCTACACCTACCACTAACCCTAACGCTTACCATAATCATAAGCACTAACCCTAACCCTAAAACTAACAGTAAAATCTAGACATACCACTATCACTTAAACAGACCCTGAACTATCCTTTCCCCTATCATTAACAGCATCAATATACGTAATGCACACTAAAGCAAAACACTAACACAAACCCTAACCTAAATTAACATTAACATCAACCTGAAAGTTAACCTAACAAAAACTGTAAACCTAACCCTAACCTAACTCTAACCCTAAACATAGCAATAATGCTACCACTAACTAAATGTATCGCACAGCCAAAACCCAACACTAAACCTAAAACTGACACGAACGTTAACCTAACACCAACCCTCACCTAATGGTAACCTGATGATAACCCTAAGCATAACCTTAACCTAAGACAAACACTAACCCAAACCGTGACTCTAACGAAATATAACGTGACTCTAACGTAATCTCACACTATGACTAACACTAACACAACTCAAACCATAAAACTCACATGATCACCAACCTTAAAGCTAACCCTCATAATCCCTAATCTGAACCCTCCACCTAACCGTAACACTAACCATAACCATAACACTAACCCTAACAAAAATATTAAGACTAAAGCTAAGCATAACATAAACTTAACCTAAACCTATTTCAATCCATGACACTAACCCTTACCTAAAGTTACATTAAACCTAACATTACCCCTGAAACTTAACCCTAACATAAACACTAACCCCAACCCTAAGCTAATTCTAACCCTAAAAGTAACTATAATATTACAACTAACTAAATGTAACGCCAGGCAAAACCCAACACTAAAACTAAAACTAACCCAAACCTTAACCTAACACCAATGCTAACCTAACATTAACACTGAAACCTAAGCCTAACCCAAACCTAACACATGCACTTACCATGACCGTGACTCTAAGCAAACCACAATCTAATGCTAAGACTAACACGAACACAAACTCAAACCCAAAACCTCACATTATCACCAACCCTAACTCTAACACTAAGCAATCCCTATTCTGAACCCTCCTCCTAACCATAACAATAACCATAACCATAACACTGACGCTACCACGAATATTAACCCTAATCCTAAGCATATCATAAGCCTAACCTAAACCTATTCCAATCCATAAAACTAACCCTAACCATTACACTAACTCTAAACATAGTGCTAACACAAACACTAAACAGAACACTCATTCTAACCACTAACCCTAACGATAACATTAACACTAACTAAACTATAAACCCCACTTTAACTTAAAAAAAAAACCTGAAACCTAACATTAACGCTAAAGTAACACACACCCAAAACCAACGATAACCTTAACCCTAAACCTAAGCCTAACCTAATCTTAACACTAACACTAACACTAATAATAAACGTAATACTAACCTAACCCTAACACAAAGCGTAACCATATAACATGACCTGACCATACGACAAAAACTAATGCAAACTCTAACTGTAACCCTGAACACACTAACAAACGCTACCCCTAACACTGACTGTAACACTGTCATAAACCTCACACTAACCCTAGCACGAAGCCTAACCCTAACCTTAACCCTATCCCCAATCCTAAAGTAACTCTCACCATAATGCTAAACCTAACCCTAACCATAAAACTAGCCATAAACCTAACAGAAAGAGAAACCACGGCGCTAAACCCAACCCTACACCTACCACTAACCCTAACGCTTACCATAATCATAAGCACTAACCCTAACCCTAAAAGTAACAGTAAAATCTAGACATACCACTATCACTTAAACAGACCCTGAACTATCCATTCCCCTAGCATTAACAGCATCAATACACGTAATGCACACTAAAGCAAAACACTAACTCCAACCCTAACCTAAATTAACATTAACACTAACATCAACCTGAAAGTTAACCTAACAAAAACTGTAAACCTAACCCTAACATAACTCTAACCCTAAACATAGCAATAATGCTACCACTAACTAAATGTATCGCACAGCCAAAACCCAACACTAAAGCTAAAACTGACACGAACGTTAACCTAACACCAACCATAACCTAACGTTAACTTGATGATAACCCTAAGCATATCCATAAACTAAGACAAACACTAACACAAACCGTGACTCTCACCAAATCTAACGTGAATCTAACGTAATCTCACACTATGACTAACACTAACACAACTCAAACCCTAAACCTCACATGATCACCAACCTTAAAGCTACCCTAACAATCCCTAATCTGAACCCTCCACCTAACCGTAACACTAACCATAACCATAACACTAACCCTAACACAAATATTAAGACTAAAGCTAAGCATAACATAACCTTAACCTAAACCTATTCCAATCCATGACACTAACCCTAACCTAAAGTTACATTAACCCTAACATTACCCCTGAAACTTAACCCTAACATAAACACTAACCCCAACACTAAGCTAATCCTAACCCTAAAAGTAACCATAATATTACAACTAACTAAATGTAACACCAGGCAAAACCGAACACGAAAACTAAAACTAACCCAAACCTTAACCTAACACCAATGCTAACCTAACATTAACACTGAACCCTAAGCCTAACCCAAACCTAACACATGTACTTACCATGACCGTGACTCTAAGCAAACCACAATCTAATGCTAAGACTAACACTAACACCAACTCAAACCCAAAACCTCACATTATCACCAACCCTAACGCTAACACTAAGCAATCCCTATTCTGAACCCTCCTCCTAACCATAACAATAACCATAACCATAACACTGACGCTAACACGAATATTAACCCTAATCCTAAGCATATCATAAGCCTAACCTAAACCTATTCCAATCCATAAAACTAACCCTAACCATAACACTAACTCTAAACATAGTGCTAACACAAACACTAAACAGAACACTCATTCTAACCACTAACCCTAACGATAACATTAACACTAACTAAACTATAAACCCCACTTTAACTTAAAAAAAAAACCTGAAACCTAACATTAACGCTAAAGTAACACACACCCAAAACCAACGATAACCTTAACCCTAAACCTAAGCCTAACCTAAACTTAACACTAACACTAACACTAATAATAAACGTAATACTAACCTAACCCTAACACAAAGCGTAACCATATAACTTGACCTGACCATACGACAAAAACTAATGCAAACTCTAACTGTAACCCTGAACACACTAACAAACGCTACCCCTAACACTGACTGTAACACTGTCATAAACCTCACACTAACCCTAGCACGAAGCCTAACCCTAACCTTAACCCTATCCCCATTCCTAAAGTAACTCTCACCATAATGCTAAACCTAACCCTAACCATAAAACTAGCCATAAACCTAACAGAAAGAGAAACCACGGTGCTAAACCCAACCCTACACCTACCACTAACCCTAACGCTTACCATAATCATAAGCACTAACCCTAAACCTAAAAGTAACATTAAAATCTAGACATACCACTATCACTTAAACAGACCCTGAACTATCCATTCCCCTAGCATTAACAGCATCAATACACATAATGCACACTAAAGCAAAACACTAACTCCAACCCTAACCTAAATTAACATTAACACTAACATCAACCTGAAAGTTAACCTAACAAAAACTGTAAACCTAACCCTAACATAACTCTAACCCTAAACATGACAATAATGCTACCACTAACTAAATGTATCGCACAGCCAAAACCCAACACTAAAGCTAAATCTGACACGAACGTTAACCTAACACCAACCATAACCTAACGTTAACTTGATGATAACCCTAAGCATATCCATAAACTAAGACAAACACTAACCCAAACCGTGACTCTCACCAAATCTAACGTGAATCTAACGTAATCTAACACTATGACTAACACTAACACAACTCAAACCCTAAACCTTACATGATCACCAACCTTAAAGCTAACCCTAACAATCCCTAATCTGAACCCTCCACCTAAGCGTAACACTAACCATAACCATAACACTAACCCTAACAAAAATATTAAGACTAAAGCTAAGCATAACATAACCTTAACCTAAACCTATTCCAATCCATGACACTAACCCTTACCTAAAGTTACATTAAACCTAACATTACCCCTGAAACTTAACCCTAACATAAACACTAACCCCAACCCTAAGCTAATCCTAACCCTAAAATTAACCATAATATTACAACTAACTAAATGTAACGCCAGGCAAAACCCAACACGAAAACTAAAACTAACCCAAACCTTAACCTAACACCAATGCTAACCTAACATTAACACTGAACCCTAAGCCTAACCCAAACCTAACACATGCACTTACCATGACCGTGACTCTAAGCAAACCACAATCTAATGCTAAGAATAACACTAACACAAACTCAAACCAAAAACCTCACATTATCACCAACCCTAACGCAAACACTAAGCAATCACAATTCTGAACCCTCCTCCTAACCATAACAATAACCATAACCATAACACTGACGCTAACACGAATATTAACCCTAATCCTAAACATATCATAAGCCTAACCTAAACCTATTCCAATCCATAAAACTAACCCTAACCATAACACTAACTCTAAACATAGTGCTAACACAAACACTAAACATAACACTCATTCTAACCACTAACCCTAACGATAACATTAACACTAACTAAACTATAAACCCCACTTTAACTTAAAAAAAAAACCTGAAACCTAACATTAACGCTAAAGTATCACACACCGAAAACCAACGATAACCTTAACCCTAACCCTAAGCCTAACCTAATCTTAACACTAACACTAACACTAATAATAAACGTAATACTAACCTAACCCTAACACAAAGCCTAAATGTATCACTTGACCTGACCATACGACAAAAACTAATGCAAACTCTAACCGTAACCCTAAACCCACTAACAAACGCTACCCCTAACACTGACTGTAACACTGTTATAAACCTCACACTAACCCTAGCACGAAGCCTAACCCTAACGTTAACCCTAACCCAAATCCTAAAGTAACGCTCACCATAATGCTCAACCTAACCCTAACCATAAAACTAGCCATAAACCTAACAGAAAGTGAAACCACGGCGCTAAACCCAACCCTACACCTACCACTAACCCTAACGCTTACCATAATCATAAGCACTAACCCTAACCCTAAAACTAACAGTAAAATCTAGACATACCACTATCACTTAAACAGACCCTGAACTATCCATTCCCCTAGCATTACCAGCATCAATATACGTAATGCAAACTAAAGCAAAACACTAACACTAACCCTAACCTAAACTAACATTAACACTAACATCAACCTGAAAGTTAACCCTAACAAAAACTGTAAACCTAACCCTAACCTAACTCTAACCCTAAACATGACAATAATGCTCCCACTAAGTAAATGTATCGCACAGCTAAAACCCAACACTAAACCGAAAACTGACACGAACGTTAACCTAACACTAACCCTAACCTAACGCTAACCTGACGATAAACCTAAGCATAACCATAACCTAAGAAAAACACTAACCGAAACCGTGACTCTAATCAAATCTAACGTGACTCTAACGTAATCTAACACTATGACTAACACTAACACAACTCAAACCCTAAACCTCACATGATCACCAACCTTAAAGCTAACCCTAACAATCCCTAATCTGAACCCTCCACCTAACCATAACACTAACCATAACAATAACACTAACCCTAACACTAATATTAAGACTAAAGCTAAGCATAACATAACCTTAACCTAAACCTATTCCAATCCATGACACTAACCCTAACCTAAAGTTACATTAACCCTAACATTACCCCTGAAACTTAACCCTAACATAAACACTAACCCCAACACTAAGCTAATCCTAACCCTAAAAGTAACAATAATATTACAACTAACTAAATGTAACGCCAGCCAAGCCCAACACGAAAACTAAAACTAACCCAAATCTTAACCTAACACCAATCCTAACCTAACACTAACACTGAACCGTAAGCCTAACCCAAACCTAACACATGCACTTACCATGACCGTGACTCTAAGCAAACCACAATCTAATGCTAAGACTAACACGAACACAAACTCAAACACAAAACCTCACATTATCACCATCCCTAACGCTATCACTAAGCAATCCCTATTCTGAACCCTCCTCCTAACCATAACAATAACCATAACCATAACACTGACGCTACCACGAATATTAACCCTAATCCTACACATATCATAAGCCTAACCTAAACCTATTCCAATCCATAAAACTAACCCTAACCATAACACTAACTCTAAACATAGTGCTAACACAAACAATAAACAGAACACTCATTCTAACCACTAACCCTAATGATAACATTAACACTAACTAAACTATAAACCCCACTTTAACTCTAAAAAAAAAAACCTGAAACCTAACATTAACGCTAAAGTAACATACACCCAAAACCCAACAATAACCTTAACCCTAACCCTAAGCCTAACCTAAACTTAACACTAACACTAACACTAATAATAAACGTAATACTAACCTAACCCTAACACAAAGCATAACCGTATAACTTGACCTGACCATACGACAAAAACTAATGCAAACTCTAACCGTAACCCCAAACCCACTAACAAACGCTACCACTAACACTGACTGTAACCCTGTCATAAACGTCACACTAACCCTAGCACGAAGCCTAACCCTAACCTTAACCCTAACCCAAATCCTAAAGTAACGCTCACCATAATGCTAAACCTAACCCTATACATAAAACTAGCCATAAACCTAACAGAAAGTGAAACCTCGGCGCTAAACCCAACCCTACACCTACCACTAACCCTAACGCTTACCATAATCGTAAGCACTAACCCTAACCCTAAAACTAACAGTAAAATCTAGACATACCACTATCACTTAAACTGACCCTGAACTATCTATTCCCCTAGCATTAACAGCATCAATATACGTAATGCACACTAAAGCAAAAACACTAACACTAACCCTAACCTAAACTAACATTAAGACTAACATCAACCTGAAAGTTAACCCTAACAAAAACTGTAAATCTAACCCTAACCTAACTCTAACCCTAAACATAACAATAATGCTACCACCTACTAAATGTATCGCACAGCCAAAACCCAACACTAAATCTAAAACTGACACGAACGTTAACCTAACACCAACCCTAACCTAAAGCTAACACTGACGATAACCCTAAGCATAACCATTACCTAAGACAAACACTAACCCAAACTGTGACTCTAACCAAATCTAACGTGACTCTAACGTAATCTATCACTATGACTAACACTAACACAACTAAAATCATAAACCTCACATGATCACCAACCTTAAAGCTAACCCTAACAATCCCTAATCTGAACCCTCCACCGAACCGTAACACTAACCATAACCATAACACTAACCTTAACACTAATATTAAGACTAAACCTAAGCATAACTTAACCTTAACCTAAAACTATTCCAATCCTTGACACTAACCCTAACCTAACCCTGAAACTTAACCCTAACATAAACACTAACCCCAACCGTAAGCTAATCCTAACCCTAAAAGTAACCATAATACTACAACTAACTAAATGTAATGCCCAGCCAAAACCCAACACAAAAACTAAAACTAACCCAAACCTTTACCTAACACCAATCCTAACACTAACACTGAACCCTAAGCCTAACCCAAACCTAACACATGCACTTACCATAACCGTGACTCTAAGCAAACCACAATCTAATGCTAAGACTAACACTAACACAAACTCATACCCAAAACCTCACATTATCACCAACCCTAACGCTAACACTAAGCAATCCCTATTCTGAACCCTCCTCCTAACCATAACAATAACCATAACCATAACACTAACGCTAACCCGAATATTAACCCTAATCCTAAGCATATCATAAGCCTAACCTAAACCTATTCCAATCCATAAAACTAACCCTAACCATAACACTAACTCTAAACATAGTGCTAACACAAACACTAAACAGAACACTCATTCTAACCACTAACCCTAACGATAACATTAACACTAACTAAACTATAACCTAAATTTACCTCTAAAAAAAACCTGAAACCTAACCCTACCACTAATAATAACGCTAAAGTAGCACGAACCCATAACCCAACAATAACCTTAACTCTAACCCTAGGCCTAACCTAAAGTTAACACTAAAACTAACACTAATAATAAACCTAACCCTAACACAAAGCATAACCGTATCACTTGATCTGACCATACTACTAAACCAATGCAAACTTTGACCTTATCCCTAAACGAACTAAGAAACACTACCCCTAATACTAACTGTAACCCTAACAAAATCGAACGGTAACCATAACAAGAAGCCTAACCCTAACCTAAACCCTAACCCAAATACTAAACTAACGGTCACCATAATGCTAAAGCTAACCCTAACCATATAACTAACCATAACCTTAAGAGATAGTGTAACCACGGCGATAAACCAACCCTACACTTAACAATAACCCTTATTCTTACCATAATCTTAACCACTAACCCTATACCTAAAACTAACACTATAAATCTAGACATACCACTATCACTTAAACTGACCCTGAACTATCCATTACACTAGCATTAACAGTATCAATTTACGTATTGCAATTAAAACAAAATACTAACACGAACCCTAACCTAAACTAACATTAACACTAACATCAAACTGAAATTTAACCCTAACAAAAACTGTAAACCTAACCCTAACCTAACTCTAACCGTAACATAACAATAATGCTACCACTAACTAAATGTTTCACACAGCCAAAACATAACACTAAACCTAAAATTAACACGAACGTTAACCTAACACCAACGCTAACCTAACGCTAACACTGACGATAACCCTAAGCATAACCATAAGCTAGGACAAACACTAACCCAATCCGTGACTCTAACCAAACTGTAATCTAACACTAAGACTAACACTAACATAACACAAACCCTAAACCTCACATTATCACCCACGTTAAAGCTAACCCTAACCATCCCTAATCTGAACCCTTCACCTAACCATAACACTAACCATAACCATAATACCATAGCACAGCTACATCCCTGCAGCCCCTCTGGGGTTGTCTTAGCAGCACGTGGCCCCTAATAAGTCCCCTCCACTGATTGTCTTGCATTTTGCCATCCATAGTTGCCAAGCATCCACTGCCTGGTGTCCTCACCTGCAATGGCCGCCTTGGGTTGGTAGCTGGAGAAGACCTTGCTGTCTGTCAGATGGGTGAGCATGGCCACTGTGTGTCCAAGCAGGATCCCCATACCAGCATCATCAGCAGCATGAAGAAGTAGAGAACTGACCACAGCTGGGACACTTCCTTGCTTCTAATGGCCTCAGTGTAGACGATAAAGACCAGGCCCATGCCCTGGACAGCCTGCAGATGATTAATAGACACCAGATACTCGTGTGAGTCAGAGGGGACAAGAGTGGAACACCATAGTTCGGACGTGGAAGGTCTCTCCTCCATGTGTTGCTGCACACTTCCAGGTGTGTAACTGTAACACCAAAAATAAAAACCCAGAGACAGATATTGGGGTTCAAGCATCAAGCTGAAGGTCAGAGCAGCAAAGCAGCCAAGACACTAGCACTTACTTCTACCTCAGTCTAAAAGGGGGTGATCCTGTCCCTGCAAGATCTCTAGGAAACCTCAGAATGCTGCCTCTCCTCAGGGTGCCTAGAGACCAAATCTCACAATGCAGCCTGAGACATTGGGTTTCTGTTTTTTATATGCCTCTCTAGAGCTGGGATTAAAGGCATGAGCTCTGGTAATCTTATAGACTGATTCACTCTAGTGTATCCCTGGGGGGTTTCAAACTCACAGAAATCCACCCAAAGCGTGTGCCACCACTGCCTGGCTAGCTGGTATGGATGCTGGGATTAAAGGTATGTGTCACCTTTGCCTGATTGCAATAGCTTTTGACTGGCTTTGCTTTTTGAATCCTCGGGCAAGCTTTGACAAATCATACATAATATATCACCACATATAAATTTGTGGACTTTCAGAGCTGGGCTCTCACTGGAGATAGTAGACCATTGGGTGAGTGCCTTGAAGTTTTGTAGCCCGCTGTCACTTCCTGTCCGTTCTTGGCTTCCTTGCCCATCAATAGTTAGAGTCTTAGGCTCATGAGTCTATTGTCATGAATTGTACAATCCTTCTCCACCATGATAGATTGTACCTCTCACTCAGGAGAGCAAAATAAGTACCTCCCTCATGACCGCGTTAGGTATTTGGTTATAGCAACACAATTTTTTATTGAACGATACATAAATGTAAATAAGCTCAGTGGAGTAAGCACAGTGGGAATAGTAGGCTTCAGAAACAGATAAGTATAACATGACTCTGAGATTTTTAACTGAATATTAGATATCACACAACAATTATTTCACTATTATTAGCAGGAGCCATCAATTCTAAACAATGTCCGTGTTAAAATACTCCCTATTGGGGTACTCTGATCTCACTTTCCTGCCCCTGACTACCACCGAAAGCAACACATCAAAGACAATTGGAATCAATGACTTAGAAACAACAATAGTGTTTTCAATGATTAACATAATTATTGGTTTAAATGGTCACTGTAATGTTAATATTGGATTAGTTATGGCTGAAGAGAGAAGGAGTAGACAGGGAGTTATTTCTCATGGTAATTTTATTCACTCAGATGTAGTTCGACTGAAATATGCAAAAATTAGACTAATGGTGTCTGTATACACTGTGAACCTTATTCTATCTTGATGTGTAATGGACTTCAATCGTAGAACAAGCTGCTGAACCTCAGATAATCACATCAGCTAGCCTGTGCGTGCCAGGAAGCCAACTGCTTGAAACAAGGTTCAAAAAAGCAAATACAAGTTTTACCCAACGAGCACTCTGTATACATCATTGCCATTTTCTTTTTAAAATTTATATTTTATATGCATTGGTGTTTTTGCTTGCATGCATGTGTGTGCATGTGTGTGTGGGTGCGTGTGTGTGTGTGTGTGTGTTTGTGTATGTGTGTGAGACAGACCGAGAGAGAGAGACACAAACACACACACAGAGAGAGAGAAATCCTCTGAAGGTTGAGTTAAAGGTAGCTGTAGCATGCCTTGTGGGTGCTGAGAATAGAACCCATGTCCTCTGGAAAAGCAGCAAGTTTTCTGAACCACTGAGCCTCATGTCCACTTTCTATACATTATTTTCTTTTCTTTTGGTATCCTGCACATGTTAGGGTAGAACATGTTTAATTTCATTTTGCCCAGTATGTTTTCTCACTATAGAGTCAAGCCAGTTAAGGTCTATGAGAGTAATTCTGTCTTACCTGTCTCTCTCCATGCCCTCCTCCTCCCTCCACCCCCTCCCCTTTGGAGTTAGCTGGCTGAGGCAGAGCAAGGAGACTTCTGTTACTGACAGCCACTAGGTGGTGCTGCTGCCTCCTGAATGAGCCAAAGCTTCCTCCTGTCTGCTGTTTGGGTCACCAGCAGAAGTGCATGATTCCCGAGTTCCTACCTCCTCCCCATTGCTTTACATCACTTCTAGGATATATCTGTGTCCCTTCTTCAGTCACCCCAAGAGCTGAGGTCCTGGCCTCTCTTTGACTTTATTCTAATCTGAAACATCCACTTCTGGCCTGTCCCGTTCTCCCTGAAAACTGGCATTTTTTTTTCTAGATGACCATGTAAACTTCTTAACCTTGGGTGATCCAGAAACTGGTCACCATATCTTTAAAAGCTTGAAAATGTCATAAGCTGAGGGAGTGCATAAGAGTAGAGGATAAAATAAGTCAGTTTGGAAATGCCACAAATTATAAGCCTTTTCTTTGGTTCACAAACCTTTTCATGGCTGAATACTTGCGAGGGTTGTGGGAAAGGGGGGAGCCACCATTCTCAATACCTAACTTACTGGAGATGACTCAGTATGTCATGGGACCCTGGCTCTTCTTCAAGAGACAGTGGGGAGTGTTTCTCAATGGACAGCCTGCCGTTTAGAGCGTCATGGCTGGTTTTTACCTAAACCAAAACCATCAGAAAAATCTAAGGTAGAGGAAGGCATGGCACAGCTCTTTGACCCAGATCACACCCAAACAACCTCTGAATCCCCTTATATGACCTCACTCAACAGGGCTGGGTGAGTGGAGGGCATGAGTTTCCCCAGGGTTCCTTGTTGCTGCTGATGCTGCTGCTGGTGCTTGGCAGAAAATTGGAAATCCAAACACCCCACCAGTGGTTCTCAGCATGTAGTCCCAGAACACCAAGGAATGTCTGAGATGTTGGACTTCAACCCAGGCCCCCTTGCTTAAAACATCTTCAGGCACTCGTCCAGTTTTCACAAGATACCCCTATGATATGATAACGCCCAGGTTTGGAGGCTGCTCTAATTAGGAATATCGGCCCCAGAAATATATCCCATCACCGGGGAGGTAAAACATATCCCAGTGCTGGCCAGGGCAACAAGGTAAAAAAACTGACACGTCCATGGGCTGTCTTTTCAAACTGGACTCCAGTCAGGTTTCTTGAAAAGCTCTGATGGTGGAAGATCACAGAATCTAGTCCTGGAGACTGAGTCCCATCCCAGAAAGCCACAAATAGAGCAGGGCTAGCAGGCAAACACACCACGATACAACATGGGAAAGGAAAAAAAAAAAAAAGGAAACGTTTAGAAAAAGAAACTGTTGGATACAGGTAAACTGAGGAAGTAAGTGATAGCTGAGATCAGAGGGCAGAGACTAAACTGCCAGTTCTGGTATCTAAAACTGAAATGCGCATAGAGGAAAGATGATTTTCTTCTGGATGTTTCCCTACAGATTCTCTGCCCTCTATAGCAGGCAGGTTCTGGAGTCTCCTTACCTCTTTAGCCCATACACTTAGCACACAGCTAGGATCTCCACCACCATGCTGAGCAGCAGGGACAGCGTGCCTGCAGCGTCATTGAAGATGTCAAACCAGTATTTCCCAGCCTCTATGGTGAACTCTATGCCGATGGCACAGTTGATGTGGCACACCTGACCAGGAGCACCAGATTGCAGCTCACCTCTCTGAGACTCCCTGAGTCATCCCACATTAGATGTCAACAAGAGCCATAGATACCTAGGTTTGCTGTGGAGGGCGAGTCCCCACATCAGCTTTAAGGGCTGCTTTGCAGGGGATTTCATAGCAGGAAAACAACAACAGTTAGGTTGTTGCTCTTTAGGGGACATCATAATGGCTGAAAGTCTAGGAATGCTGAACATACCAAAACATAGACCTTGAGACTGTGAGAATTGGACTGAAATGTGGTGTGGGGTCCTAGAGAAGGATTGGTTTGGGAGGAAATTACAATTTACATAGCTGCTATCACTTGCTTGGGTCTGGTCATCAACCTTAGCAGATTAAGCCTCCAAAGTAGTAGTCAGGGATCCCTTGTGTACCGGGATGTCAGGGCTTAGTGTTTTCTGATATCTCCCTGTAGTACAACATGGCAGAGTCAATATTTGACTCTTTCCAGGTTTTCGTCTGACTTCCCAAGGCTTTGCATGGTGACTCTGAATTCATAGTAGCCCTTCCCACTGCCATACCATATTATGTCAAACACCGGGTTGCTCCCTCAGGAGATGATTAAGTGCTGGATTGAGAGCTACATGCATTTGTACAGTGGACCACAGTATCCCAATTTATGAAAAAAAATACCAAGTGCTATCAAGCTTCGAGGAACGGGGAAGAGGATACTTCCCACATGATAACTAGGACATGTGATCAGAAGTGACATTATCTATCATGGACATAGTGCCATCAGAGGCACATGAGGGCTTTCATGATCCTGGCTGGGTGGCAAGGTGGTGAAATAAAAAATGGGTCTCTGTGGTGCATATTGCATGTGCATACAGCTCCTAGAAAAACTGATCCAAGTGGAGCTGAGTATCACCATTGCAGGAGCACAGCTACATCCCTGCAGCCCCTCTGGGGTTGTCTTAGCAGCACGTGGCCCCTAATAAGACCCCTCCACTGATTGTCTTGCATTTTGCCATCCATAGTTGCCCAGCCTCCACTGCCTGGTGTCCTCACCTGCAATGGCCGCCTTGGGTTGGTAGCTGGAGAAGACCTTGCTGTCTGTCAGATAGGTGAGCATGGCCACTGTGTGTCCAAGCAGGATCCCCATACCCAGCATCATCAGCAGCATGAAGAAGTAGAGAACTGACCACAGCTGGGACACTTCCATGCTTCTAATGGCCTCAGTGTAGACGATAAAGACCAGGCCCATGCCCTGGACAGCCTGCAGATGATTAATAGACACCAGATACTCGTGTGAGTCAGAGGGGACAAGAGTGGAACACCATAGTTCGGACGTGGAAGGTCTCTCCTCCATGTGTTGCTGCACACTTCCAGGTGTGTAACTGTAACACCAAAAATAAAAACCCAGAGACAGATATTGGGGTTCAAGCATCAAGCTGAAGGTCAGAGCAGCTAAGCAGCCAAGACACTAGCCCTTACTTCTACCTCAGTCTAAAAGGGGGTGATCCTGTCCCTGCAAGATCTCTAGGAAACCTCAGAATGCTGCATCTCCTCAGGGTGCCTAGAGACCAAATCTCACAATGCAGCCTGAGACATTGGGTATCTGTTTTTTATATGCCTCTCTAGAGCTGGGATTAAAGGCATGAGCTCTGGTAATCTTATAGACTGATTCACTCTAGTGTATCCCTGGGGGGTTTCAAACTCACAGAAATCCACCCAAAGCGTGTGCCACCACTGCCTGGCTAGCTGGTATGGATGCTGGGATTAAAGGTATGTGTCACCTTTGGCTGATTGCAATAGCTTTTGACTGGCTTTGCTTTTTGAATCCTCGGGCAAGCTTTGACAAATCATACATAATATATCACCACATATAAATTTGTGGACTTTCAGAGCTGGGCTCTCACTGGAGATAGTAGACCATTGGGTGAGTGCCTTGAAGTTTTGTAGCCCGCTGTCACTTCCTGTCTGTTCTTGGCTTCCTTGCCCATCAATAGTTAGAGTCTTAGGCTCATGAGTCTATTGTCATGAATTGTACAATCCTTCTCCACCATGATAGATTGTACCTCTCACTCAGGAGAGCAAAATAAGTACCTCCCTCATGACCGCGTTAGGTATTTGGTTATAGCAACACAATTTTTTATTGAACGATACATAAATGTAAATAAGCTCAGTGGAGTAAGCACAGTGGGAATAGTAGGCTTTAGAAACAGATAAGTATAACATGACTCTGAGATTTTTAACTGAATATTAGATATCACACAACAATTATTTCACTATTATTAGCAGGAGCCATCAATTCTAAACAATGTCCGTGTTAAAATACTCCCTATTGGGGTACTCTGATCTCACTTTCCTGCCCCTGACTACCACCGAAAGCAACACATCAAAGACAATTGGAATCAATGACTTAGAAACAACAATAGTGTTTTCAATGATTAACATAATTATTGGTTTAAATGGTCACTGTAATGTTAATATTGGATTAGTTATGGCTGAAGAGAGAAGGAGTAGACAGGGAGTTATTTCTCATGGTAATTCTATTCAATCAAATGTAGTTCGACCGAAATATGCAAAAATTAGACTAATGGTGTCTGTATACACTGTGAACCTTATTCTATCTTGATGTGTAATGGACTTCAATCCTAGAACAAGCTGCTGAATCTCAGATAATCACATCAGCTAGCCTGTGTGTGCCAGGTAGCCAACTGCTTGAAACAAGGTTCATAAAAGCAAATACAAGTTTTACCCAACGAGCACTCTGTATACATCATTGCCATTTTCTTTTTAAAATTTTATTTTATATGCATTGGTGTTTTGCTTGCATGCATGTGTGTGCATGTGTGTGTGGGTGCGTGTTTGTGTGTGTGTGTTTGTGTATGTGTGTGAGAGAGAGACACACACACACACACAGAGTGAGAGAGAGAGAGAAATCCTCTGAAGGTTGAGTTAAAGGTAGCTGTAGCATGCCTTGTGGGTGCTGAGAATAGAACCTATGTCCTCTGTAAAAGCAGCTAGTTTTCTGAACCACTGAGACTCATGTCCACTTTCTATACATTATTTTCTTTTCTTTTGGTATCCTGCACATGTTAGGGTAGAACATGTTTAATTTCATTTTGCCCAGTATGTTTTCTCACTATAGAGTCAAGCCAGTTAAGGTCTATGAGAGTAATTCTGTCTTACCTGTCTCTCTCCATGCCCTCCTCCTCCCTCCACCCCCTCCCCTTTGGAGTTAGCTGGCTGAGGCAGAGCAAGGAGACTTCTGTTACTGACAGCCACTAGGTGGTGCTGCTGCCTCCTGAATGAGCCAAAGCTTCCTCCTGTCTGCTGTTTGGGTCACCAGCAGAAGTGCAAGATTCCCGAGTTCCTACCTCCTCCCCATTGCTTTACATCACTTCTAGGATATATCTGTGTCCCTTCTTCAGTCACCCCAAGAGCTGAGGTCCTGGCCTCTCTTTGACTTTATTCTAATCTGAAACATCCACTTCTGGCCTGTCCCGTTCTCCCTGAAAACTGGCATTTTTTTTTTCTAGATGACCATGTAAACTTCTTAACCTTGGGTGATCCAGAAACTGGTCACCATATCTTTAAAAGCTTGAAAATGTCATAAGCTGAGGGAGTGCATAAGAGTAGAGGATAAAATAAGTCAGTTTGGAAATGCCACAAATTATAAGCCTTTTCTTTGGTTCACAAACCTTTTCATGGCTGAATACTTGCGAGGGTTGTGGGAAAGGGGGGAGCCACCATTCTCAATACCTAACTTACTGGAGATGACTCAGTATGTCATGGGACCCTGGCTCTTCTTCAAGAGACAGTGGGGAGTGTTTCTCAATGGACAGCCTGCCGTTTAGAGCGTCATGGCTGGTTTTTACCTAAACCAAAACCATCAGAAAAATCTAAGGTAGAGGAAGGCATGGCACAGCTCTTTGACCCAGATCACACCCAAACAACCTCTGAATCCCCTTATATGACCTCACTCAACAGGGCTGGGTGAGTGGAGGGCATGAGTTTCCCCAGGGTTCCTTGTTGCTGCTGATGCTGCTGCTGGTGCTTGGCAGAAAATTGGAAATCCAAACACCCCACCAGTGGTTCTCAGCATGTAGTCCCAGAACACCAAGGAATGTCTGAGATGTTGGACTTCAACCCAGGCCCCCTTGCTTAAAACATCTTCAGGCACTCGTCCAGTTTTCACAAGATACCCCTATGATATGATAACGCCCAGGCTTGGAGGCTGCCCTAATAAGAATATCGGCACCAGAAATATATCCCATCACCGGGGAGGTAAAACATATCCCAGTGCTGGCCAGGGCAACAAGGTAAAAAAACTGACACGTCCATGGGCTGTCTTTTCAAACTGGACTCCAGTCAGGTTTCTTGAAAAGCTCTGATGGTGGAAGATCACAGAATCTAGTCCTGGAGACTGAGTCCCATCCCAGAAAGCCACAAATAGAGCAGGGCTAGCAGGCAAACACACCACGATACAACATGGGAAAGGAAAAAAAAAAAAGAAACGTTTAGAAAAAGAAACTGTTGGATACAGGTAAACTGAGGAAGTAAGTGATAGCTGAGATCAGAGGGCAGAGACTAAACTGCCAGTTCTGGTATCTAAAACTGAAATGCGCATAGAGGAAAGATGATTTTCTTCTGCATGTTTCCCTACAGATTCTCTGCCCTCTATAGCAGGCAGGTTCTGGAGTCTCCTTACCTCTTTAGCCCATACACTTAGCACACAGCTAGGATCTCCACCACCATGCGGAGCAGCAGGGACAGCGTGCCTGCAGAGTCATTGAAGATGTCAAACCAGTATTTCCCAGCCTCTATGGTGAACTCTATGCCGATGGCACAGTTGATGTGGCACACCTGACCAGGAGCACCAGATTGCAGCTCATCTCTCTGAGACTCCCTGAGTCATCCCACATTAGATGTCAACAAGAGCCATAGATACCTAGGTTTGCTGTGGAGGGCGAGTCCCCACATCAGCTTTAAAAGCTTCTTTGCAGGGGATTTCATAGCAGGAAAACAACAACAACAGTTAGGTTGTTGCACTTTAGGGGACATCATAATGGCTGAAAGTCTAGGAATGCTGAACATACCAAAACATAGCCCTTGAGACTGTGAGAATTGGACTGAAATGTGGTGTGGGGTCCTAGAGAAGGATTGGTTTGGGAGGAAATTACAATTTACATAGCTGCTATCACTTGCTTGGGTCTGGTCATCAACCTTAGCAGATTAAGCCTCCAAAGTAGTAGTCAGGGATCCCTTGTGTACCGGGATGTCAGGGCTTAGTGTTGTCTGATATCTCCCTGTAGTACAACATGGCAGAGTCAATATTTGACTCTTTCCAGGTTTTCGTCTGACTTCCCAAGGCTTTGCATGGTGCCTCTGAATTCATAGTAGCCCTTCCCACTGCCATACCATATTATGTCAAACACTGCGTTGCTCTCTCAGGAGATGATTAAGTCCTAGATTGAGAGCTACATGCATTTGTACAGTGGACCACAGTGTCCCAATTTATGAAAAAAAAAAATACCAAGTGCTATCAAGCTTCGAGGAACGGGGAAGAGGATACATCCCACATGATAACTAGGACATGTGATCAGAAGTGACATTATCTATCATGGACATAGTGCCATCAGAAGCACAGGAGGGTTTTCATGATCCTGGCTGGGTGGCAAGGTGGTGAAATAAAAAAATGGGTCTCTGTGGTGCATATTGCATGTGCAAACAGCTCCTAGAAAAACTGATCCAAGTGGAGCTGAGTATCACCATTGCAGGAGCACAGCTACATCCCTGCAGCCCCTCTGGGGTTGTCTTAGCAGCACGTGGCCCCTAATAAGACCCCTCCACTGATTGTCTTGCATTTTGCCATCCATAGTTGCCCAGCCTCCACTGCCTGGTGTCCTCACCTGCAATGGCCGCCTTGGGTGGGTAGCTGGAGAAGACCTTGCTGTCTGTCAGATGGGTGAGCATGGCCACTGTGTGTCCAAGCAGGATCCCCATACCCAGCATCATCAGCAGCATGGAGAAGTAGAGAACTGACCACAGCTGGGACACTTCCATGCTTCTAATGGCCTTAGTGTAGACCATAAAGGCCAGGCCCATTCCCTGGACAGCCTGCAGATGATTAATAGACACCAGATACTCGTGTGAGTCAGAGGGGACAAGAGTGGAACACCATAGTTCGGTGTGGAAGGTCTCTCCTCCATGTGTTGCTGCACACTTCCAGGTGTGTAACTGTAACACCAAAAATAAAAACCCGGATACAGATATTGGGGTTCAAGCATCAAGCTGAAGGTCAGAGCAGCAAAGCAGCCAAGACACTAGCCCTTACTTCTACCTCAGTCTAAAAGGGGGTGATCCTGTCCCTGCAAGATCTCTAGGAAACCTCAGAATGCTGCCTCTCCTCAGGGTGCCTAGAGACCAAATCTCACAATGCAGCCTGAGACATTGGGTTTCTGTTTTTTATATGCCTCTCTAGAGCTGGGATTAAAGGCATGAGCTCTGGTAATCTTATAGACTGATTCACTCTAGTGTATCCCTGGGGGGTTTCAAACTCACAGAAATCCACCCAAAGCGTGTGCCACCACTGCCTGGCTAGCTGGTATGGATGCTGGGATTAAAGGTATGTGTCACCTTTGCCTGATTGCAATAGCTTTTGACTGGCTTTGCTTTTTGAATCCTCGGGCAAGCTTTGACAAATCATACATAATATATCACCACATATAAATTTGTGGACTTTCAGAGCTGGGCTCTCACTGGAGATAGTAGACCATTGGGTGAGTGCCTTGAAGTTTTGTAGCACGCTGTCACTTCCTGTCTGTTCTTGGCTTCCTTGCCCATCAATAGTTAGAGTCTTAGGCTCATGAGTCTATTGTCATGAATTGTACAATCCTTCCCTACCATGATAGATTGTACCTCTCACTCAGGAGAGCAAAATAAGTACCTCCCTCATGACCGCGTTAGGTATTTGGTTATAGCAACACAATTTTTTATTGAACGATACATAAATGTAAATAAGCTCAGTGGAGTAAGCACAGTGGGAATAGTAGGCTTCAGAAACAGATAAGTATAACATGACTCTGAGATTTTTAACTGAATATTAGATATCACACGACAATTATTTCACTATTATTAGCAGGAGCCATCAATTCTAAACACTGTCCGTGTTAAAATACTCCCTATTGGGGTACTCTGATCTCAATTTCCTGCCCCTGACTACCACCGAAAGCAACACATCAAAGACAATTGGAATCAATGACTTAGAAACAACAATAGTGTTTTCAATGATTAACATAATTATTGGTTTAAATGGTCACTGTAATGTTAATATTGGATTAGTTATGGCTGAAGAGAGAAGGAGTAGACAGGGAGTTATTTCTCATGGTAATTCTATTCAATCAAATGTAGTTCGACCGAAATATGCAAAAATTAGACTAATGGTGTCTGTATACACTGTGAACCTTATTCTATCTTGATGTGTAATGGACTTCAATCCTAGAACAAGCTGCTGAATCTCAGATAATCACATCAGCTAGCCTGTGCGTGCCAGGTAGCCAACTGCTTAAAACAAGGTTCAAAAAAGCAAATACAAGTTTTACCCAGCGAGCACTCTGTATACATCATTGCCATTTTCTTTTTAAAATTTTATTTTATATGCATTGGTGGTTTGCTTGCATGCATGTGTGTGCATGTGTGTGTGCGTGTGTGTGTGTGCGTGTGTGTGTTTGTGTATGTGTGTGAGACAGTTAGACAGAGACACACACACACACACACACACACACACACACAGAGAGAGAGAGAGAGAGAGAGAGAGAGAGAGAGAGGAGAGAGAAATCCTCTGAAGGTTGAGTTAAAGGTAGCTGTAGCATGCCATGTGGGTGCTGAGAATAGAACCCATGTCCTCTGGAAAAGCAGCTAGTTTTCTGAACCACTGAGCCTCATGTCCACTTTCTATACATTATTTTCTTTTCTTTTGGTATCCTGCACATGTTAGGGTAGAACATGTTTAATTTCATTTTGCCCAGTATGTTTTCTAACTATAGAGTCAAGCCAATTAAGGTCTATGAGAGTAATTCTGTCTTACCTGTCTCTCTCCATGCCCTCCTCCTGCCTCCACCCCCTCCCCTTTGGAGTTAGCTGGCTGAGGCAGAGCAAGGAGACTTCTGTTACTGACCGCCACTAGGTGGTGCTGCTGCCTCCTGAATGATCCAAAGCTTCCTCCTGTCTGCTGTTTGGGTCACCAGCAGAAGTGCTAGATTCCCCTAGTTCCTACCTCCTCCCCATTGCTTTACATCACTTCTAGGATACATCTGTGTCCCTTCGTCAGTCACCCCAAGAGCTGAGGTCCTGGCCTCTCTTTGACTTTATTCTAATCTGAAACATCCACTTCCTGGCCTGTCCCGTTCTCCCTGAAAACTGGCATTTTTTTTCTAGATGACCATTTAAACTTCTTAACCTTGGGTGATCCAGAAACTGGTCACCATATCTTTTAAAGCTTGAAAATGTCATAAGCTGAGGGAGTGCATAAGAGTAGAGGATAAAATAAGTCAGTTTGGAAATGCCACTAATTATAAGCCTTTTCTTTGGTTCACAAACCTTTTCATGGCTGAATACTTGCGAGGGTTGTGGGAAAGGGGGGAGCCACCATTCTCAATACCTAACTTACTGGAGATGACTCAGTATGTCATGGGACCCTGGCTCTTCTTCAAGAGACAGTGGGGAGTGTTTCTCAATGGACAGCCTGCCGTTTAGAGCGTCATGGCTGGTTTTTACCTAAACCAAAACCATCAGAAAAATCTAAGGTAGAGGAAGGCATGGCACAGCTCTTTGACCCAGATCACACCCAAACAACCTCTGAATCCCCTTATATGACCTCACTCAACAGGGCTGGGTGAGTGGAGGGCATGAGTTTCCCCAGGGTTCCTTGTTGCTGCTGATGCTGCTGCTGGTGCTTGGCAGAAAATTGGAAATCCAAACACCCCACCAGTGGTTCTCAGCATGTAGTCCCAGAACACCAAGGAATGTCTGAGATGTTGGACTTCAACCCAGGCCCCCTCGCTTAAAACATCTTCAGGCACTCGTCCAGTTTTCACAAGATACCCCTATGATATGATAACGCCCAGGTTTGGAGGCTGCTCTAATTAGGAATATCGGCCCCAGAAATATATCCCATCACCGGGGAGGTAAAACATATCCCAGTGCTGGCCAGGGCAACAAGGTAAAAAAACTGACACGTCCATGGGCTGTCTTTTCAAACTGGACTCCAGTCAGGTTTCTTGAAAAGCTCTGATGGTGGAAGATCACAGAATCTAGTCCTGGAGACTGAGTCCCATCCCAGAAAGCCACAAATAGAGCAGGGCTAGCAGGCAAACACACCACGATACAACATGGGAAAGGAAAAAAAAAAAGGAAACGTTTAGAAAAAGAAACTGTTGGATACAGGTAAACTGAGGAAGTAAGTGATAGCTGAGATCAGAGGGCAGAGACTAAACTGCCAGTTCTGGTATCTAAAACTGAAATGCGCATAGAGGAAAGATGATTTTCTTCTGGATGTTTCCCTACAGATTCTCTGCCCTCTATAGCAGGCAGGTTCTGGAGTCTCCTTACCTCTTTAGCCCATACACTTAGCACACAGTTAGGATCTCCACCACCATGCGGAGCAGCAGGGACAGCGTGCCTGCAGAGTCATTGAAGATGTCAAACCAGTATTTCCCAGCCTCTATGGTGAACTCTATGCCGATGGCACAGTTGATGTGGCACACCTGACCAGGAGCACCAGATTGCAGCTCATCTCTCTGAGACTCCCTGAGTCATCCCACATTAGATGTCAACAAGAGCCATAGATACCTAGGTTTGCTGTGGAGGGCAAGTCCCCACATCAGCTTTAAGAGCTGCTTTGCAGGGGATTTCATAGCAGGAAAACAACAACAACAGTTAGGTTGTTGCACTTTAGGGGACATCATAATGGCTGAAAGTCTAGGAATG
This sequence comes from Phodopus roborovskii, assembly GCF_943737965.1. Lineage (NCBI taxonomy): Eukaryota > Metazoa > Chordata > Mammalia > Rodentia > Cricetidae > Phodopus > Phodopus roborovskii. The sequence continues at coordinate 129,008 of NW_026125776.1, read as the reverse complement.
CTGAACATACCAAAACATAGCCCTTGAGACTGTGAGAATTGGACTGAAATGTGGTGTGGGGTCCTAGAGAAGGATTGGTTTGGGAGGAAATTACAATTTACATAGCTGCTATCACTTGCTTGGGTCTGGTCATCAACCTTAGCAGATTAAGCCTCCAAAGTAGTAGTCAGGGATCCCTTGTGTACCGGGATGTCAGGGCTTAGTGTTGTCTGATATCTCCCTGTAGTACAACATGGCAGAGTCAATATTTGACTCTTTCCAGGTTTTCGTCTGACTTCCCAAGGCTTTGCATGGTGCCTCTGAATTCATAGTAGCCCTTCCCACTGCCATACCATATTATGTCAAACACCAGGTTGCTCCCTCAGGAGATGATTAAGTGCAGGATTGAGAGCTACATGCATTTGTACAGTTGACCACATGTCCCAATTTATGAAAAAAAAATACCAAGTGCTATCAAGCTTTGAGGAACGGGGAAGAGGATACTTCCCACATGATAACTAGGACATGTGATCAGAAGTGACATTATCTATCATGGACATAGTGCCATCAGAGGCACATGAGGGTTTTCATGATCCTGGCTGGGTGGCAAGGTGGTGAAATAAAAAATGGGTCTCTGTGGTGCATATTGCATGTGCAAACAGCTCCTAGAAAAACTGATCCAAGTGGAGCTGAGTATCACCATTGCAGGAGCACAGCTACATCCCTGCAGCCCCTCTGGGGTTGTCTTAGCAGCACGTGGCCCCTAATAAGACCCCTCCACTGATTGTCTTGCATTTTGCCATCCATAGTTGCCCAGCCTCCACTGCCTGGTGTCCTCACCTGCAATGGCCCCCTTGGGTTGGTAGCTGGAGAAGACCTTGCTGTCTGTCAGATGGGTGAGCATGGCCACTGTGTGTCCACGCAGGATCCCCATACCCAGCATCATCAGCAGCATGAAGAAGAAGAGAACTGACCACAGCTGGGACACTTCCATGCTTCTAATGGCCTCAGTGTAGACGATAAAGGCCAGGCCCATGCCCTGGACAGCCTGCAGATGATTAATAGACACCAGATACTCGTGTGAGTCAGAGGGGACAAGAGTGGAACACCATAGTTCGGACGTGGAAGGTCTCTCCTCCATGTGTTGCTGCACACCTCCAGGTGTGTAACTGTAACACCAAAAATAAAAACCCAGAGACAGATATTGGGGTTCAAGCATCAAGCTGAAGGTCAGAGCAGCAAAGCAGCCAAGACACTAGCACTTACTTCTACCTCAGTCTAAAAGGTGGTGATCCTGTCCCTGCAAGATCTCTAGGAAACCTCAGAATGCTGCCTCTCCTCAGGGTGCCTAGAGACCAAATCTCACAATGCAGCCTGAGACATTGGGTTTCTGTTTTTTATATGCCTCTCTAGAGCTGGGATTAAAGGCATGAGCTCTGGTAATCTTATAGACTGATTCACTCTAGTGTATCCCTGGGGGGTTTCAAACTCACAGAAATCCACCCAAAGCGTGTGCCACCACTGCCTGGCTAGCTGGTATGGATGCTGGGATTAAAGGTATGTGTCACCTTTGCCTGATTGCAATAGCTTTTGACTGGCTTTGCTTTTTGAATCCTCGGGCAAGCTTTGACAAATCATACATAATATATCACCACATATAAATTTGTGGACTTTCAGAGCTGGGCTCTCACTGGAGATAGTAGACCATTGGGTGAGTGCCTTGAAGTTTTGTAGCACGCTGTCACTTCCTGTCTGTTCTTGGCTTCCTTGCCCATCAATAGTTAGAGTCTTAGGCTCATGAGTCTATTGTCATGAATTGTACAATCCTTCCCTACCATGATAGATTGTACCTCTCACTCAGGAGAGCAAAATAAGTACCTCCCTCATGACCGCGTTAGGTATTTGGTTATAGCAACACAATTTTTTATTGAACGATACATAAATGTAAATAAGCTCAGTGGAGTAAGCACAGTGGGAATAGTAGGCTTCAGAAACAGATAAGTATAACATGACTCTGAGATTTTTAACTGAATATTAGATATCACACGACAATTATTTCACTATTATTAGCAGGAGCCATCAATTCTAAACACTGTCCGTGTTAAAATACTCCCCTATTGGGGTACTCTGATCTCAATTTCCTGCCCCTGACTACCACCGAAAGCAACACATCAAAGACAATTGGAATCAATGACTTAGAAACAACAATAGTGTTTTCAATGATTAACATAATTATTGGTTTAAATGGTCACTGTAATGTTAATATTGGATTAGTTATGGCTGAAGAGAGAAGGAGTAGACAGGGAGTTATTTCTCATGGTAATTCTATTCAATCAAATGTAGTTCGACCGAAATATGCAAAAATTAGACTAATGGTGTCTGTATACACTGTGAACCTTATTCTATCTTGATGTGTAATGGACTTCAATCCTAGAACAAGCTGCTGAATCTCAGATAATCACATCAGCTAGCCTGTGCGTGCCAGGTAGCCAACTGCTTAAAACAAGGTTCAAAAAAGCAAATACAAGTTTTACCCAGCGAGCACTCTGTATACATCATTGCCATTTTCTTTTTAAAATTTTATTTTATATGCATTGGTGGTTTGCTTGCATGCATGTGTGTGCATGTGTGTGTGCGTGTGTGTGTGTGCGTGTGTGTGTTTGTGTATGTGTGTGAGACAGTTAGACAGAGACACACACACACACACACACACACACAGAGAGAGAGAGAGAGAGAGAGAGAGAGAGAGAGAGAGAGAGAGAGAGAAATCCTCTGAAGGTTGAGTTAAAGGTAGCTGTAGCATGCCATGTGGGTGCTGAGAATAGAACCCATGTCCTCTGGAAAAGCAGCTAGTTTTCTGAACCACTGAGCCTCATGTCCACTTTCTATACATTATTTTCTTTTCTTTTGGTATCCTGCACATGTTAGGGTAGAACATGTTTAATTTCATTTTGCCCAGTATGTTTTCTAACTATAGAGTCAAGCCAATTAAGGTCTATGAGAGTAATTCTGTCTTACCTGTCTCTCTCCATGCCCTCCTCCTGCCTCCACCCCCTCCCCTTTGGAGTTAGCTGGCTGAGGCAGAGCAAGGAGACTTCTGTTACTGACCGCCACTAGGTGGTGCTGCTGCCTCCTGAATGATCCAAAGCTTCCTCCTGTCTGCTGTTTGGGTCACCAGCAGAAGTGCTAGATTCCCCTAGTTCCTACCTCCTCCCCATTGCTTTACATCACTTCTAGGATACATCTGTGTCCCTTCGTCAGTCACCCCAAGAGCTGAGGTCCTGGCCTCTCTTTGACTTTATTCTAATCTGAAACATCCACTTCCTGGCCTGTCCCGTTCTCCCTGAAAACTGGCATTTTTTTTCTAGATGACCATTTAAACTTCTTAACCTTGGGTGATCCAGAAACTGGTCACCATATCTTTTAAAGCTTGAAAATGTCATAAGCTGAGGGAGTGCATAAGAGTAGAGGATAAAATAAGTCAGTTTGGAAATGCCACTAATTATAAGCCTTTTCTTTGGTTCACAAACCTTTTCATGGCTGAATACTTGCGAGGGTTGTGGGAAAGGGGGGAGCCACCATTCTCAATACCTAACTTACTGGAGATGACTCAGTATGTCATGGGACCCTGGCTCTTCTTCAAGAGACAGTGGGGAGTGTTTCTCAATGGACAGCCTGCCGTTTAGAGCGTCATGGCTGGTTTTTACCTAAACCAAAACCATCAGAAAAATCTAAGGTAGAGGAAGGCATGGCACAGCTCTTTGACCCAGATCACACCCAAACAACCTCTGAATCCCCTTATATGACCTCACTCAACAGGGCTGGGTGAGTGGAGGGCATGAGTTTCCCCAGGGTTCCTTGTTGCTGCTGATGCTGCTGCTGGTGCTTGGCAGAAAATTGGAAATCCAAACACCCCACCAGTGGTTCTCAGCATGTAGTCCCAGAACACCAAGGAATGTCTGAGATGTTGGACTTCAACCCAGGCCCCCTCGCTTAAAACATCTTCAGGCACTCGTCCAGTTTTCACAAGATACCCCTATGATATGATAACGCCCAGGTTTGGAGGCTGCTCTAATTAGGAATATCGGCCCCAGAAATATATCCCATCACCGGGGAGGTAAAACATATCCCAGTGCTGGCCAGGGCAACAAGGTAAAAAAACTGACACGTCCATGGGCTGTCTTTTCAAACTGGACTCCAGTCAGGTTTCTTGAAAAGCTCTGATGGTGGAAGATCACAGAATCTAGTCCTGGAGACTGAGTCCCATCCCAGAAAGCCACAAATAGAGCAGGGCTAGCAGGCAAACACACCACGATACAACATGGGAAAGGAAAAAAAAAAAAGAAACGTTTAGAAAAAGAAACTGTTGGATACAGGTAAACTGAGGAAGTAAGTGATAGCTGAGATCAGAGGGCAGAGACTAAACTGCCAGTTCTGGTATCTAAAACTGAAATGCGCATAGAGGAAAGATGATTTTCTTCTGGATGTTTCCCTACAGATTCTCTGCCCTCTATAGCAGGCAGGTTCTGGAGTCTCCTTACCTCTTTAGCCCATACACTTAGCACACAGTTAGGATCTCCACCACCATGCGGAGCAGCAGGGACAGCGTGCCTGCAGAGTCATTGAAGATGTCAAACCAGTATTTCCCAGCCTCTATGGTGAACTCTATGCCGATGGCACAGTTGATGTGGCACACCTGACCAGGAGCACCAGATTGCAGCTCATCTCTCTGAGACTCCCTGAGTCATCCCACATTAGATGTCAACAAGAGCCATAGATACCTAGGTTTGCTGTGGAGGGCAAGTCCCCACATCAGCTTTAAGAGCTGCTTTGCAGGGGATTTCATAGCAGGAAAACAACAACAACAGTTAGGTTGTTGCACTTTAGGGGACATCATAATGGCTGAAAGTCTAGGAATGCTGAACATACCAAAACATAGCCCTTGAGACTGTGAGAATTGGACTGAAATGTGGTGTGGGGTCCTAGAGAAGGATTGGTTTGGGAGGAAATTACAATTTACATAGCTGCTATCACTTGCTTGGGTCTGGTCATCAACCTTAGCAGATTAAGCCTCCAAAGTAGTAGTCAGGGATCCCTTGTGTACCGGGATGTCAGGGCTTAGTGTTGTCTGATATCTCCCTGTAGTACAACATGGCAGAGTCAATATTTGACTCTTTCCAGGTTTTCGTCTGACTTCCCAAGGCTTTGCATGGTGCCTCTGAATTCATAGTAGCCCTTCCCACTGCCATACCATATTATGTCAAACACCAGGTTGCTCCCTCAGGAGATGATTAAGTGCAGGATTGAGAGCTACATGCATTTGTACAGTTGACCACATGTCCCAATTTATGAAAAAAAAATACCAAGTGCTATCAAGCTTTGAGGAACGGGGAGAGGGATACTTCCCACATGATAACTAGGACATGTGATCAGAAGTGACATTATCTATCATGGACATAGTGCCATCAGAGGCACATGAGGGTTTTCATGATCCTGGCTGGGTGGCAAGGTGGTGAAATAAAAAATGGGTCTCTGTGGTGCATATTGCATGTGCAAACAGCTCCTAGAAAAACTGATCCAAGTGGAGCTGAGTATCACCATTGCAGGAGCACAGCTACATCCCTGCAGCCCCTCTGGGGTTGTCTTAGCAGCACGTGGCCCCTAATAAGACCCCTCCACTGATTGTCTTGCATTTTGCCATCCATAGTTGCCCAGCCTCCACTGCCTGGTGTCCTCACCTGCAATGGCCCCCTTGGGTTGGTAGCTGGAGAAGACCTTGCTGTCTGTCAGATGGGTGAGCATGGCCACTGTGTGTCCACGCAGGATCCCCATACCCAGCATCATCAGCAGCATGAAGAAGAAGAGAACTGACCACAGCTGGGACACTTCCATGCTTCTAATGGCCTCAGTGTAGACGATAAAGGCCAGGCCCATGCCCTGGACAGCCTGCAGATGATTAATAGACACCAGATACTCGTGTGAGTCAGAGGGGACAAGAGTGGAACACCATAGTTCGGACGTGGAAGGTCTCTCCTCCATGTGTTGCTGCACACCTCCAGGTGTGTAACTGTAACACCAAAAATAAAAACCCAGAGACAGATATTGGGGTTCAAGCATCAAGCTGAAGGTCAGAGCAGCAAAGCAGCCAAGACACTAGCACTTACTTCTACCTCAGTCTAAAAGGTGGTGATCCTGTCCCTGCAAGATCTCTAGCAAACCTCAGAATGCTGCCTCTCCTCAGGGTGCCTAGAGACCAAATCTCACAATGCAGCCTGAGACATTGGGTTTCTGTTTTTTATATGCCTCTCTAGAGCTGGGATTAAAGGCATGAGCTCTGGTAATCTTATAGACTGATTCACTCTAGTGTATCCCTGGGAGGTTTCAAACTCACAGAAATCCACCCAAAGCGTGTGCCACCACTGCCTGGCTAGCTGGTATGGATGCTGGGATTAAAGGTATGTGTCACCTTTGCCTGATTGCAATAGCTTGTGACTGGCTTTGCTTTTTGAATCCTCGGGCAAGCTTTGACAAATCATACATAATATATCACCACATATAAATTTGTGGACTTTCAGAGCTGGGCTCTCACTGGAGATAGTAGACCATTGGGTGAGTGCCTTGAAGGTTTGTAGCCTGCTGTCACTTCCTGTCTGTTCTTGGCTTCCTTGCCCATCAATAGTTAGAGTCTTAGGCTCATGAGTCTATTGTCATGATTTGTACAATTCTTCTCCACCTTGATAGATTGTACCTCTCACTCAGGAGAGTATAATAAGTATCTCCCTGATGACCGTGTTAGGTATTTGGATATAGCAACACAATTTTCTATTGCCTGATATAGAAATGTAAATAAGCTCAGTTGAGTAAGCACAGTGGGAATAGTAGGCTTCAGAAGCAGATAACATGACACTGAAATTATTAACTGAATTTTAGATATCACACAACAATTACTTCACTATTATTTGCAGGAGCCATCCATTCTAAACAATTTTAGTGTTAAAATACTCCCTATTGGGGTACTCTGATCTTACTTTCCTGCCCATGAATACCACCGAAAGCCACACATCAAAGACATTTGGTTATCAATGACTTAGAACAAACAGTAGTGTTTTCAATGATTAACATAATTTTTGGTTTAAATGGTCACTGTAAAGTTAATATTGTGGATTATATATGGCTGAAGAAAGAAGGATTGGACAGGGAGTTATTTCTCATGGTAATTCTATTCAATCAAATATAGTTTGACTGAAAGATGCACTTTAATTGGACTAATGGTGTCTGTATACATTGTGAACCTTAAACTATCTTAATGTGTGTGGGGTCCTAGATAAGGATTGGTTTGTGAGGAAACGACAATTTACATAGGTGCTAGCACATGCCAAGTTCTGGTCTTGTACCTTACCATATTAAGCTTCCAAGGTAATAGTCAGGGATCCCTTGTATACCTGAATGCCAGGGCTTAGTGTTGTCTGATATTTCCCTGTAGTACAACATGGCAGGACTTCTGGGCTGAGAGAAAAACTCAGGGGAACGAATCCAGGCCTGGACCCATGCCAAGAAGACAAGGTGGGAGCTGAGAATACTGAATAATATACAATAGGCTAATAGACATTTGTTAAGTTATAGGAAATCGTTGGGAACAAGGTTAAGTTAAAGGCCAATCATTCATAATTTGGAAATGTCTGTGTCATTATTAGGGGACAGATTGTTCCAAAAAATCTGACAAGAAAGTCAGTATCCAACTACATATTAGCACTGGAAAAGTGAAGAGAGATCTGTAAGTCTCAGTGGCAGAAAAGTCTACCTTCTTAAATGTGAAATTGATAAATAAGATGGACAATTAGAATTGAATTGACTTTGACACGTGATCCCTCTATTGCTCTGTCTCTGTCTATCTCTGCTTCTGTCTCTCTCTTTCCGGAACATACACACACACATACACCCACACACACAAACACACAAGTAAACAATCATATATATTCCATGAAAATTTTATATTGTTAACATAAATAAGCATTAGTTTAGTTAAATGGCTAGTGCTATGCATTCAGAGACATTAATTAATTTTTATTACATTTCTAATTCACACAAAATTGGGGTAGATTTTGTTTCTAAATTAAAAAGTAGTAAATTATGGGCTATAATTATGGGTTAATGGCTAGTGTCTAGAATTCCTGATACTACGAGATTTAAGTTCAGCCTCTATTACCAACAAAGCAAAATAGGGCCTGAGTAGGTATCTCATTCAATAAAGTACAAACACGAAGGACCTGAGATCAAGCAAAATGCTAAATCTAGAAGGGGATGATTAAATGTTAAACTTGTGGGACATTTGATCATTATGTGAAAATAGGGTGCTTTTTACCTTGCCTGCCTAAGGCACTTAATTGGTTTAATAAAAAGTTAAACGGCCAATTGCTCAAAAGGAATGGTTAGGCAGGATTGCTGGGCTGAGAGAAAAACTCAGGGGAACGAATCCAGGCCTGGACCCATGCCAAGAAGACAAGGTGGGAGCTGAGAATACTGAATAATATACAATAGGCTAATAGACATTTGTTAAGTTATAGGAAATCGTTGGGAACAAGGTTAAGTTAAAGGCCAATCATTCATAATTTAGAAATGTCTGTGTCATTATTTGGGGATGGATTGTTCCAAGAAAATCTGACAAGAAAGTCCAACTACATGTTAGCACTGGATAGGTGAGAGAGATCCGTAAGTCTCAGTGGCAGAAAAGTCTACTTTCATAAATGTGAACATGATAAATAAGATGGACAATTGGAATTTAATTGACGTTGACACGTGATCTCTCTATTGCTCTCTCTGTCTATCTCTGCTTCTGTCTCTCTCTCCCTGTCACACACACACACACACACACACACACACACACACACACACACAAGCCCCCCACACAGTAAACAGATATATTCCATATTGTATTATGGTTGGTTGTCTTCACCTATTCTATCCCTGTATGTGCCTTTTCTGTTTGTTTACTCGAGAAAGGGTTTCCCTGTGTAGCCCTGCCTGTCCCCAATCTCACTCTGTGTACAAGGCTGGTCAAAAACTGAAGTGATGCCTACCTCAGCATCCCTTAGTACAAACTGGCTCCTTATTTAGAATTAAGGCAAAAGCTGTCAGGTTTTTCAAATTGATAAATACAAGTACATAATCTAAATACATATTACCTGCAAAAGCAACATATGTAGTGCCACAATACTCTGCAATGACACAGAAAATACACTTTGAAATTCACACACTCCATCTTTTTCAAAACTTGAATCAGAAGTTAGTTCAAATTTTTTCATACACAATATGATTTGTCTATTAATATTGACAAACTGTTCTTTCCTAAATTCTTAAAACAATCAAAATTATTATGAGATACATAAAATCCAATGAAATTTTATGGGGGAATGAATGCAGCAGCATACCTTTGTTTGCCTCAAAGTTGCCATATGTTGTTGGAACAGGTTCAGCTTCTCTATGATGGGGTCAGAGGTGATATGCACATCATACATAGGCCTATGAAGAAGTTTACATAGTTCCTCATATTGTTATAAGTGCAGTTTATGTTTATGAATTCTCTCTTTTTTTACATTTTTTGAGAAATTCTACTCGAGTGTACAATTCTTTTCTAGTTAATGGAGACTTGTCTCTTTCTTTTTTTATGATACCAGATATGATTATAGTAAGGTGCAAGGATGGTAATGGAGCTACAAAATAATAAGAATGCCAAATGGTTAAATGAACATACAAGGCAGATTAAGCCTCGGGTGGTGGCACAATTTTTTAAATGTAGCACTTGGGAGACAGAAGGGCAGTGGTTATCTGTGAGTTGGAGACCACCCTTGAATACAAACTATGGGCTAAGATGGGCAGGGCTATTACACAGAGATAAACTGCCAAAAATGTAGATTATGCCAAACAAAAAAAAAATGAAAAAAGGATCACCTAATACTTCTAGCAAGAAAGAACAATTATGACTTTGTTTCGTGCTTGACTTCTGCTATGTGGCAAAGAAATACCTCAGGGTCCTGATACTCCAACCTCATGTTCAGGTTATGATTATAGGTATCAGTCACCATGCTCAACTTCCGATTATAATTCCTACTGTAGTAAAATATCCTTGATTTATAGCCCTGCGTGTAATATCTTTGGTAGTAAATAAGATTGCTCCAATTTATACTGTAGTAAAACACCCCTGAATTATTGCCCTGCTCCAAGTTAACAACAATCTTAATGAAATTCCTTTCCCAAAAATTGGACAAAACAATATGTACTCAGCAGAATCTGTATTGCAAGTATAAACACAGCCAGTTTTTTACTTTCAATATAGTACTCAAATTACACAATACTTACACTAATATTCCCATGATCACCTCTTTGCCCATTAGTATAAATACAGTAGATCCTGCCCCTTTCCTAGTGGATAAAGAAGGCATTAGAGTGAGTATTATTTATATATTGTAAAAATATAGTTTCACTAATCATTCTTTTAAAATTGCCTTAATTTCACGGAAAACAGATGTAATTGTTATACTCCAATGGTTCTCATGTGCCTAAATTCACATGAGTGAAATTGAGTGTTTAAGAACAAAAAAAAAAAAAAAAAAAAAAGATTTTTTTATGTAGCAAATCCACATCATTTATATTGACTTAAGGAAATGTTCTAATATCATGGTCTTCTAGAAGGATCAATTATCCTTACCTTTGAAAGGCAGTCTGACTGCTAGTGTTATTCCATCTACAGACATGGGTGGTATGCTTCTACTTTAATAGTAATTGGAATATGAGATACTTCAACATTATCACTCAACTCTCCCTGGTGTCCCATATTTTCAGAACCATTCTGGATGGCTGAGTGGTGTACAGCTTTGATCATTAAAAGAGCCACAAAGTTTTAAGTTTGTCTGGTAACAACTATTTGTTTATCACCTCATATACTCGGCTTTTATGTTCCCAATGTTTCTGTGGTGGTGGATGGTAGCTCAGACATATATATGAAGAATGAATGGAGGACAGAAATCAGGTTTGGGGTGATACTGTCTACCTGGTTGTTTGATATAAAGCCTAACTTACGAGACTATGAGATTCTTTCCTACATGTATTTAAGTGTTTTACTTGTGAACCTGGTGACCACTGAAGTCACAAGTCAGTGCTGGATTCCCTGGAATAGAAGATCAGGACAGTTGTAGTCCACCACATGGGCTGGAAACTGAAACCTGCTCCTATGCAATAGCAGAAAATGCTTGCAACTGCTCAACCTATCTTCAGCTGCTGTCTTATTTTTGGTATTTTGGAGATGAAGTTTCTCATTCCACCTATCTCTGCCTCTCAATGTTGAAGTTAGAAGTACATGCAACCATTATGTTTTTTCACTCGAGACAAGGTTCCTATATGATGCCCTGGCTGTCTTGAAACTTACTCTGTAGAACAGGCTGACCTTTGGAGATCCTTCTGCCTCTGCCTCTGCCTCCAAAGTACTGGTGTTAAAGGCATAAACCACAACCCAGCAATCTGGATTAATTTTCAAGAATTGTGAGCATTGACTTGAAGTTTTCATGTCTTTTAGGGAAGTAGTTTATAAATTAATCAATTTATTCAATGTTTCCTTACCCCTCTTTCAAACAAACACCAATGCCTCCATTTCTCTAAAGTAAAATATTATTATGCTCTGTAAAACAAAACAAAAAAAAATTGTAAGCAGGGTGAATAGGGTTATTGCCTTCCACATTTGTCATATACATCCCTCCTCCAACTAGAATGCTTTCCATTTGTATTGCTAAACTGACAACATATTCCTCTGTCTTAGATACCCACCAGCTTGTGTTGAACATGTCAAAATTTAAGCCTAAATATGTATCATTTTTTACTTTTACAAAAAAGCCCCATGCATTTAGGTAGCTATGTGTAGTTCAAGTTTATATTTGCAGCACTTGGAAGTATGGACAGATGACTGCTAATACCTCCAAGCTGGCCTTGCCTACAAACCAAGTCCTTGCCTCAAAACAAGTAAGTATACATAAAGAAATGAAATGTAACCATCTCATATTTAATTGGTGAAAATTAAAAACCAGTGGGATGGTACATGCCTTGCTCGGTACTCAGAAGCTTGAGACAGGAGTCACAAGTTCAAGGCCAGAAAGTACTGTATTGCTAAGGGCCCATCCTGGAAAAAGAACAAATGAGATAGAAGTGAGCATCTTAGCAAGGCTCAGTACTGAGAACGCCGATGAGTATAACTTTGTGCGGGCCTATGAGTGCTTCCTGCACTGCAGCCATACTTGCCTGGTCTTTGAGATGCTGGAGCAGAACCTATATGACTTCCTGAAGCAGAATAAATTCAGTCCCCTGACCCTAAATGGTGTGGAAAATTTTAAATCTTTTTCATGCCCTGTTACCTGTAGTTCTTCTTCTGATGTATCAGACTGAAGGTCTTCTAAAGCCTGAAATCTATTCACCATTGTTTCTTTGAGTGTCTGAACTTCTTGAATCAAATAACTTTCTAAAGACTTCATTGCATTAGTCAGTTTCTTACTTTCTCCAACTACAAATGATTCCATGTTTTTAATCTTATCATCCTTAGATATTATCTGAATGGCGTGTAAACTGCCTTCCAGAAAGAATGTTCTATCCGCTAGCTTGCCATTATCCTCAGACATGGAAGAGATTCTGTCATCTAGTCTTTCTATCTGATATTCCAGTTTTTTAAACTTATTAGTAGCTTCCTCCGACCAGGAGTGGGCTGTTTCTGCTAGTTTGTTAATGCATTGCATTGTTTCTGTTCTGGTTATTGAGGTATCTGACATTAAATTATACCTTTCAGCTCGCCAATGCCATCTTCAATATTCTGAACCTTTCTTTCTATATTTTCTATGCTTTGAATTCTATCATTTTCAATGTTTCGAATCTTTGTCTCTATGTTTTGAATTCCATCATTTTCAATGTTTCGAATCTTTGTCACTAAGTCTCCCATGGTTTGTACAAGTTCCTTATTGTTTGCTGTAATCTCAAACCATTTCTTTAAGAATATCATGTTAATGATGAAACCCATTGCTATTACAAAATAAAAGTATATATTGGTCCAGTCCTAAGTTTCTTCTGCTAAAATCCCTTCTACATATGAAGTAAAATAATTCCTAAAGTTCTGCATAGTAAAATTATCTGCCATAGTTATGGAACAATTTATCTCAGATTTTATATCAGCTTAAATTGCAAAGGATGTTACAATTACCTTAGGTGTAATTCTGCTGTCCTGGAACTTTGATGCTTTTAGTTGTATTTCTCAGCTTGTGGTAGCTACGCCTGGAGGTGTGTCATCAAATAGTGCCTAGCTGCCCAGGCTCATCTGATCCCGGTTCCTGTAAAAAGTTCTTAACAAACTATGGCAAGCAGAATTTTGTTAAAAGGGGACTTTTGGAGTTACTTGTAACACAAGACGAAACGCGTGCAAGCCGGGCGGGTGCCGCCGGGCGGGTGCCGCCCGAGAGGTTCTGCGCGAATGCAAAGTCCCGTGCGGAAATGGGCAAAAAATGTTAAGCGGTAAGTGCCTTCTCAGGTCTGCTTTAGCGGCAAAGATCTCCTTTGCAGTAAGGAAGAGGCAAATGTCCCAAAGCTGTGGTGAGTCCACCTGGTTAAACCCTGCCCGTTGGGGAAGGTGGGGGAAGGGAGCGGCTTCTGCCGCCTGGGGGCAAAACCCAGGTAAATCCCACTTCTGACACCAGATATTGCGGTAAATAAGGATCAGGATAAACAAATAGGCCGAATAGATGTTTATTCAGGGAGAAATATCTTACAACCTAGACAGATGAACACCAGGAAATTCAACCCGATCCTCTCCTGTCCGAGTCACGCCAGAAAGAGAGAGCGCCTTCCTGGCCCCCTCCGACCTCCTTCCTCAGGTCACCTCCGCCCATCGCTCCACCCCCCCAATGGGCGTGGTCAGTGCTACAGAAGGACTACCTCACTACACATACATTAACTTCACTGTCCCTCACTACCGTCTCGCCAGCAAGAACGATGAGGCACACTCAGGATCCTTCTGCAATAAAGCCTTTATGCATCTTGAGAGGGAAAGCATAAGCTTACAGAGCGGAGACCCCAAGGTTTACAACCTTTGCCTCGGACGTGTCACCTCCTGATTGGCTGCAGCCCTCGGCCCATATGATGCCTCGGGAGAGGCAGAGGCCAAGGGAGGGAAAAATCACCCTGCACCTGTGCACTGACTTGTTTACTCTCAACGCCAGCTGGATGCAGGCGCCATCTTGTAATGGAGAATGCAGGGACAGCTCCCTACATCTCCCCCTTTTTTATTAATTAATGAAAAGGCTTCAAATTTACAAGCAAATAGGTCACCCATATATTGAGGGATAGAGGCAGAGGTTGTACCTTCCCAATCAAACATTAAGACTGTGTATGAGAGTCGCCATTAGGCTGTTAGCTTTACCCAAAGCGCTCTCGACCTGTCCTCTGCCGTTTTTCTGGGAAAGGGAGACTAGTGCAGGCAACACTTATGCAGGACAACATACCTCTCAGAGAGACCTGCATGCCAGGCAACTCCCTGTGCGATGCTTTGCTCAGCATCCCTCATGGGCTGCTCAAGCCTGACACTGTACCCTGTGCAATGAGCTTAGGCTCCGGGCGTGCAAGAGCTGTCTAGCCAGCAGCCTACTGCTTAAGCATAGATAACCAAATATCAGTGGAAGCCCCTTGTTCCAAAGCTGTAAGCACCTGGGTGATAACCACCTTGTCTCTCTTAGTTTGAGCCCTGAGCCTACACACCAGCCAGAGAAGCAACACAAGTCCGCAGCAAATGGCTGCACCAAACAATCCCACCCCCCACCCATTCCTTGAAATAGGAAACAGCTGAAGCAATCCACGACAACAGTCCCTCCATCAAGGATAGATCAAGGCACGTGAAGTTTATCTGAATAATGGCGGCTCTCAACTCCCGAAGCATCTGCTCAAACTCAAAGGTCCTATTCTGCAATATGAACCGAGGTTTCAGGGGGTCTGGCTTGATCAAACCACATTAGTCTGGAAGGAATCCACAGCTTTTTATTTCCTGTTGAAACAAAAATAGAAATCCTTTTTCCCAGTAACTTGTCCTTGAACTTAAATTTTGGAGTCAAAGCATTTTTAAAATATATCAATTGAATTAATCCAGCAGCATTTCCTTTATCAGTTGTTATTTTCTCAGCAATCAAACAATGAATGCAGAGACAACACAATAGCATACTGTAACCAGATTCTCTCTGAGCTTTTCATCTTTACATGGCTTTATTATTACTCTGTTTCTTTTACTTCTATTGTTTCATTTTTTGAGACAGGGTTTCTCTGTGTAACTCTTATCTGTCCTGGAATTCACTCTGCATACCAGGTTTACTTTGAACTCACAAGAGATTTGCTTGCTTCTGTCTCCCAAGTGCTGGAATTAAAGGCATGTGCCACCACACCCAGCTTAGACAAATTAACTGCTTTGGTTTCTGACAAATACACTCCCTTGTCATTAGAATCACCGGGAGGGCCTTTTTAACTTTTTTTTTTGGGGGGGGACTGGTTTTTTCCTGCACGCGCCCAAACTCTCATTATGCTCGGGTTCTGACTTGCTATCCTGGACGTCTTACCAAGGCCCAGAAAAGACCTACCTCTCCCAGCACGTCTGCCAGCAGTTCTGAATCCTCCTTGTAGTCAAGGGGTCTCCGATGGGCTAACGATGATGAGGTCTCAGTTTCCGGGTTTCGGGCAACAGAAGTCCTGTCGCCACCAAGAATGATGCAGCACACTCAGGATCCTTCTGCAGTAAAGCTTGAATGCATCTTGAGAGGGAGAGCATAAGCTTACAGAACAGAGACCCCAAATATCCAAAACCCAACACTTATATAGGTTTATAACCTTCGCCTCGGACGTGTCACCTCCTGATTGGCTGCAGCTCATCGGCCCATTATGACGCCACGGGAGAGGCAGAGGCCAAGGGAGGGAAAAATCACCCTGCACCTGCTCACTGACTTGTTTACTCTCAACGCCAGCGGGATGCAGGCGCCATCTTGTAATGGAGAATGCAGGGATGGCTCCCTACACTTCACCACAGTTGAAAAGGAGAAAATCATATCTTACCGGTCTGGTGTGCTTCTGTTGCTGTGCTAAAACACAGACCACACACTATGCAGGCCAGAAAGGGGCTTACTTAGCTTATGCTCCAGGTCACTGTCCCTAAAGAAAATTATAGCAGCGACTCAAGCAGGACAGTGGGAAGAAAATGTGGAGGAATGCAGTTGTCAGCTCATCTCTGGCTTTCTCACTTGCTCACAGTAAAGCTTAGCAAGTCCCCTTTGTTTACAGATAGCCCCTTGCACATGGACAGTTATAACAGCATAACTGCTGCCCATGTACAGGTTTTCAGATTTTTTTTCTTTTCTTTGGCCAGCTGCAAGGCCTGTGTTAAGGCCAAGAGCTCAGCTTCTCATGCTGAGTTTCCTTCTGGCAGGCTGCTGGCTCAAACTCTGCAGGTTTCATTCACATCCTTGTCCCAGTCCTTTCTTTACCTTTCACAAGGTTCCCATCAGTGAACCAAGTTAGTGTTTCCATGGCCAGAGGGAAGACTGTAAGGTCTTTGCAATCTCCTGTCTCTTTAATCAGCAGGTGATGACAGTCCCAAATTACTTGTTCTTCAGTCTTCTCAGGCAGAAGAGTGGCAGGTAGTGCATCAGTGATTCATGTGGGCATTGGACATCCATTGTTCTGTGGGCTGCCGGACAATGCTCTCCTGCTCACCAGTGCATGGGGGGCTATTGTAGTTACTTTCTGCCCCTAAGTTAACATGTCAGAGTCTTTGACCAGTACAGCCATGGAAGCCATAGCTTTTAGACAGCCAGAGCATCCACTGCCTACAGGATCAAGCTCCTTCCCTGTTTATCGGTTACTGATGGCTGTTCAGAGTCAAAACAAATCCAGGCTCCTACATTTGACAGGATGTCTCTTTTTAACAGAAGGTAAGGGCATCCTGGGATATCTAGGAACAAGTGATATATCCCACCTGCATCAAGGATCACTGCCACCTGTATCCAGGCAACTCCCGTATCCTGCTAGTGGGCACTCAACTCCACTGACCTATCTGGCACAGGTATGGGAAACACCACCCTATCCAAGCCCATGGCATAGGGGATACAAGCAAACAGGAACTACAGCTGGTTGCCTCACTGAGGCCATGCCTTCTCCATTTCCTGAGCTGACTCTCAGTCAGTTCCTGGTGTCTGGCCACTGCTGGCCTGCCTTTTAATTGCTAATCTCATTAACACCTGCCAGAGGCCTTAAGGGGAGACCCACCCTGCTGTGCCTCTGCAGGTAGGCAGCCCTCTTTGGCAAAGGGAATGAATCACATTTCCTCAGCCTCGTTTTGGATTCATCCATGCCAATACTTATATATCAAGCACCACTGTGCAACAGGAAAACACAGCTCTCTCACTCTAGAGCTGACATTCAGATGGCAGGAATATTTAAGTGCTAAGGGATGCCTTGTTCTTGCCTTCTTTTGATCTACTGGGGCACTTTGGATTGGTACACACCACCTAGTTCACCTAAATAGGAGATGAGGGAAGAATTTAAAGGGATAAGTAATTGAACCTGATAGACAGGGACTGTGGGCTCTACAGAGGTGAGATGACTTTTGCACAGAGAGGTTGAGTTTTGAGGCTCAGCAGCAGAGCACTGCCCTAGCACCTGTGAGGCCCTCAGTTTGACCCTAAGCTTCTCCATCTCCTTGGCCTCTTCCTCGCCCATGCCTAATTCCACTCTAATGCTGATGGATATTTGTGTTGTTTCAGTTTGTGGCTACTATGAACAGAACTAGTGTGCACCTTCTAGCATGTTCCTCTTTCTCTCTTATTCTCCTCCCCCACCCCTCTGTCTCTCTGTGTATGTGTTTCAAACAAGCATTTATTGGGAGCAGGTCCCATAGCAGGAGTGGAAGTCAGAGACAATTTGTGGGAACCAGGCAAGTGACCATACAATTTCACTGGCCCTGCCATTAATCTTTTACATTTTTGTGTAGACTTATGACTGTGCACTGATGGTTCCATTTGCCTGTTGATTTCACTGACAACTGAAAAGTCTGCAACCTTTCCACTTGCTCAAAAGAGCCCGCGGATTCTGAAATGTCTGCCTGAGCCCTTGATCGGTTTTTACTGGGCTGTCTTTTTCTACTGGTTTGCACTTGTTTCCCTACTTTGGCTACAGGCCCTATGTCTGCTTTATATACCAACAGTTTCATTCCTTACTTTGTTGCCTTTCTGGCCAATTTTAAGTGTCTTCTATTGGAGAGAATTCTTAACTTCCAGAAAGTTCAATTTGTGCTGGAGATGTATGTAGCTCAGTGTTTAGAGAGTGCTTGCCTAACATGCATGAGACCCTGGGTTCTATTCCTGGCTCTCCAGAAACTGGGTATGTATGGTGGTGTTTACCTATGATCCCAGTATTTGGGAGGTAGAGGCAGGAAGATCAGAGGTTCAAGGTCATCCTCAGCTACACAGCTACATAGCAAGTTCAAGGCTAGCCTGCTTTTGGAGACGCTATCTCAAAAAGTAACCAAGTAAGCAGAAAGATGAGAGATTGGTTTCCAGACTCCACAGGGTGAGCTTACTACCACATGTAACTCCAGGTGTTGTAGGGGTTCTGATGGCTTTTTTTTTTTTTTTTTTTTTTTTTGAGGGCACCTATATGTGCTTGTACAAACACACAGTCATATACATATAAAAGAAAAATAAATATTAAAAACAAACTAATCTATCACTATTTTAAAAAGGTTGCCTTCATGACCTTTTTTTCCCTTCATGTCTTACTTTACACAGCGTTTTCCTACCAGGATAGTAGTAGATGTCTTTAATTCTAGCACTTGAGAGACCAGAGAATCTGTGATTTCGAGATCAGCCTGGTTGAACATAGTGATTACACATAAATCCTGTCTCAAAAAAACAAAAACAAAACCAAAAAAACCCAAACAACAACAAAAGTCCCAACTTCTTGCTTCTCAAGTCCAAGGTCATGAAGCTATTTCTGAGGAGTCAAACCCATAGCAAAGCTAATCTCAGCAGTGATTGAGTTACTGCCTAGAAAGTGCCCTTCACTGAACCTGGATTTCAAGGATTCTGCTAGGCTGTCTGGTTAATGCACTGCAGGAGACTCCTGTCTCCATATTGTCCCTCTCCTCAGTATTTGGAGAAATAGTCATGTGCCACTGTCCCTGACCTTTTACCCAATGAGCCATCTCCAGCCACAGCTGTCCAGGTAGAGGGTCTACCTAAGGGTATGATGGTGAATAGTTTGGATCAAACAGCTGTTGCTGCCTCCAGCTATGTACTTATGTTTTGGGTATCACAAATTAGTTCTCCTGTAGGGTTCTTAGCCACATAGTGACATTTAGGAACTGGACACCTCAGAAAGACACCCAGGACAGTTACCATGGGATTTGTTGGTACAATGGTGGCAGTGCCCTTCTTTTAGTCCTTACACCAGGGACCAGACCAGCATCTTGTCTTAGCTGCCTTGGGAAACCATCCTAATATTTGAAGCTCAGTAAGTGATATTCTCTGCCTTTGTGTGTCTGTGATGTGTGTGTGTGTGTGTGTGTGTGTGTGTGTTTGTGTGTATGTGTGTGTGTAGTATAAAGAATCACCCAGTTCAAGTAAATGCAAAAAAATAGTCAGATCATCACACCACCCTAAACATGAACTTGGTAACTTTTATGTCAGCTGATTCATTGAGTGATGGACTACTACATTTACAAAGAATGTGGTCGTGGGGGACCTCTGCACGGAGAGAATGATGCAGTGTGTGAACATTAATGTTAGACTGACAGTTGTATATTCCCTTTTTGCAGAAGAATCTCTCAACTTCTTGTTAATTTCAGAGGAAATAACTCCAATTTTGGCTATTTTGAGCTCCCAACATATCACTGGGTAGGGGTGGGGAGAAGACATTTAGTGCAAACCACATGTTGCATTCTCACCATGCATGTACAGTGACTTGTGTGGCCACAAGACCTTAGCTGATACTAAAGAGAAGCGCATAACTGGAAATGATATTTAACATGTACTTCTGATTTAGATAATTTATACAATAACTTAGTCCTCAACATGGACTGTATTTAATGAAACAAATTCTCAAAAGCCCTCCATATGCCCTAACTGGTTACTTAGAGGTCTGTAGAGGACTGGACAGTCTAGCAAATTCAGCTCTTTAGGTGTTTGTTTCTCTTTCGGGTGGTTTTATGGTTTCAGACAAGCTTTAGTGCTCAGAGGAGCCTACTCTGGCTTGTGGGAGAACCCTTTCTTCAGACTTTACTTTCATAGCATCTATGACAATCGCAACACTGAAGTTCATTTATGCACTTTCCTAAAGAGGAGAAGAGGGGGCCATGACTGCATGGGTGTGGGCCAATAAGTGCATCCCGAGATTCTATATTCTTACCTTATTAATATGAAGGCCATGCAGCTTTCAATCATTTGCTAAACTTGGTGATTTCCATTGCTACCTAACTACCCTCTAGAGCTTCTAGTTCCCCACAAGATGAAGTCCAAACTTCTTAGTATGTTTGGAAAGCTTTGAGGAATTTTGTTTTTTTTAAATTAAGCCCTGAGGAATTTGAGCCTTGCATACCTGGGTTTTAGAAAACAGAGTTTTACCTCTGAAGTCTAAAAATCCACAGATTTTGCTTCAGGTGAGAAACCTACCTCTAAGGTTGAATAAGACATATCAGCCACAGTCCCAAAGGAACACATAGGATTCACTTTTCAGAACAAATGCATCTCTGCAGGGCTTGGGGCACCAGGGCTGGCTCAGTGGTTAATGCCCTTAGAGGACACCTGGTTCAATTCCTAGCATCCACATGGTGGTTCACACCTATCTGTAATTCTTTTAACAGGAGACCTGATACCCTCTTCTGGGTTCTGAAGGCTCCTGTCACTCAGGAACAAATGCATGCACATTTACTACATAAAAATTTTGGAAAGTAAAACTGAAACTTTGATACTACTATGTATATGAAGCTATAGTTTTTATTATGTATTTTGAGATAAAAATTAAGAATTTAAAAATGGCTCTTCTCCTGTATTTCCTGGGTCATATGTCTCACACTAGGTACTCTGACCTTTTCAGAAGCTGTCCACATCCTTAAAATGACCGGATTTTGATATTACTTCCAGGGTAGCCTCACTAAAGTACCTAGTGTACATAGCATCTTCATGTGGAATTTCACTTGCCAAGTGTTCCTCAACACCACAAACTTGCAGCTAAACCTACTTTTTGTCAAGAAAGAGACTGGAATTGACTGTTTATCATGACAATCATTTAGCCACTTGTAGCTGGTGGCTTCTGTGTGTGGACTGGGAAGACACAGAACATCCTTGTACAATTTCCACAAGGCAGTCTTGGCCTGGAAGTTCAGTGATAACGCCTGGCATGCAGCATTCCTCTCTATGCTTAGACTGCAGGCAGCTGTGTGGGATTTAGCTCTACTTTGCATGCTGCACTGCTTCCTCAGAAAAGGATAGGACTTGCTCCTTGCCTCTGCTTCCTCTTTGGGTGCTGACCAAGGGCATATCAGGGTTCTCCAGAGCTACAGCTCCTCATCCTCTGCCAGGAAGTTCACATGTATCAAAGGTGACTCCATCCCTTGAGGCAAAAATCACTACAGGATGGGAAACCCATGTGCCTTCTTCAGACCTGGGCTCCTGTTTCACCTTTCAGTCTCTGGGCTCCAGGTTCTGCTATCACACCAAACCCTGATTCTGGCCCTACGTGTTTTTCCAAAGTTTCCCTCTCTGTCTAGACCTCACAGGTAGTCCATCAGTTACACATCTTGCTCCTACCCACATTTCCCCCATTGCTTCTGCAGTACAATCCCCAAGAGCTCTGGATCCTTGGGCAAGCCCAGGTGCATGATATCAGCACGGCTCTACTCCTTTATTAATCATCTCTGGTAGAGATGTTGACCTATGGCTCTGGGTCACATTATCTATGGGTGCCTCAAATGTTTCTTCCCACATCTCTTATCCCACTGATTGCTTAGCAAAGGTCCCAAAAAATTACATAGACTGCTAAGGGGAAACTCTCCTCTATCTGAAAGTTACTTTCCTTTCCTGTTATTTTCGCCATGGGCTCTCAGTCCTTTCCCGGGCTTCAGGAACCCAACACTAACGCTACCACCAACCATAATGCTCACCCTAACTCTAACCATACCTTAAACTGAACTCTCAATGTCAGAAATACATGACCCTACCTGGATGGCATAGCCCCATATTGGAGAGGGGGTGAATGGAAGGGGAGGTGGTCAGGGTGAATGTAAAGGGGGAGAGAATGTAAGAGGGAGGGAGGGTATCAAGTGCGGGATAGGAATCGACATGTAAAATAAACAATAATAATTTTAAAAAATTCAGTATGTAGGGACTCAGAATGTGCCCAAGAGGATTAGCGGATCTAACAGATATCTTGTGGTCTTTAGCTGAGGGAACTCTAGCAGAGGCCCAGTGATGGGTTTCAAGTATCCAGTAGGACGTTTTGTTTTATTTAAAAATTATTTATCATATGTAATATCCTATTTGAATATCTCCTGGTAGAAAATAAGAGGGCAACAATCTCATTGTAGATGGTTGTGAACTACCATCTGGTTGGTGGGAAGTAACTCATATCCTCTGTAAGTACAATCAGTGTGCTTGAACTTTTAGCCATCTATCCATGCCATTGTTGTGTTTGAAGAAAAGGCCTCATTATGTAATTTTGACTGGCCTGGAATTCATTGAGATTCATGCTTTTGGCTCCTGAGTACTGCTGGACAGGATGTGTAGAAAGGGGAACTCTCCTCCACTGCTTTTGGGAGTTCAAACTTGTACAGCCATTTTCAAGATAGCTATGGCAGTTCCTCAGCAAGATGGGAATTGGTTTACCACAGGACCTGGCAATCCCACTCATAGCCATATACCCAAATTATCCACATTCATGCAACAGAGACAAGTGTTTAATTATATGTATAGCAGCATTATTTGTAATAGCAAGAACCTAGAAGCTACCCAGATGCCTCTCAACTGAAGAATGGATAAAGAACTTGTGGCACATCTACACAATGGACTACTAACAGACAGAAAAAATGGAATCTTGAAATGCACAGGGAAGTGGATGGCACTTGAAGAATTAATCATGTATGAGGTAACCCAGGCACAAAAAGTAGAACATGGTAGAGAGGGAGAGAACATAAAAGAGCAAGTCATTATTGGTTTGAAGAGAAAGTTGAACCTAAAGTTATATCTAGAGACCTACAAGACTGACTCCAACTAACAATCTGAGCAACAGTGGAAAGGCTTCCATTATTGTCCTTCCCTGAAAATGAGATCAGCAACTAACTCGAGCGCGACATGGAGCCTTCATCTGCTCTCTGTAGAAAACAGAAGCAAACACCCAGAAGTAAGCACTGCGTCTAACTAGAATCCAGATGCATTGAGAGACAGAGGACAAGATCGAGTTGCAGAAACACATTGAGACAGCTGACCTGATGAAGGAGGAGCTAATAGGACCCCAGACTGATAGCTGTGAATCCAGCATGGAACTGACTCAGACCCCTGAGATGGGTATCAGCTAGAAGGTCTGAGCTGTCTAATGGAGTTCAGACAGTGGGACCTGGATGTATTCCTGGTGCGCAAAAGGACCTTGAGGACACATTCCCCCAATCCAGGGATACCTCCTAAACCTAGATATAGAAGAGACATTCTAATCAACACTTCAAATGCGCTGTCAGAAATACATGACCCCACTTGGATGGCCTAGCCCTATGTGTTGATTGTGGGTGAATAGGATGGCAGGGTGGTCAGGGTGAATGTGAGGGGGCAACAGATGATAAGAGGAAAGGAAGAAATTGAGGGAGATATAGGGAACAAGGATCTACAGGTAAAAAATCATGAACTAATTTTAAAAAATATCCGGCATGCATGGACTCAGGATGTTCCCAAGAGGATATGGGGATCTAACAAGTATTTGGCGGTCTTTAGCTGAGGGAACTCTAGCAGAGGCCCAGTGATGGGTTTCAAGTAACCAGTAGGACATTTTATTTCATTTTTAAAAGTTATTTTGTCATATGTAGTACCCTACTTGAATGTCTGCTGGTAGAAAAGAAGAAGGCAACAGATATGATTGTAGATGGTCGTGAGCTACCATCTGGTTGGTGGGAGTTAACTCATATCCTCTGTAAGTACAGTCAGTGTGCTTCAACTTTTAGTCTTCTGTCTCATCCATTGTTGTGTTTTTAAGAAAGGGCCTCATTATGTATCTGTGACTGGCCTGGAATTCATTGAGATTCATGCTTTTGGCTCCTGAGTCCTGGGTTCAAAGGCATGAAACACCATGATCATCTCAGGAATAAAATTTTATATTGTTAACATAAATAAGCATTAGTTTAGTTAAAATGGCTAGTGCTATGCATTCTGAGACAATAATTAATTTTTATTATATTTCTTATTCACACAAAATTGAGGTCGATTTTGTTTCTAAATTAAAAAGTAGTAAATTATGGGCTATAATTAGGGGTTATTGGCTAGTGTCTAGAATTCCTGATACTAAGAGATTTAAGTTCAGCCTCTATTACCAACAAAGCAAAATAGGGCCTGAGTAGATATCTCAGTCAATAAAGTACAAACACGAAGGACCAGAGATCAAGCAAAATGCTAAATCTAGAAGGGGATGATTAAAAGTTAAACTTGTGGGACATTTGATCATTATGTGAAAATAGGGTGCCTTTTACCTTGACTGCCTAAGACACTTAATTGGTTTAATAAAAAGTTAAACGGCCAATTGCTCAAAAGGAATGGTTAGGCAGGATTGCTGGGCTGAGAGAAAAACTCAGGGGAATGAATCTAGGCCTGGACCCATGCCAGGAAGACAAAGAGGGAGCTGCAAATACAGAATAATAGACAACAGGCTAATAGACATTTGTTAAGGTATAGGAAATTGTTGGGAACAAGATTAAGTTAAAGGTCAATCATTCATAATTTAGAAATGTCTGTGTCATTATTTGGGGATGGAATATTCCAAGAAAATCTGAAAAGAAAGTCCAACTACATAATAGCACTGGAAAGGTGAGAGAGATCTGTAAGTCTCAGTGGCAGAAAAGTTTACCTTCATAAATGTGAACCTGATAAATAAGATGGACAATTGGGATTGAATTGACTTTGACATGTGATCTCTCTATTGCACTGTCTCTGTCTGTCTGTGCTTCTGCCTCTCTCTCCCCATAAATAAACACAAACACCCACACCCACACCCACACCCACCCACACACACACACACATACACACACACACAGTAAACAAACAGATATATCCCATATTGTATTGTGGTTGGTTGTCTTCACCTATTCTATCCCTGTATGTGCCTTTTCTGTTTGTTTACTCGAGAAAGGGTTTCCCTGTGTAGCCCTGCCTGACCCCAAACTCACTTTGTGTACAAGGCTAGTCTAAAACTGAAGTGATGCCTACCTCAGGATCCCTTAATACAAACTGGCTCCTTATTTAGAATTAAGGCAAAAGCTGTCAGGTTTTTCAAATTGATAAATACAAGTGAATTGATACTGCATAATCTGAACACATATTACCTGCAAAAGCAATGTATGTAGTGCCACGATACTCTGCAATGACACAGAAAATACACTTTGAAATTGACACACTCCATCTTTTTCAAAACTTGAATCTGAAGTTAGTTAAAATTTTCTCATACACAATATGATTTGTTATTAATATTGACAAACTGTTAATTCCTAAATTCTTAAAACAATCAAAATTGTTATGAGATACATAAAAGTCCAATGAAATTTTATGCGGGAATGAATGCAGCAGCATACCTTTGATTGCCTAAAAGTTGCCACATGTTGTTGGAACAGGTTCAGCTTCTCTACGGTGGGGTCAGAGGTGATATGCGAATCATATATAGGCCTATGAAGAAGTTTACATAGTTCTTCATATTGTTATAAGAGTAGTTTATGTTTATGAATTCTGTCTTTTTTACATTTTTTGAGGAATTCTACATGAGTGTACAATTCTTTTCTAGTTAATGGACACTTGTCTGTTTTTTTTTTTTTAATGAAACCAGATATGATTATAGTAAGGTGCAAGGATGGTAATGGAACTACAAAATAATAGGAATGCCAAATGGTTAAATTGACATACAAGGCAGTTTAAGCCTCGGGTGGTGTCACAATTTTTTAATTGTAGCACTTGGGAGACAGAAGTGCAGTGGTTATCTGTGAGTTGGAGACCACCCTTGAATACAAACTATGGGCTAAGATGGGCAGAGCTATTACACAGAGATAAACTGCCAAAAATGTAGGTTATGCCAAACAGAAAAAAATGAAAAAAGGATCACCTAATACTTCTAGCAAGAAAGAACAATTATGACTTTGTTTCGTGCTTGACTTCTCCTATGTGGTAAAAAAATAACTAGAGTCCCGATACTCCAACCTCCTTTTCAGGTTAAGATTACAGGTATCAGTCACCATGCTCAACTCCCTTTTACAATTCCTACTGTAGTAAAATATTCCTGACTTATAGCCCTGCGTGTAATATCTTTGGTAGTAAATACAGATTGCTCCAATTTATACTGTAGTAAAACACACCTGAATTATTGCCCTGCTCCAAGTTAACAACAATCTTAATGAAATTCCATCCCCACAAATGGGACAAAAGCAATATGTACTCAGCACAATCTATATTGCAAGTATAAACACAGCCAGTTTTTCACTGTCAATACAGTACTCAAATTACACAATACTTACACTAATATTCCCATGATCACCTCTTTGCCCATTACTATGAATACAGTAGATCCTGCCCCATTCCTGGTGGATAAAGAATGAAGTAGAGTGAATATTATTTATATATTGTAAAAATATAGTTTCACTAATCATTGTTTAAAAACTGCCTTATATTCAGAGAAAACAGATGTGATTAGTATACTCCAAAGGTTCTCATGTGCCTAAATTCACATGAGTGAACTTGAGTGTTTAAGAAAAAAAAAAGGATTTTTCATGTAGCACATCTACATCAATCATATTAACTTAAGGAAAATGGTCTAATGTCATGGTCTTCTTGAAGGATCAATTATCCTTACCTTTGAAAGGCAGTCTGACTATTGGTATTATTCCATCTACAGACATGGGTGGTATGATTCTACTTTAATAGTAATGGAACATGAGATACCTCAACATTATCATTCAGCTCTCCCTAGTGTCCCATATTTTCAGAATCATCCTGGATGGCTGAGTGGTACACAGGTTTGATCATTAAAGGAGCCACAAAGTTTTAAATTTGTCTGGTAACAACTATTTGTATCACTACATATACTCGGCTCTTATGTACCCATTTATTCTCTGGTGGTGGATGGTAGATCAGACATATATATGAAGAAGGAATGGAGGACAGAAATCAAGTTTGGGGTGATACTGTCTACTTGGTTTTTTGATATAAAGCCTAACTTCCAAGACTATGAGATTCTTTCCTTCATGTATTTAAGTGTGTTGCTTGTGAATCTGGTGACCACTGAAGTCACAAGTCAGTGCTGGTTTCCCTGGAATAGCAGTTCAGTACAGTTATAGTCCACCACATGGGCTAGAAACTGAAACCTGCTCTTATTCAAGAGCAGAAAAGGCATGCAATTGCACAATGTATCTTAAGCTGCTGTCTTATTTTTACGTATTTTGGAGATGGAGTTTCTCAGTCCACCTATCTCTGCCTCTCAATGTTGAAGTTAGAAGTATATGCAACCATTATGTTTTTTCACTCGAGACAAGGTTCCTATATGATGCCCTGGCTGTCTTGAAACTTACTCTGTAGAACAGGCTGGCCTTTGAAGATCTTTCTGCCTCTGACTCTGCCTCCAAAGTACTGGTGTTAAAGGCATAATCCACAACCCAGCAATCTGGATTAATTTTCAAGAATTGTGAGGAGTGAATTGAGGTTTTCATGGCTTTGAGGGAAGCAGTTTTCAAATTAATCAATTTATTCAATGTTTCCTTACCCCTCTTTCAAACAAACACCAATGCCTCCCATTTCTCTGAAGTTAAAATATTATTATGCTCTGTAAAACAAAAGAAAAAAAATTGTAAGCAGGGTGATAGGGTAACTGCCTTCCACATTTGTCATATATATCCCTCCTCCAACTAGAATGCTTTCCATTTGCAATGCTAAACTGACAACATATTCCTCTGTCTTAGAAACCTACCAGCTTGTTTTTTGAACATGACAAAATATAAGCCTAAACATATATAATTTTTTACTTTTACAAAAAAGTCCCATGCGAGAGGGTAGAGAGGGCAAAAGGGAGGGAAGGATGGAGGGAGGGCTTGGGGGGAGGGAGCGAGGGAGGGAGAGGGAACTGGGGTCTACATGTAAAATAATAATAATAAAAAAAAATGCTTTGACTCCAAAATTTAAGTTGAAGAACAAGTTACTGGGGAAAAGTATTTTTATTTTTGTTTCCACAGAAAATGAAAAGATGTGGATTCCTTCCAGACTAATGTGGTTTGATCACACCAGACCGCCTGAAACAGAGTACAGGCTGATCCTACATTCCAAACAGCTGGACAAAACAGCCCTACAGACTACAGCTAGGATATCTGAATCTTCTTCAAATCCCCCAAGAAAGCGCCCCTTACCAGCAGGAAGTAGTTTGGAAAGAACGACGCCCAAATTCCCAAATATTGTGTATAAATGTTTGTTTTCATTTAATTGGACTTTGTTATATAAAATTAAATAAAAAATACTCTATTGGCAAAAAAAAAAAACCCAAAAAAACAAAAAAACAAAAAAAAGCCCCATGCATTTAGGTAGCTATGTGTAGTGCAAGTTTATAATTGAAGCAGTTTTCAAATTAATCAATTTATTCAATGTTTCCTTACCCTGTCTGTCAAACAAACACCAATGCCTCACATTTCTCTATGCAAGTTTATAATTGCAGCACTTGGAAGTATGGACAGATGACTGCTAATACCTTCAAGTGGGCTTGGCTACAAAGCAAGACCCTGCCTCAAAACAAATAAGTATACATAAAGAGAATTAAATGTAACCATCTCATATTTAATTATTGAAAAATACAAACCTAAAACTGACACGAATGTTAACCTAACACCAACCCTAACCTAAAGTTAACCTGAAGATAACCCTAAGCATAACCATAAACTAAGAAAAACACTAACCCAAACCGTGACTCTAACCAAATCTAACGTGACTCTAACGTAATCTAACACTATGACTAACACTAATACAACTCAACCCCTAAACCTCACATGATCACCAACCTTAAAGCTACCCTAACAATCACTAATCTGAACCCTCCACCTAACCGTAACACTAACCATAACCATAACACTAACCCTAACACTAATATTAACACTAAACCTAAGCATAACATAACCTTAACCTAAACCTATTCCAATCCATGACACTAACCCTAACCTAAAGTTACATTAACCCTAACATTACCCCTGAAACTTAACCCTAACATAAACACTAACCCCAACCCTAAGCTAATCCTAACCCTAAAAGTAACCATAATATTACAACTAACTAAATGTAACACCAGGCAAAACCCAACACGAAAACTAAAACTAACCCAAACCTTAACCTAACACCAATGCTAACCTAACATTAACACTGACCCTAAGCCTAACCCAAACCTAACACATGCACTTACCATGACCGTGACTCTAAGCAAACCACAATCTACTGCTAACACTAACACAAACTCAAACCCAAAACCTCACATTATCACCAGCCCTAACGCTAACACTAAGCAATCCCTATTCTGAACCCTCCTCCTAACCATAACAATAACCATAACCATAACACTGACGCTACCACGAATATTAACCCTAATCCTACACATATCATAAGCCTAACCTAAACCTATTCCAATCCATAAAACTAACCCTAACCATAACACTAACTCTAAACATAGTGCTAACACAAACACTAAACAGAACACTCATTTTAACCACTAAACCTAACGATAAGATTAACACCAAGTAAACTATAAACCCCACTTAAACTCTAAAAAAAAACCTGAAACGTAACATTAACGCTAAAGTAACACACACCCAAACCCAACGATAACCTTAACCCTAACCCTAAGCCTAACCTAAACTTAACACTAACACTAACACTAATAATAAACGTAATACTAACCTAACCCTAACACAAACCGTAACCGTATCACTTGCCCTGACCATACGACAAAAACTAATGCAAATTCTAACCGTAACCCTAAACCCACTAACAAACGCTACCCCTAACACTGACTGTAACACTGTCATAAACCTCACACTAACCCTAGCACGAAGCCTAATCCTAACCTTAACCCTAACCCAAATGCTAAAGTAACGCTCACCATAATGCTAAACCTAACCCTAACCATAAAACTAGCCATAAACCTAACAGAAAGTGAAACCACGGCGCTAAACCCAACCCTACACCTACCACTAACCCTAACGCTTACCATAATCATAAGCACTAACCCTAACCCTAAAACTAACAGTAAAATCTAGACATACCACTATCACTTAAACAGACCCTGAACTATCCATTCCCCTAGCATTAACAGCATCAATATACGTAATGCACACTAAAGCAAAACACTAACTCTAACCCTAACCTAAATTAACATTAACACTAACATCAACCTGAAAGTTAACCTAACAAAAACTGTAAACCTAACCCTAAACTAACTCTAACCCTAAACATAGCAATAATGCTACCACTAACTAAATGTATCGCACAGCCAAACCCAACAAAAACCTAAAACTGACACGAACGTTAACCTAAAACCAACCCTAACCTAACGTTAACTTGAAGATAACCCTAAGCATAACCATAAACTAAGAAAAACACTAACCCAAACCGTGACTCTAACCAAATCTAACGTGACTCTAACCTTAATCTAACACTATGACTAACACTAATACAACTCAAACCCTAAACCTCACATGATCACCAACCTTAAAGCTAACCCTAACAATCACTAATCTGAACCCTCCAACTAACTGTAACACTAACCATAACCATAACACTAACCCTAACACTAATATTAAGACTAAAGCTAAGCATAACATAACCTTAACCTAAACCTATTCCAATCCATGACACTAACCCTCACCTAAAGGTACATTAACTCTAACATTAACCCTGAAACTTAACCCTAACATAAACACTAACCCCAAACCTAAGCTAATCCTAACCCTAAAAGTAACCATAATATTACAACTAACTACATGTAACGCCAGGCAAAACCCAACACGAAAACTAAAACTAACCCAAACCTTAACCTAACACCAATGCTAACCTAACATTAACACTGACTCTAAGCCTAACCCAAACATAACACATGCACTTACCATGACCGTGACTCTAAGCAAACCACAATCTAATGCTAAGAATAACACTAACACAAACTCAAACACAAAACCTGACATTATCACCAACCCTAACGCTAACACTAAGCAATCCCTATTCTGAACCCTCCTCCTAACCATAACAATAACCATAACCATAACACTAACACTAACACGAATATTAACCCTAATCCTACGTATATCATAAGCCTAACCTAAACCTATTCCAATCCATAAAACTAACCCTAACCATAACACTAACTCTAAACATAGTGCTAACACAAACACTAAACAGAACACTCATTCTAACCACTAACCCTAATGATAACATTAACACTAACTAAACTATAAACCCCACTTTAACTCTGAAAGAAAAACCTGAAACCTAACATTAACGCTAAAGTAACACACACCCAAAACCAACGATAACGTTAACCCTAACCCTAAGCCTAACTTAAACTTAACACTAACACTAATAATATACATAATACTAACCTAACCCTAACACAAAGCGTAACCGTATCACTTGCCCTGACCATATGACAAAAACTAATGCAAATTCTAACCGTAACCCGAAACCCACTAACAAATGCTACCCCTAACACTGACTGTAACACTGTCATAAACCTCACACTAACCCTAGCACGAAGCCTAACCCTAATCTTAACCCTAACCCAAATGCTAAAGTAACGATCACCATAATGCTCAACCTAATCCTAACCATAAAACTAGCCATAAACCTAACAGAAAGAGAAATCACAGCATTAAACCCAACCCTACACCTACCACTAAGACTAACGGTTACCATAAACATAACCACTAACCCTAACCCTAAAACTAACAGTAAAATCTAGACATACCACTATCACTGAAAATGACCCTGAACTATCCATTCCCCTAGCATTAACAGCATCATTATAGGTAATTCACACTAAACAAAACACTAACACTAACCCTAACCTAAACTAACATTAACACTAACATCAACCTGAAAGTTAACCCTAACAAAAACTGTAAACCTAACCCTAACCTAACTCTAACCCTAAACATAACAATAATGCTCCCACTAAGTAAATGTATTGCACAGCTAAAACCCAACACTAAACCGAAAACTGACACGACGTTAACCTAACACTAACCCTAACCTAACGCTAACCTGACGATAAACCTAAGCATAACCATAAACTAAGAAAAACACTAACCCAAACCGTGACTCTAACCAAATCTAACGTGACTCTAACCTTAATGTAACACTATGACTAACACTAACACAACTCAAACCCTAAACCTCACATGATCACCAACCTTAAAGCTAACTCTAACAATCACTAATCTGAACCCTCCACCTAACCGTAACACTAACCATAACCATAACACTAACCCTAACACTAATATTAAGACTATAGCTAAGCATAACATAACCTTAACCTAAACCTATTCCAATCCATGACACTAACCCTCACCTAAAGATACATTAACTCTAACCTTAACCCTGAAACTTAACCCTAACATAAACACTAACCCCAACCCTAAGCTAATCCTAACCCTAAAAGTAACCATAATATTACAACTAACTAAATGTAACACCAGGCAAAACCCAACACGAAAACTAAAACTAACCCAAACCTTAACCTAACACCAATGCTAACCTAACATTAACACTGACTCTAAGCCTAACCCAAACCTAACACATGCACTTACCATGACCGTGACTCTAAGCAAACCACAATCTAATGCTAAGAATAACACTAACACAAACTCAAACCCAAAACCTGACATTATCACCAACCGTAACGCTAACACTAAGCAATCCCTATTCTGAACGCTCCTCCTAACCATAACAATAACCATAACCATAACACTAACACTAACACGAATATTAACCCTAATCCTACGTATATCATAAGCCTAACCTAAACCTATTCCAATCCATAAAACTAACCCTAACCATAACACTAACTCTAAACATAGTGCTAACACAAACACTAAACAGAACACTCATTCTAACCACTAACCCTAATGATAACATTAACACTAACTAAACTATAAACCCCACTTTAACTCTGAAAGAAAAACCTGAAACCTAACATTAACGCTAAAGTACCACACACCCAAAACCAACGATAACGTTAACCCTAACCCTAAGCCTAACTTAAACTTAACACTAACACTAACACTAATAATATACATAATACTAACCTAACCCTAACACAAAGCGTAACCGTATCACTTGCCCTGACCATACAACAAAAACTAATGCAAATTCTAACCGTAACCCGAAACCCACTAACAAACGCTACCCCTAACACTGACTGTAACACTGTCATAAACCTCACACTAACCCTAGCACGAAGCCTAACCCTAACCTTAACCCTAACCCAAATGCTAAAGTAACGCTCACCATAATGCTAAACCTAACCCTAACCATAAAACTCGCCATAAACCTAACAGAAAGTGAAACCATGGCGCTAAACCCAACCCTACACCTACCACTAACCCTAACGCTTACCATAATCATAAGCACTAACCCTAACCCTAAAACTAACAGTAAAATCTAGACATACCACTATCACTTAAACAGACCCTGAACTATCCATTCCCCTAGCATTAACAGCATCAATATACGTAATGCACACTAAAGCAAAACACTAACTCTAACCCTAACCTAAATTAACATTAACACTAACATCAACCTGAAAGTTAACCTAACAAAAACTGTAAACCTAACCCTAACCTAACTCTAACCCTAAACATAGCAATAATGCTACCACTAACTAAATGTATCGCACAGCCAAACCCAACAATAAACCTAAAACTGACACGAACGTTAACCTAACACCAACCCTAACCTAACGTTAACTTGAAGATAACCCTAAGCATAACCATAAACTAAGACAAACACTAACACAAACCGTGACTCTAACCAAATCTAACGTGAATCCAACGTAATCTAACACTATGACTAACACTAACACAACTCAAACCCTACACCTCACATAATCACCAACCTTAAAGCTACCCTAACAATCCCTAATCTGAACCCTCCACCTAACCGTAACACTAACCATAACCATAACACTAACCCTAACACAAATATTAAGACTAAAGCTAAGCATAACATAACCTTAACCTAAACCTATTCCAATCCATGACACTAACCCTAACCTAAAGTTACATTAACCCTAACATTACCCCTGAAACTTAACCCTAACATAAACACTAACCCCAACCCTAAGCTAATCCTAACACTAAAAGTAACCATAATATTACAACTAACTAAATGTAACACCAGGCAAAACCCAACACGAAAACTAAAACTAACCCAAACCTTAACCTAACACCAATGCTAACCTAACATTAACACTGACACTAAGCCTAACCCAAACCTAACACATGCACTTACCATAACCGTGACTCTAAGCAAACCACAATCTAATGCTAACACTAACACAAACTCAAACCCAAAACCTCACATTATCAAAAACCCTAACGCTAACACTAAGCAATCCCTATTCTGAACCCTCCTCCTAACCATAACAATAACCATAACCATAACACTGACGCTACCACGAATATTAACCCTAATCCTACACATATCATAAGCCTAACCTAAACCTATTCCAATCCATAAAACTAACCCTAACCATAACACTAACTCTAAACATAGTGCTAACACAAACACTAAACAGAACACTCATTCTAACCACTAACCCTAACGATAAGATTAACACCAAGTAAACTATAAACCCCACTTAAACTCTAAAAAAAAACCTGAAACATAACATTAACGCTAAAGTAACACACACCCAAAACCAACGATAACCTTAACCCTAACCCTAAGCCTAACCTAAACTTAACACTAACACTAACACTAATAATAAACGTAATACTAACCTAACCCTAACACAAAGCGTAACCGTACCACTTCACTGACCATACGACAAAAACTAATGCAAACTCTAACCGTAACCCTAAACCCACTAACAAACGCTACCCCTAACACTGACTGTAACCCTGTCATAACCCTCACACTAACCCTAGCACGAAGCCTAACCCTAACGATAACCCTAACCCAAATCCTAAAGTAACGCTCACCATAATGCTCAACCTAACCCTAACCATAAAACTAGCCATAAACCTAACAGAAAGTGAAACCACGGCGTTAAACCCAACCCTACACCTACCACTAAGACTAACAGTTACCATAATCATAACCACTAACCCTAACCCTAAAACTAACAGTAAAATCTAGACATACCACTATCACTGAAAATGACCCTGAGCTATCCATTCCCCTAGCATTAACAGCATCATTATAGGTAATTCACACTAAACAAAACACTAACACTAACCCTAACCTAAACTAACATTAACACTAACATCAACCAGAAAGTTAACCCTAACAAAAACTGTAAACCTAACCCTAACCTAACTCTAACCCTAAACATAACAATAATGCTCCCACTAAGTAAATGTATCGCACAGCTAAAACCCAACACTAAACCGAAAACTGACACGAACGTTAACCTAATACTAACCCTAACCTAACGCTAACCTGACGATAAACCTAAGCATAACCATAAACTAAGAAAAACACTAACCCAAACCGTGACTCTAACGAAATATAACGTGACTCTAAAGTAATCTCACACTATGACTAACACTAACACAACTCAAACCCTAAAACTCACATGATCACCAACCTTAAAGCTAACCCTAATAATCCCTAATCTGAACCCTCCACCTAACCATAACACTAACCATAACCATAACACTAACCCTAACAAAAATATTAAGACTAAAGCTAAGCATAACATAACCTTAACCTAAACCTATTCCAATCCATGACACTAACCCTTACCTAAAGTTACATTATACCTAACATTACCCCTGAAACTTAACCCTAACATAAACACTAACCCCAACCCTAAGCTAATCCTAACCCTAAAAGTAACTATAATATTACAACTAACTGACACGAACGTTAACCTAATACTAACCCTAACCTAACGCTAACCTGACGATAAACCTAAGCATAACCATAAGCTAGTACAAACACTAACCCAATCCGTGACTCTAACCAAACTGTAATCTAACACTAAGACTAACACTAACATAACACAAACCCTAAACCTCACATTATCACCCACGTTAAAGCTAACCCTAACCATCCCTAATCTGAACCCTCCACCTAACCATAACACTAACCATAACCATAATACCATAGCACAGCTACATCCCTGCAGCCCCTCTGGGGTTGTCTTAGCAGCACGTGGCCCCTAATAAGACCCCTCCACTGATTGTCTTGCATTTTGCCATCCATAGTTGCCAAGCATCCACTGCCTGGTGTCCTCACCTGCAATGGCCGCCTTGGGTTGGTAGCTGGAGAAGACCTTGCTGTCTGTCAGATGGGTGAGCATGGCCACTGTGTGTCCAAGCAGGATCCCCATACCAGCATCATCAGCAGCATGAAGAAGTAGAGAACTGACCACAGCTGGGACACTTCCTTGCTTCTAATGGCCTCAGTGTAGACGATAAAGACCAGGCCCATGCCCTGGACAGCCTGCAGATGATTAATAGACACCAGATACTCGTGTGAGTCAGAGGGGACAA
Organism: Phodopus roborovskii; assembly: GCF_943737965.1. NCBI lineage: Eukaryota > Metazoa > Chordata > Mammalia > Rodentia > Cricetidae > Phodopus > Phodopus roborovskii. The sequence continues at coordinate 92,005 of NW_026125776.1, read as the reverse complement.
GAGTGGAACACCATAGTTCGGACGTGGAAGGTCTCTCCTCCATGTGTTGCTGCACACTTCCAGGTGTGTAACTGTAACACCAAAAATAAAAACCCAGATACAGATATTGGGGTTCAAGCATCAAGCTGAAGGTCAGAGCAGCAAAGCAGCCAAGACACTAGCCCTTACTTCTACCTCAGTCTAAAAGGGGTGATCCTGTCCCTGCAAGATCTCTAGCAAACCTCAGAATGCTGCCTCTCCTCAGGGTGCCTACAGACCAAATCTCACAATGCAGCCTGAGACATTGGGTTTCTGTTTTTTATATGCCTCTCTAGAGCTGGGATTAAAGGCATGAGCTCTGGTAATCTTATAGACTGATTCACTCTAGTGTATCCCTGGGGGGTTTCAAACTCACAGAAATCCACCCAAAGCGTGTGCCACCACTGCCTGGCTAGCTGGTATGGATGCTGGGATTAAAGGTATGTGTCACCTTTGGCTGATTGCAATAGCTTTTGACTGGCTTTGCTTTTTGAATCCTCGGGCAAGCTTTGACAAATCATACATAATATATCACCACATATAAATTTGTGGACTTTCAGAGCTGGGCTCTCACTGGAGATAGTAGACCATTGGGTGAGTGCCTTGAAGTTTTGTAGCACGCTGTCAATTCCTGTCTGTTCTTGGCTTCCTTGCCCATCAATAGTTAGAGTCTTAGGCTCATGAGTCTATTGTCATGAATTGTACAATCCTTCTCCACCATGATAGATTGTACCTCTCACTCAGGAGAGCAAAATAAGTACCTCCCTCATGACCGCGTTAGGTATTTGGTTATAGCAACACAATTTTTTATTGAACGATACATAAATGTAAATAAGCTCAGTGGAGTAAGCACAGTGGGAATAGTAGGCTTCAGAAACAGATAAGTATAACATGACTCTGAGATTTTTAACTGAATATTAGATATCACACAACAATTATTTCACTATTATTAGCAGGAGCCATCAATTCTAAACAATGTCCGTGTTAAAATACTTCCTATTGGGGTACTCTGATCTCACTTTCCTGCCCATGACTACCACCGAAAGCAATACATCAAAGACAATTGGAATCAATGACTTAGAAACAACAATAATGTTTTCAATGATTAACATAATTATTGGTTTAAATGGTCACTGTAATGTTAATATTGGATTAGTTATGGCTGAAGAGAGAAGGAGTAGACAGGGAGTTATTTCTCATGGTAATTCTATTCAATCAAATGTAGTTCGACTGAAATATGCAAAAATTAGACTAATGGTGTCTGTATACACTGTGAACCTTATTCTATCTTGATGTGTAATGGACTTCAATCGTAGAACAAGCTGCTGAACCTCAGATAATCACATCAGCTAGCCTGTGCGTGCCAGGTAGCCAACTGCTTGAAACAAGGTTCAAAAAAGCAAATACAAGTTTTACCCAACGAGCACTCTGTATACATCATTGCCATTTTCTTTTTAAAATTTTATTTCATATGTATTGGTGTTTTGCTTACATGCATGTGTGTGTGTGTGCGCGCGCGTGCGTGTGTGTTTGTGTGTGTTTGTGTATGTGTGTGAGACAGACCGACAGAGAGAGAGACACACACACACACACAGAGAGAGAGAGAGAGAGAGAGAGAGAGAGAGAGAGAGAGAGAGAGAGAATCCTCTGAAGGTTGAGTTAAAGGTAGCTGTAGCATGCCTTGTGGGTGCTGAGAATAGAACCCATGTCCTCTGGAAAAGCAGCTAGTTTTCTGAACCACTGAGCCTCATGTCCACTTTCTGTACATTATTTTCTTTTCTTGTGGTATCCTGCACATGTTAGGGTAGAACATGTTTAATTTCATTTTGCCCAGTATGTTTTCTAACTATAGAGTCAAGCCAATTAAGGTCTATGAGAGTAATTCTGTCTTACCTGTCTCTCTCCATGCCCTCCTCCTCCCTCCACCCCCTCCCCTTTGGAGTTAGCTGGCTGAGGCAGAGCAAGGAGACTTTTGTTACTGACAGCCACTAGGTGGTGCTGTTGCCTCCTGAATGAGCCAAAGCTTCCTCCTGTCTGCTGTTTGGGTCACCAGCAGAAGTACAAGATTCCCTGAGTTCCTACCTCCTCCCCATTGCTTTACATCACTTCTAGTATATATCTGTGTCCCTTCTTCAGTCACCCCAAGAGCTGAGGTCCTGGCCTCTCTTTGACTTTATTCTAATCTGAAACATCCACTTCCTGGCCTGTCCCGTTCTCCCTGAAAACTGGCATTTTTTACTAGATGACCATTTAAACTTCTTAACCTTGGTGATACAGAAACTGGTCACCATATCTTTTAAAGCTTGAAAATGTCATAAGCTGAGGGAGTGCATAAGAGTAGAGGATAAAATAAGTCAGTTTGGAAATGCCACAAATTATAAGCCTTTTCTTTGGTTCACAAACCTTTTCATGGCTGAATACTTGCGAGGGTTGTGGGAAAGGGGGGAGCCACCATTCTCAATACCTAACTTACTGGAGATGACTCAGTATGTCATGGGACCCTGGCTCTTCTTCAAGAGACAGTGGGGAGTGTTTCTCAATGGACAGCCTGCCGTTTAGAGCGTCATGGCTGGTTTTTACCTAAACCAAAACCATCAGAAAAATCTAAGGTAGAGGAAGGCATGGCACAGCTCTTTGACCCAGATCACACCCAAACAACCTCTGAATCCCCTTATATGACCTCACTCAACAGGGCTGGGTGAGTGGAGGGCATGAGTTTCCCCAGGGTTCCTTGTTGCAGCTGATGCTGCTGCTGGTGCTTGGCAGAAAATTGGAAATCCAAACACCCCACCAGTGGTTCTCAGCATGTAGTCCCAGAACACCAAGGAATGTGAGATGTTGGACTTCAACCCAGGCCCCCTCGCTTAAAACATCTTCAGGCACTCGTCCAGTTTTCACAAGATACCCCTATGATATGATAACGCCCAGGCTTGGAGGCTGCCCTAATTAGGAATATCGGCCCCAGAAATATATCCCATCACCGGGGAGGTAAAACATATCCCAGTGCTGGCCAGGGCAACAAGGTAAAAAAACTGACACGTCCATGGGCTGTCTTTTCAAACTAGACTCCAGTCAGGTTTCTTGAAAAGCTCTGATGGTGGAAGATCACAGAATCTAATCCTGGAGACTGAGTCCCATCCCAGAAAGCCACAAATAGAGCAGGGCTAGCAGGCAAACACACCACGATACAACATGGGAAAGGAAAAAAAAAAAAAAGGAAACGTTTAGAAAAAGAAACTGTTGGATACAGGTAAACTGAGGAAGTAAGTGATAGCTGAGATCAGATGGCAGAGACTAAACTGCCAGTTCTGGTATCTAAAACTGAAATGCGCATAGAGGAAAGATGATTTTCTTCTGGATGGTTCCCTACAGATTCTCTGCCCTCTATAGCAGGCAGGTTCTGGAGTCTCCTTACCTCTTTAGCCCATACACTTAGCACACAGCTAGGATCTCCACCACCATGCGGAGCAGCAGGGACAGCGTGCCTGCAGCGTCATTGAAGATGTCAAACCAGTATTTCCCAGCCTCTATGGTGAACTCTATGCCGATGGCACAGTTGATGTGGCACACTTGACCAGGAGCACCAGATTGCAGCTCATCTCTCTGAGACTCCCTGAGTCATCCCACATTAGATGTCAACAAGAGCCATAGATACCTAGGTTTGCTGTGGAGGGCGAGTCCCCACATCAGCTTTAAGGGCTGCTTTGCAGGGGATTTCATAGCAGGAAAACAACAACAGTTAGGTTGTTGCACTTTAGGGGACATCATAATGGCTGAAAGTCTAGGAATGCTGAACATACCAAAACATAGACCTTGAGACTGTGAGAATTGGACTGAAATGTGGTGTGGGGTCCTAGAGGAGGATTGGTTTGGGAGGAAATTACAATTTACATAGCTGCTATCACTTGCTTGGGTCTGGTCATCAACCTTAGCAGATTAAGCCTCCAAAGTAGTAATCAGGGATCCCTTGTGTACCGGGATGTCAGGGCTTAGTGTTTTCTGATATCTCCCTGTAGTACAACATGGCAGAGTCAATATTTGACTCTTTCCAGGTTTTCGTCTGACTTCCCAAGGCTTTGCATGGTGACTCTGAATTCATAGTAGCCCTTCCCACTGCCATACCATATTATGTCAAACACCGGGTTGCTCCCTCAGGAGATGATTAAGTGCTGGATTGAGAGCTACATGCATTTGTACAGTGGACCACAGTATCCCAATTTATGAAAAAAAATACCAAGTGCTATCAAGCTTCGAGGAACGGGGAAGAGGATACTTCCCACATGATAACTAGGACATGTGATCAGAAGTGACATTATCTATCATGGACATAGTGCCATCAGAGGCACATGAGGGCTTTCATGATCCTGGCTGGGTGGCAAGGTGGTGAAATAAAAAATGGGTCTCTGTGGTGCATATTGCATGTGCATACAGCTCCTAGAAAAACTGATCCAAGTGGAGCTGAGTATCACCATTGCAGGAGCACAGCTACATCCCTGCAGCCCCTCTGGGGTTGTCTTAGCAGCACGTGGCCCCTAATAAGACCCCTCCACTGATTGTCTTGCATTTTGCCATCCATAGTTGCCCAGCCTCCACTGCCTGGTGTCCTCACCTGCAATGGCCGCCTTGGGTTGGTAGCTGGAGAAGACCTTGCTGTCTGTCAGATGGGTGAGCATGGCCACTGTGTGTCCAAGCAGGATCCCCATACCCAGCATCATCAGCAGCATGAAGAAGTAGAGAACTGACCACAGCTGGGACACTTCCATGCTTCCAATGGCCTCAGTGTAGACGATAAAGACCAGGCCCATGCCCTGGACAGCCTGCAGATGATTAATAGACACCAGATACTCGTGTGAGTCAGAGGGGACAAGAGTGGAACACCATAGTTCGGACGTGGAAGGTCTCTCCTCCATGTGTTGCTGCACACTTCCAGGTGTGTAACTGTAACACCAAAAATAAAAACCCAGATACAGATATTGGGGTTCAAGCATCAAGCTGAAGGTCAGAGCAGCAAAGCAGCCAAGACACTAGCCCTTACTTCTACCTCAGTCTAAAAGGTGGTGATCCTGTCCCTGCAAGATCTCTAGCAAACCTCAGAATGCTGCCTCTCCTCAGGGTGCCTAGAGACCAAATCTGACATTGGGTTTCTGTTTTTTATATGCCTCTCTAGAGCTGGGATTAAAGGCATGAGCTCTGGTAATCTTATAGACTGATTCACTCTAGTGTATCCCTGGGAGGTTTCAAACTCACAGAAATCCACCCAAAGCGTGTGCCACCACTGCCTGGCTAGCTGGTATGGATGCTGGGATTAAAGGTATGTGTCACCTTTGCCTGATTGCAATAGCTTGTGACTGGCTTTGGTTTTTGAATCCTCGGGCAAGCTTTGACAAATCATACATAATATATCACCACATATAAATTTGTGGACTTTCAGAGCTGGGCTCTAACTGGAGATAGTAGACCATTGGGTGAGTGCCTTGAAGTTTTGTAGCCTGCTGTCACTTCCTGTCTGTTCTTGGCTTCCTTGCCCATCAATAGTTAGAGTCTTAGGCTCATGAGTCTATTGTCATGATTTGTACAATTCTTCTCCACCTTGATAGATTGTACCTCTCACTCAGGAGAGTATAATAAGTATCTCCCTGATGACCGTGTTAGGTATTTGGATATAGCAACACAATTTTCTATTGCCTGATATAGAAATGTAAATAAGCTCAGTTGAGTAAGCACAGTGGGAATAGTAGGCTTCAGAAGCAGATAACATGACACTGAAATTATTAACTGAATTTTAGATATCACACAACAATTACTTCACTATTATTTGCAGGAGCCATCCATTCTAAACAATTTTAGTGTTAAAATACTCCCTATTGGGGTACTCTGATCTTACTTTCCTGCCCATGAATACCACCGAAAGCCACACATCAAAGACATTTGGTTATCAATGACTTAGAATAAACAATAGTGTTTTCAATGATTAACATAATTTTTGGTTTAAATGGTCACTGTAAAGTTAATATTGTGGATTATATATGGCTGAAGAAAGAAGGATTGGACAGGGAGTTATTTCTCATGGTAATTCTATTCAATCAAATATAGTTTGACTGAAAGATGCACTTTAATTGGACTAATGGTGTCTGTATACATTGTGAACCTTAAACTATCTTAATGTGTGTGGGGTCCTAGATAAGGATTGGTTTGTGAGGAAACGACAATTTACATAGGTGCTAGCACATGCCAAGTTCTGGTCTTGTACCTTACCATATTAAGCTTCCAAGGTAATAGTCAGGGATCCCTTGTATACCTGAATGCCAGGGCTTAGTGTTGTCTGATATTTCCCTGTAGTACAACATGGCAGGACTTCTGGGCTGAGAGAAAAACTCAGGGGAACGAATCCAGGCCTGGACCCATGCCAAGAAGACAAGGTGGGAGCTGAGAATACTGAATAATATACAATAGGCTAATAGACATTTGTTAAGTTATAGGAAATCATTGGGAACAAGGTTAAGTTAAAGGCCAATCATTCATAATTTGGAAATGTCTGTGTCATTATTAGGGGACAGATTGTTCCAAAAAATCTGACAAGAAAGTCAGTATCCAACTACATATTAGCACTGGAAAAGTGAAGAGAGATCTGTAAGTCTCAGTGGCAGAAAAGTCTACCTTCTTAAATGTGAAATTGATAAATAAGATGGACAATTAGAATTGAATTGACTTTGACACGTGATCCCTCTATTGCTCTGTCTCTGTCTATCTCTGCTTCTGTCTCTCTCTTCCCGGAACATACACACACACATACACCCACACACACAAACACACACAGTAAACAAACATATATATTCCATGAAAATTTTATATTGTTAACATAAATAAGCATTAGTTTAGTTAAAATGGCTAGTGCTATGCATTCAGAGACATTAATTAATTTTTATTACATTTCTAATTCACACAAAATTGGGGTAGATTTTGTTTCTAAATTAAAAAGTAGTAAATTATGGGCTATAATTAAGGGTTAATGGCTAGTGTCTAGAATTCCTGATACTACGAGATTTAAGTTCAGCCTCTATTACCAACAAAGCAAAATAGGGCCTGAGTAGGTATCTCATTCAATAAAGTACAAACACGAAGGACCTGAGATCAAGCAAAATGCTAAATCTAGAAGGGGATGATTAAATGTTAAACTTGTGGGACATTTGATCATTATGTGAAAATAGGGTGCTTTTTACCTTGCCTGCCTAAGGCACTTAATTGGTTTAATAAAAAGTTAAACGGCCAATTGCTCAAAAGGAATGGTTAGGCAGGATTGCTGGGCTGAGAGAAAAACTCAGGGGAACGAATCCAGGCCTGGACCCATGCCAAGAAGACAAGGTGGGAGCTGAGAATACTGAATAATATACAATAGGCTAATAGACATTTGTTAAGTTATAGGAAATCGTTGGGAACAAGGTTAAGTTAAAGGCCAATCATTCATAATTTAGAAATGTCTGTGTCATTATTTGGGGATGGATTGTTCCAAGAAAATCTGACAAGAAAGTCCAACTACATGTTAGCACTGGATAGGTGAGAGAGATCCGTAAGTCTCAGTGGCAGAAAAGTCTACTTTCATAAATGTGAACATGATAAATAAGATGGACAATTGGAATTTAATTGACGTTGACACGTGATCTCTCTATTGCTCTCTCTGTCTATCTCTGCTTCTGTCTCTCTCTCCCTGTAACACACACACACACACACACACACACACACACACACAACCCCCCACACACAGTAAACAGATATATTCCATATTGTATTATGGTTGGTTGTCTTCACCTATTCTATCCCTGTATGTGCCTTTTCTGTTTGTTTACTCGAGAAAGGGTTTCCCTGTGTAGCCCTGCCTGTCCCCAATCTCACTCTGTGTACAAGGCTGGTCAAAAACTGAAGTGATGCCTACCTCAGCATCCCTTAGTACAAACTGGCTCCTTATTTAGAATTAAGGCAAAAGCTGTCAGGTTTTTCAAATTGATAAATACAAGTACATAATCTAAATACACATTACCTGCAAAAGCAACATATGTAGTGCCACAAAACTCTGCAATGACACAGAAAATACACTTTGAAATTCACACACTCCATCTTTTTCAAAACTTGAATCAGAAGTTAGTTCAAATTTTTTCATACACAATATGATTTGTCTATTAATATTGACAAACTGTTCTTTCCTAAATTCTTAAAACAATCAAAATTATTATGAGATACATAAAATCCAATGAAATTTTATGGGGGAATGAATGCAGCAGCATACCTTTGTTTGCCTCAAAGTTGCCATATGTTGTTGGAACAGGTTCAGCTTCTCTATGATGGGGTCAGAGGTGATATGCACATCATACATAGGCCTATGAAGAAGTTTACATAGTTCCTCATATTGTTATAAGTGCAGTTTATGTTTATGAATTCTCTCTTTTTTTACATTTTTTGAGAAAATCTACTCGAGTGTACAATTCTTTTCTAGTTAATGGAGACTTGTCTCTTTCTTTTTTTATGATACCAGATATGATTATAGTAAGGTGCAAGGATGGTAATGGAGCTACAAAATAATAAGAATGCCAAATGGTTAAATGAACATACAAGGCAGATTAAGCCTCGGGTGGTGGCACAATTTTTTAAATGTAGCACTTGGGAGACAGGAGGGCAGTGGTTATCTGTGAGTTGGAGACCACCCTTGAATACAAACTATGGGCTAAGATGGGCAGGGCTATTACACAGAGATAAACTGCCAAAAATGTAGATTATGCCAAACAAAAAAAAAAAAAATGAAAAAAGGATCACTTAATACTTCTAGCAAGAAAGAACAATTATGACTTTGTTTCGTGCTTGACTTCTGCTATGTGGCAAAGAAATACCTCAGGGTCCTGATACTCCAACCTCACGTTCAGGTTATGATTATAGGTATCAGTCACCATGCTCAACTTCCGATTATAATTCCTACTGTAGTAAAATATCCTTGATTTATAGCCCTGCGTGTAATATCTTTGGTAGTAAATAAGATTGCTCCAATTTATACTGTAGTAAAACACCCCTGAATTATTGCCCTGCTCCAAGTTAACAACAATCTTAATGAAATTCCATTCCCAAAAATTGGACAAAACAATATGTACTCAGCAGAATCTGTATTGCAAGTATAAACACAGCCAGTTTTTTACTTTCAATATAGTACTCAAATTACACAATACTTACACTAATATTCCCATGATCACCTCTTTGCCCATTAGTATAAATACAGTAGATCCTGCCCCTTTCCTAGTGGATAAAGAAGGCATTAGAGTGAGTATTATTTATATATTGTAAAAATATAGTTTCACTAATCATTCTTTTAAAATTGCCTTAAATTCACGGAAAACAGATGTAATTGTTATACTCCAATGGTTCTCATGTGCCTAAATTCACATGAGTGAAATTGAGTGTTTAAGAACAAAAAAAAAAAAAAAAAAAAAAATTTTTTTATGTAGCAAATCCACATCATTTATATTGACTTAAGGAAATGCTCTAATATCATGGTCTTCTAGAAGGATCAATTATCCTTACCTTTGAAAGGCAGTCTGACTGCTAGTGTTATTCCATCTACAGACATGGGTGGTATGCTTCTACTTTAATAGTAATTGGAATATGAGATACTTCAACATTATCACTCAACTCTCCCTGGTGTCCCATATTTTCAGAACCATTCTGGATGGCTGAGTGGTGTACAGCTTTGATCATTAAAAGAGCCACAAAGTTTTAAGTTTGTCTGGTAACAACTATTTGTTTATCACCTCATATACTCGGCTTTTATGTTCCCAATTTTTCTGTGGTGGTGGATGGTAGCTCAGACATATATATGAAGAATGAATGGAGGACAGAAATCAGGTTTGGGGTGATACTGTCTACCTGGTTGTTTGATATAAAGCCTAACTTACGAGACTATGAGATTCTTTCCTACATGTATTTAAGTGTTTTACTTGTGAACCTGGTGACCACTGAAGTCACAAGTCAGTGCTGGATTCCCTGGAATAGAAGATCAGGACAGTTGTAGTCCACCACATGGGCTGGAAACTGAAACCTGCTCCTATGCAATAGCAGAAAATGCTTGCAACTGCTCAACCTATCTTCAGCTGCTGTCTTATTTTTGGTATTTTGGAGATGAAGTTTCTCATTCCACGTATCTCTGCCTCTCAATGTTGAAGTTAGAAGTACATGCAACCATTATGTTTTTTCACTCGAGACAAGGTTCCTATATGATGCCCTGGCTGTCTTGAAACTTACTCTGTAGAACAGGCTGACCTTTGGAGATCCTTCTGCCTCTGCCTCTGCCTCCAAAGTACTGGTGTTAAAGGCATAAACCACAACCCAGCAATCTGGATTAATTTTCAAGAATTGTGAGCATTGACTTGAAGTTTTCATGTCTTTTAGGGAAGTAGTTTATAAATTAATCAATTTATTCAATGTTTCCTTACCCCCTCTTTCAAACAAACACCAATGTCTCCATTTCTCTAAAGTAAAATATTATTATGCTCTGTAAAACAAAACAAAAAAAAATTGTAAGCAGGGTGAATAGGGTTATTGCCTTCCACATTTGTCATATACATCCCTCCTCCAACTAGAATGCTTTCCATTTGCATTGCTAAACTGACAACATATTCCTCTGTCTTAGATACCCACCAGCTTGTGTTGAACATGTCAAAATTTAAGCCTAAATATGTATCATTTTTTACTTTTACAAAAAAGCCCCATGCATTTAGGTAGCTATGTGTAGTTCAAGTTTATATTTGCAGCACTTGGAAGTATGGACAGATGACTGCTAATACCTCCAAGCTGGCCTTGCCTACAAACCAAGTCCTTGCCTCAAAACAAGTAAGTATACATAAAGAAATGAAATGTAACCATCTCATATTTAATTGGTGAAAATTAAAAACCAGTGGGATGGTACATGCCTTGCTCGGTACTCAGAAGCTTGAGACAGGAGTCACAAGTTCAAGGCCAGAAAGTACTGTATTGCTAAGGGCCCATCCTGGAAAAAGAACAAATGAGATAGAAGTGAGCATCTTAGCAAGGCTCAGTACTGAGAACGCCGATGAGTATAACTTTGTGCGGGCCTATGAGTGCTTCCTGCACTGCAGCCATACTTGCCTGGTCTTTGAGATGCTGGAGCAGAACCTATATGACTTCCTGAAGCAGAATAAATTCAGTCCCCTGACCCTAAATGGTGTGGAAAATTTTAAATCTTTTTCATGCCCTGTTACCTGTAGTTCTTCTTCTGATGTATCAGACTGAAGGTCTTCTAAAGCCTGAAATCTATTCACCATTTTTTCTTTGAGTGTCTGAACTTCTTGAATCAAATAACTTTCTAAAGACTTCATTGCATTAGTCAGTTTCTTACTTTCTCCAACTACAAATGATTCCATGTTTTTAATCTTATCATCCTTAGATATTATCTGAATGGCGTGTAAACTGCCTTCCAGAAAGAATGTTCTATCCGCTAGCTTGCCATTATCCTCAGACATGGAAGAGATTCTGTCATCTAGTCTTTCTATCTGATATTCCAGTTTTTTAAACTTATTAGTAGCTTCCTCCGACCAGGAGTGGGCTGTTTCTGCTAGTTTGTTAATGCATTGCATTGTTTCTGTTCTGGTTATTGAGGTATCTGACATTAAATTATACCTTTCAGCTCGCCAATGCCATCTTCAATATTCTGAACCTTTCTTTCTATATTTTCTATGCTTTGAATTCTATCATTTTCAATGTTTCGAATCTTTGTCTCTATGTTTTGAATTCCATCATTTTCAATGTTTCGAATCTTTGTCACTAAGTCTCCCATGGTTTGTACAAGTTCCTTATTGTTTGCTGTAATCTCAAACCATTTCTTTAAGAATATCATGTTAATGATGAAACCCATTGCTATTACAAAATAAAAGTATATATTGGTCCAGTCCTAAGTTTCTTCTGCTAAAATCCCTTCTACATATGAAGTAAAATAATTCCTAAAGTTCTGCATAGTAAAATTATCTGCCATAGTTATGGAACAATTTATCTCAGATTTTATATCAGCTTAAATTGCAAAGGATGTTACAATTACCTTAGGTGTAATTCTGCTGTCCTGGAACTTTGATGCTTTTAGTTGTATTTCTCAGCTTGTGGTAGCTACGCCTGGAGGTGTGTCATCAAATAGTGCCTAGCTGCCCAGGCTCATCTGATCCCGGTTCCTGTAAAAAGTTCTTAACAAACTATGGCAAGCAGAATTTTGTTAAAAGGGGACTTTTGGAGTTACTTGTAACACAAGACGAAACGCGTGCAAGCCGGGCGGGTGCCGCCGGGCGGGTGCCGCCCGAGAGGTTCTGCGCGAATGCAAAGTCCCGTGCGGAAATGGGCAAAAAATGTTAAGCGGTAAGTGCCTTCTCAGGTCTGCTTTAGCGGCAAAGATCTCCTTTGCAGTAAGGAAGAGGCAAATGTCCCAAAGCTGTGGTGAGTCCACCTGGTTAAACCCTGCCCGTTGGGGAAGGTGGGGGAAGGGAGCGGCTTCTGCCGCCTGGGGGCAAAACCCAGGTAAATCCCACTTCTGACACCAGATATTGCGGTAAATAAGGATCAGGATAAACAAATAGGCCAAATAGATGTTTATTCAGGGAGAAATATCTTACAACCTAGACAGATGAACACCAGGAAATTCAACCCGATCCTCTCCTGTCCGAGTCACGCCAGAAAGAGAGCGCCTTCCTGGCCCCCTCCGACCTCCTTCCTCAGGTCACCTCCACCCATCGCTCCACCCCCCAATGGGTGTGGTCAGTGCTACAGAAGGACTACCTCACTACACATACATTAACTTCACTGTCCCTCGCTACCGTCTCGCCAGCAAGAACGATGAGGCACACTCAGGATCCTTCTGCAATAAAGCCTTTATGCATCTTGAGAGGGAAAGCATAAGCTTACAGAGCGGAGACCCCAAGGTTTACAACCTTTGCCTCGGACGTGTCACCTCCTGATTGGCTGCAGCCCTCGGCCCATATGATGCCTCGGGAGAGGCAGAGGCCAAGGGAGGGAAAAATCACCCTGCACCTGTGCACTGACTTGTTTACTCTCAACGCCAGCTGGATGCAGGCGCCATCTTGTAATGGAGAATGCAGGGACAGCTCCCTACATCTCCCCCTTTTTTATTAATTAATGAAAAGGCTTCAAATTTACAAGCAAATAGGTCACCCATATATTGAGGGATAGAGGCAGAGGTTGTACCTTCCCAATCAAACATTAAGACTGTGTATGAGAGTCGCCATTAGGCTGTTAGCTTTACCCAAAGCGCTCTCGACCTGTCCTCTGCCGTTTTTCTGGGAAAGGGAGACTAGTGCAGGCAACACTTATGCAGGACAACATACCTCTCAGAGAGACCTGCATGCCAGGCAACTCCCTGTGCGATGCTTTGCTCAGCATCCCTCATGGGCTGCTCAAGCCTGACACTGTACCCTGTGCAATGAGCTTAGGCTCCGGGCGTGCAAGAGCTGTCTAGCCAGCAGCCTACTGCTTAAGCATAGATAACCAAATATCAGTGGAAGCCCCTTGTTCCAAAGCTGTAAGCACCTGGGTGATAACCACCTTGTCTCTCTTAGTTTGAGCCCTGAGCCTACACACCAGCCAGAGAAGCAACACAAGTCCGCAGCAAATGGCTGCACCAAACAATCCCACCCCCACCCATTCCTTGAAATAGGAAACAGCTGAAGCAATCCACGACAACAGTCCCTCCATCAAGGATAGATCAAGGCACGTGAAGTTTATCTGAATAATGGCGGCTCTCAACTCCCGAAGCATCTGCTCAAACTCAAAGGTCCTATTCTGCAATATGAACCGAGGTTTCAGGGGGTCTGGCTTGATCAAACCACATTAGTCTGGAAGGAATCCACAGCTTTTTATTTCCTGTTGAAACAAAAATAGAAATCCTTTTTCCCAGTAACTTGTCCTTGAACTTAAATTTTGGAGTCAAAGCATTTTTAAAATATATCAATTGAATTAATCCAGCAGCATTTCCTTTATCAGTTGTTATTTTCTCGGCAATCAAACAATGAATGCAGAGACAACACAATAGCATACTGTAACCAGATTCTCTCTGAGCTTTTCATCTTTACATGGCTTTATTATTACTCTGTTTCTTTTACTTCTATTGTTTCATTTTTTGAGACAGGGTTTCTCTGTGTAACTCTTATCTGTCCTGGAATTCACTCTGCATACCAGGTTTACTTTGAACTCACAAGAGATTTGCTTGCTTCTGTCTCCCAAGTGCTGGAATTAAAGGCATGTGCCACCACACCCAGCTTAGACAAATTAACTGCTTTGGTTTCTGACAAATACACTCCCTTGTCATTAGAATCACCGGGAGGGCCTTTTTAACTTTTTTTTGGGGGGGGGGGGACTGGTTCTTTCCTGCACGCGCCCAACCTCTCATTATGCTCGGGTTCTGACTTGCTATCCTGGACCTCTTACCAAGGCCCAGAAAAGACCTACCTCTCCCAGCACGTCTGCCAGCAGTTCTGAATCCTCCTTGTAGTCAAGGGGTCTCCGATGGGCTGACGATGATGAGGTCTCAGTTCCCGGGTTTCGGCAACAGAAGTCCTGTCGCCACCAAGAATGATGCAGCACACTCAGGATCCTTCTGCAGTAAAGCTTGAATGCATCTTGAGAGGGAGAGCATAAGCTTACAAAACAGAGACCCCAAATATCCAAAACCCAACACTTATATAGGTTTATAACCTTCGCCTCGGACGTGTCACCTCCTGATTGGCTGCAGCTCATCGGCCCATTATGACGCCACGGGAGAGGCAGAGGCCAAGGGAGGGAAAAATCACCCTGCACCTGCTCACTGACTTGTTTACTCTCAACGCCAGCGGGATGCAGGCGCCATCTTGTAATGGAGAATGCAGGGACGGCTCCCTACACTTCACCACAGTTGAAAAGGAGAAAATCATATCTTACCGGTCTGGTGTGCTTCTGTTGCTGTGCTAAAACACGGACCACACACTATGCAGGCCACAAAGGGGCTTACTTAGCTTATGCTCCAGGTCACTGTCCCTAAAGAAAATTATAGCAGCGACTCAAGCAGGACAGTGGGAAGAAAATGTGGAGGAATGCAGGTGTCAGCTCATCTCTGGCTTTCTCACTTGCTCACAGTAAAGCTTAGAAAGTCCCCTTTGTTTACAGCTAGCCCCTTGCACATGGACAGTTATAACAGCATAACTGCTGCCCATGTACAGGTTTACAGATTTTTTTCTTTTCTTTTGCCAGCTACAAGGCCTGTGTTAAGGCCAAGAGCTCAGCTTCTCATGCTGAGTTTCCTTCTGGCAGGCTGCTGGCTCAAACTCTGCAGGTTTCATTCACATCCTTGTCCCAGTCCTTTCTTTACCTTTCACAAGGTTCCCATCAGTGAACCAAGTTAGTGTTTCCATGGCCAGAGGGAAGACTGTAAGGTCTTTGCAATCTCCTGTCTCTTTAATCAGCAGGTGATGACAGTCCCAAATTACTTGTTCTTCAGTCTTCTCAGGCAGAAGAGTGGCAGGTAGTGCATCAGTGATTCATGTGGGCATTGGACATCCATTGTTCTGTGGGCTGCCGGACAATGCTCTCCTGCTCACCAGTGCATGGGGGCTATTGTAGTTACTTTCTGCCCCTAAGTTAACATGTCAGAGTCTTTGACCAGTACAGCCATGGAAGCCATAGCTTTTAGACAGCCAGAGCATCCACTGCCTATAGGATCAAGCTCCTTCCCTGTTTATCGGTTACTGATGGCTGTTCAGAGTCAAAACAAATCCAGGCTCCTACATTTGACAGGATGTCTCTTTTTAACAGAAGGTAAGGGCATCCTGGGATATCTAGGAACAAGTGATATATCCCACCTGCATCAAGGATCACTGCCACCTGTATCCAGGCAACTCCCATATCCTGCTAGTGGGCACTCAACTCCACTGTCCTATCTGGCACAGGTATGGGAAACACCACCCTATCCAAGCCCATGGCATAGGGGATACAGGCAAACAGGAACTACAGCTGGTTGCCTCACTGAGGCCATGCCTTCTCCATTTCCTGAGCTGACTCTCAGTCAGTTCCTGGTGTCTGGCCACTGCTGGCCTGCCTTTTAATTGCTAATCTCATTAACACCTGACAGAGGCCTTAAGGGGAGACCCACCCTGCTGTGCCTCTGCAGGTAGGCAGCCCTCTTTGGCAAAGGGAATGAATCACATTTCCTCAGCCTCATTTTGGATTCATCCATGCCAATACTTATATATCAAGCACCACTGTGCAACAGGAAAACACAGCTCTCTCACGCTAGAGCTGACATTCAGATGGCAGGAATATTTAAGTGCTAAGGGATGCCTTGTTCTTGCCTTCTTTTGATCTACTGGGGCACTTTGGATTGGTACACACCACCTAGTTCACCTAAATAGGAGATGAGGGAAGAATTTAAAGGGATAAGTAATTGAACCTGATAGACAGGGACTGTGGGCTCTACAGAGGTGAGATGACTTTTGCACAGAGAGGTTGAGTTTGGAGGCTCAGCAGCAGAGCACTTCCCTAGCACCTGTGAGGCCCTCAGTTTGACCCTAAGCTTCTCCATCTCCTTGGCCTCTTCCTCGCCCATGCCTAATTCCACTCTAATGCTGATGGATATTTGTGTTGTTCCAGTTTGTGGCTACTATGAACAGAACTAGTGTGCACCTTCTAGCATGTTCCTCTTTCTCTCTTATTCTCCTCCCCCACCCCCTCTGTCTCTCTGTGTATGTGTTTCAAACAAGCATTTATTGGGAGCAGGTCCCATAGCAGGAGTGGAAGTCAGAGACAAATTGAAGGAGCCAGGCAAGTGACCTTACATTTTCACTGGCCCTGCCATTAAGTTTTTACATTTTTGTGTAGACTTATGCCTGTGCACTGATGGTTCCATTTGCCTGTTGATTTCCCTGACAACTGAAAAGTCTGCAACCTTTCCACTTGCTCAAAAGAGCCCGCGGATTCTGAAATGTCTGCCTGAGCCCTTGATCGGTTTTTACTGGGCTGTCTTTTTCTACTGGTTTGCACTTGTTTCCCTACTTTGGCTACAGGCCCTATGTCTGCTTTATATACCAACAGTTTCATTCCTTACTTTGTTGCCTTTCTGGCCCATTTTAAGTGTCTTCTATTGGAGAGAATTCTTAACTTCCAGAAAGTTCAATTTGTGCTGGAGATGTATGTAGCTCAGTGTTTAGAGAGTGCTTGCCTAACATGCATGAGACCCTGGGCTCTATTCCTGGCTCTCCAGAAACTGGGTATGTATGGTGGTGTTTACCTATAATCCCAGTATTTGGGAGGTAGAGGCAGGAAGATCAGAGCTTCAAGGTCATCCCCAGCTACACAGCTACAAAGCAAGTTCAAGGCTAGCCTGCTTTTGGAGACGCTATCTCAAAAAGTAACCAAGTAAGCAGAAAGATGAGAGATTGGTTTCCAGACTCCACAGGGTGAGCTTACTACCACATGTAACTCCAGGTGCTGTAGGGGTTCTGATGGCTTTTTTTTTTTTTTTTTTTTTTTTTTTGGAGGGCACCTATATGTGCTTGTACAAACACACAGTCATATACATATAAAAGAAAAATAAATATTAAAAACAAACTAATCTATCAATATTTTAAAAAGGTTGCCTTCATGACCTTTTTTTCCTTCATGTCTTACTTTACACAGCCTTTTCCTACCAGGATAGTAGTAGATGTCTTTAATTCTAGCACTTGAGAGACCAGAGAATCTGTGATTTCGAGATCAGCCTGGTTGAACATAGTGATTACACACAGATCCTGTCTCAAAAAAACAAAAACAAAACCAAAAAAAACCCAAACAACAACAAAAGTCCCAACTTCTTGCTTCTCAAGTCCAAGGTCATGAAGCTATTTCTGAGGAGTCAAACCCATAGCAAAGCTAATCTCAGCAGTGATTGAGTTACTGCCTAGAAAGTGCCCTTCACTGAACCTGGATTTCAAGGATTCTGCTAGGCTGTCTGGTTAATGCACTGCAGGAGACTCCTGTCTCCATATTGTCCCTCTCCTCTGTATTTGGAGAAATAGTCATGTGCCACTGTCCCTGACCTTTTACCCAATGAGCCATCTCCAGCCACAGCTGTCCAGGTAGAGGGTCTACCTAAGGGTATGATGGTGAATAGTTTGGATCAAACAGCTGTTGCTGCCTCCAGCTATGTACTTATGTTTTGGGTATCACAAATTAGTTCTCCTGTAGGGTTCTTAGCCACATAGTGACATTTAGGAACTGGACACCTCAGAAAGACACCCAGGACAGTTACCATGGGATTTGTTGGTACCATGGTGGCAGTGCCCTTCTTTTAGTCCTTACACCAGGGACCAGACCAGCATCTTGTCTTAGCTGCCTTGGGAAACCATCCTAATATTTGTAGCTCAGTAAGTGATATTCTCTGCCTTTGTGTGTCTGTGATGTGTGTGTGTGTGTGTGTGTGTGTGTGTGTGTGTGTGTAGTATAAAGAATCACCCAGTTCAAGTAAATGCAAAAAAATAGTCAGATCATCACACCACCCTAAACATGAACTTGGTAACTTTTATGTCAGCTGATTCATTGAGTGATGGACTACTACATTTACAAAGAATGTGGTCGTGGGGGACCTCTGCATGGAGAGAATGATGCAGTGTGTGAACATTAATGTTAGACTGACAGATGTATATTCCCTTTTTGCAGAGGAATCTCTCAACTTCTTGTTAATTTCAGAGGAAATAACTCCAATTTTGGCTATTTTGAGCTCTCAACATATCACTGGGTTGGGTTGGGGAGAAGACATTTAGTGGCAAACCACATGTTAAATTCTCACCATGCATGTACAGTGACATGTGTGGCCACAAGACCTTAGCTGATACTAAAGAGTAGCAAATAACTGGAAATGATTTTTAACATTTACTTCTGCTTTAGATAATTTATACAATAACTTAGTCCTCAACATGGACTGTATTTAATGAAACAAATTCTCAAAAGCCCTCCATATGCCCTAACTCGTTACTTAGAGCTCTGTAGAGGACTGGACAGTAGAGCGAATTCAGCTCTTTGAGGTGTTTGTTTCTCTTTCGGGTGGTTTTTAAGGTTTCAGACAAGCTTTAGTGCTCAGAGGAGCCTACTCTGGCTTGTGGGAGAACCCTTTCTTCAGACTTTACTTTCATAGCATCTATGACAATCGCAACACTGAAGTTCATTTATGCACTTTCCTAAAGAGGAGAAGAGGGGGCCATGACTGCATGGGTGTGGGCCAATAAGTGCATCCCGAGATTCTACATTCTTACCTCATTAATATGAAGGCCATTCAGCTTTCAATCATTTGCTAAACTTGGTGATTTCCATTGCTACCTAACTACCCTCTAGAGCTTCTAGTTCCCCACAAGATGAAGTCCAAACTTCTTAGTATGTTTGGAAAGCTTTGAGGAATTTTGTTTTTTTTTAAATTAAGCCCTGAGGAATTTGAGCCTTGCATACCTGGGTTTTAGAAAACAGAGTTTTACCTCTGAAGTCTAAAAATCCACAGCATTTTGCTTCAGGTGAGAAACCTACCTCTAAGGTTGAATAAGACATATCAGCCACAGTCCCAAAGGAACACATAG
The DNA here is from genome assembly GCF_943737965.1 of Phodopus roborovskii. Lineage (NCBI taxonomy): Eukaryota > Metazoa > Chordata > Mammalia > Rodentia > Cricetidae > Phodopus > Phodopus roborovskii. The sequence goes on along the minus strand of NW_026125776.1, from coordinate 72,365 downwards.
GATTCACTTTTCAGAACAAATGCAGCTCTGCAGGGCTTGGGGCACCAAGGGCTGGCTCAGTGGTTAATGCCCTTAGAGGACGCCTGGTTCAATTCCTAGCATCCACATGGTGGTTCACACCTATCTGTAATTCTTTTAACAGGATACCTGATACCCTCTTCTGGGTCCTGAAGGCTCCTTTCATGCAGGAACAAATGCATGCACATTTACTAAATAAAAATTTTGGAAAGTAAAACTGAAACTTTGATACTACTATGTATATGAAGCTATAGTTTTTATTATGTATTTTTAGATAAATATTAAGAATTTAAAAATGGCTCTTCTCCTGTATTTCCTGGGTCATATGTCTCACACTAGGTACTCTGACCTTTTCAGAAGCTGCCCACATCCTTAAAATCTCCAGGATTTTGATATTACGTCCAGGGGAGCCTCACTAAAGTACCTAGTGTACATAGCATCTTCATGTGGAATTTCACTTGCCAAGTGTTCCTCAACACCACAAACTTGCAGCTAAGCCTATTTTTTGTCAAGAAAGAGCCTGGAATTGACTGTTTATCATGACAATCATTTAGCCACTTGTAGCTGGTGGCTTCTGTGTGTGGACTGGGAAGACACAGAACATCCTTGTACAATTTCCACAAGGCAGTCTTGGCCTGGAAGTTCAGTGATAACGCCTGGCATGCAGCATTCCTCTCTATGCTTACTGCAGGAAGCTGTGTGGGATGGAGCCCTACTTTGCATGCTGCACAGATTCCTCAGAAAATGATAGGACTTGCTCCTTGCCTCTGCTTCCTCTTTGGGTGCTGACCAAGGGCATATCAGGGTTCTCCAGAGCTACAGCTCCTCTTCCTCTTCCAGGAAGTTCACATGTATCAAAGGTGACTCCATCCCTTGAGGCAACAAGCACTACAGGATGGGAAACCCATGTGCCTTCTTCAGACCTGGGCTCCTGTTTCACCTTTCTGTCTCTGGGCTCCAGGTTCTGCTATCACACCAAACCCTGATTCTGGCCCTCCGTGTTTTTCCAATGTTTCCCTCTCTGTCTAGACCTCACAGGTAGTCCATCAGTTTACACATCTTGCTCCAACCCACATTTCCCCCATTGCTTCTGCAGTACAATCCCCAAGAGCTCTGTATCCTTTGGCAAGCCCAGGTGCATGATATCAGCACGGCTCTACTCCTTTATTAATCATCTCTGGTAGAGATGTTGACCTATGGCTCTGGGTCACATTATCTATGGGTGCCTCAAATGTTTCTTCCCACATCTCTTATCCCACTGATTGCTTAGCAAAGGTCCCAAATAATTACATAGACTGCTAAGGGGAAACTCTCTTCTATCTGAACGTTACTTTCCTTTCGCCATGGGCTCTCACTCCTTTCCTGGGCTTCAGGAACCCAACACCTACGCTACCACCAACCTAAATGCTCACCCTAACTCTAACCATACCTTAAACTGAACTCTCAATGTCAGAAATACATGACCCTACCTGGATGGCATAGCCCCATATTGGAGAGGGGGTGAATGGAAGGGGAGGTGGTCAGGGTGAATGTAAAGGGGGAGAGATGTAAGAGGGAGTGAGGTTAACGAGTGAGGGGTAGGAATCGACACGTAAAATAAACAATAATAATTTTAAAAAATTCAGTATGTAGGGACTCAGAATGTGCCCAAGAGGATTAGTGGATCTAAAAGAGATCTTGAGGTCTTTAGCTGAGGGAACTCTAGCAGAGGCCCAGTGATGGGTTTAAAGTAATCAGTAGGACGTTTTGTTTCATTTAAAAATTATTTATCATATGTAATATCCTACTTGAATATCTCCTGGTAGAAAATAAGAGGGCAACAATCTCATTGTAGATGGTTGTGAACTACCATCTGGTTGGTGGGAAGTAACTCATATCCTCTGTAAGTACAATCAGTGTGCTTGAACTTTTAGCCATCTTTCCATTTCATTGTTGTGTTTGAAGAAAAGGCCTCATTATGTAATTTTGACCGGCCTGGAATTCATTGAGATTCATGCTTTTGGCTCCTGAGTACTGCTGGACAGGATGTGTAGAAAGGGGAACTCTCCCCCACTGCTTTTGGGAGTTCAAACTTGTACAGCCATTTTCAAGATAGCTATGGCAGTTCCTCAGCAAGATGGGAATTGGTTTACCACAGGACCTGGCAATCCCACTCATAGCCATATACCCAAATTATCCACATTCATGCAACAAAGGAAAGTGTTTAATTATATCTATAGCAGCATTATTTGTAATAGCAAGAAACTAGAAGCTACCCAGATGCCTCTCAACTGAAGAATGGATAAAGAACTTGTGGCACATCTACACAATGGACTACTAATTGACAGAAAAAATGGAATCTGGAAATGCACAGGCAAGTGGATGGCACTTGAAGAAATAATCATGAATGAGGTAACCCAGGCACAAAAAGTAGAACATGGTAGAGAGGGAGAGAACATAAAAGAGCAAGTCATTATTGGTTTGAAGAGAAAATTGAACCTAAAGTTATATCTAGAGACCTACAAGACTGACTCCAACTAACAATCTGAGCAACAGTGGAAAGGCTTCCATTATTGACCTTCCCTGAAAATGAGATCAGCAACTAACTCGAGCGCTACATGGAGCCTTCATCTAGTCTCTGTAGAAAACAGAAGCAAACACCCATAAGTAAACACTGCATCTAACTAGAATCCAGATGCAGAGAGAGAGAGGACAAGATCGAGTTGCAGAAACACGTTGAGACAGCTGACCTGATGAAGGAGGAGCTAATAGGACCCCAGACTGATAGCTGTGAATCCAGCATGGAACTGACTCAGACCCCTGAGATGGGTATCAGCTAGAAGGTCTGAGCTGTCTAATGGAGTTCAGACAGTGGGACCTGGATGTATTCCTGGTGCGCAAAAGGACCTTGAGGACACATTCCCCCAATCCAGGGATACCCCCTAAACCTAGACATAGAAGAGACATTCTAATCAACACTTCAAATGCGCTGTCAGAAATACATGACACCACTTGGATGGCCTAGCCCTATGTGTTGATTGTGGGTGAATAGGATGGCAGGGTGGTCAGGGTGAATGTGAGGGGGCAACAGATGATAAGAGGAAGGGAAGGAATTGAGGGAGATATAGGGAACAAGGATCTACATGTAAAAAATCATGAACTAATTTTAAAAAATATCCGGCATGCATGGACTCAGGATGTTCCCAAGAGGATATGGGGATCTAACAAGTATTAGGCGGTCTTTAGCTGAGGGAACTCTAGCAGAGGCACAGTGATGGGTTTCAAGTAACCAATAGGACATTTTATTTCATTTTTAAAAGTTATTTTGTCATATGTAGTACCCTACTTGAATGTCTGCTGGTAGAAAAGAAGAGGGCAACAGATATGATTGTAGATGGTCGTGAGCTACCATCTGGTTGGTGGGAGTTAACTCATATCCTCTGTAAGTACAGTCAGTGTGCTTCAACTTTTAGTCTTCTGTCTCTTCCATTGTTGTGTTTTTAAGAAAGGGCCTCATTATGTATCTGTGACTGGCCTGGAATTCATTGAGATTCATGCTTTTGGCTCCTGAGTTCTGGGTTCAAAGGCATGAAACACCATGATCATCTCAGGAATAAAATTTTATATTGTTAACATAAATAAGCATTAGTTTAGTTAAAATGGCTAGTGCTATGCATTCTGAGACAATAATTAATTTTTATTACATTTCTTCGTCACACAAAATTGAGGTCAATTTTGTTTCTAAATTAAAAAGTAGTAAATCATGGGCTATAATTAGGGGTTATTGGCTAGTGTCTAGAATTCCTGATACTAAGAGATTTAAGTTCAGCCTCTATTACCAACAAAGCAAAATAGGGCCTGAGTAGGTATCTCAGTCAATAAAGTACAAACACGAAGGACCTGAGATCAAGCAAAATGCTAAATGTAGAAGGGGATGATTAAAAGTTAAACTTGTGGGACATTTGATCATTATGTGAAAATAGGGTGCTTTTTACCTTGCCTGCCTAAGGCCCTTAATTGGTTTAATAAAAAGTTAAACGGCCAATTGCTCAAAAGGAATGGTTAGGCAGGATTGCTGGGCTGAGAGAAAAACTCAGGGGAATGAATCTAGGCCTGGACCCATGCCAGGAAGACAAGGAAGGAGCTGCGAATACAGAATAATAGACAATAGGCTAATAGACATTTGTTAAGGTATAGGAAATTGTTGGGAACAAGGTTAAGTTAAAGGCCAATCATTCATAATTTAGAAATGTCTGTGTCATTATTTGGGGATGGATTGTTCCAAGAAAATCTGACAAGAAAGTCCAACTACATAATAGCACTGGAAAGGTGAGAGAGATCTGTAAGTCTCAGTGGCAGAAAAGTTTACCTTCATAAATGTGAACCTGATAAATAAGATGGACAATTGGAATTGAATTGACTTTGACACGTGATCACTCTATTGCTCTGTCTCTGTCTATCTGTGCTTCTGTCTCTCTCTCCCCATAACATAAACAAACACACCCACACCCACCCCCTGCCACACACACACATACAAACAGTAAACAAACAGTTTTATTCCATATTGTATTATGGTTGGGTGTCTTCACATATTCTGTCCCTTTCTGTTTGTTTACTCGAGAAAGGGTTTCCCTGTGTAGCCCTGCCTGTCCCCAAACTCACTCTGTGTACAAGGCTGGTCAAAAACTGAAGTGATGCCTACCTCAGCATCCCTTAATACAAACTGGCTCCTTATTTAGAATTAAGGCAAAAGCTGTCAGGTTTTTCAAATTGATAAATACAAGTGAGTTGATACTGCATAATCTGAACACATATTACCTGCAAAAGCAACATATGTAGTGCCACAATACTTTGCAATGACACAGAAAATACACTTTGAAATTGACACACTCCATCTTTTTCAATACTTGAATCAGAAGTTAGTTCCAATTTTTCATACACAATATGATATGTTTATTAATATTGACAAACTGTTCATTCCTAATCTTTTAAAACAATCAAAATTATTATGAGATACATAAATTCCAATCAAATTTTATGGGGGAATGAATGCAGCAGCATCCCTTTGTTTGCCTCAAAGTTGCCACATGTTGTTGGAACAGGTTCAGCTTCTCTACAGTTGGGTCAGAGGTGATATGCACATCATACACAGGCCTATGAAGAAGTTTACAGAGTTCCTCATATTGTTATAAGAGTAGTTTATGTTTATGAATTCTCTCTTTTTTACATTTTTTGAGATATTCTACTTGAGTGTCCAATTCTTTTCTAGTTAATGGAGACTTTTCTCTTTCTTTTTTTATGAAACCAGATTTGATTATAGTAAGGTGCAAGGATGGTAATGGAACTACAAAATAATAGGAATGCCAAATGGTTAAATTGACATACAAGGCAGTTTAAGCCTCGGGTGGTGGCACAATTTTTTAAATGTAGCACATGGGAGACAGAAGGGCAGTGGTTACCTGTGAGTTGGAGACCATCCTTGAATACAAACTATGGGCTAAGATGGGCAGGGCTATTACACAGAGATAAACTGCCAAAAATGTAGGTTATGCCAAACAGAAAATATTGAAAAAAAGGATCACCTAATTCTTCTAGCAAGAAAGAACAATTATGACTTTGTTTCGTGCTTGACTTCTGCTATGTGGCAAAAAATACCTCAGGGTCCTGATACTCCAACCTCATTTTCAGGTTAAGCTTACAGGTATCAGTCACCATGCTCAACTTCCTTTTATAATTCCTACTGTAGTAAAATGTCCCTGAATTATAGCCCTGCGTGTAATACTTTGGTAGTAAATAGAGACTGCTCCAATTTATACTGTAGTAAAACACCCCTGAATTATTGCCCTGCTCCAAGTTAACAACAATCTTAATGAAATTCCATCCCCACAAATGGGACAAAAGCAATATGTACTCAGCAAAACTGTATTGCAAGTATAAACACAGCCAGTTTTTCACTTTCAATACAGAACTCAATTTACACAGTACTTACTCTAATATTCCCATGATCACCTCTTTGCCCATTACTATGAATACAGTAGATCCTGCCCCATTCTTAGTATATAAAGAAGGCAGTAGAGTGAGTATTATTTATATATTGTAAAATAAAGTTTCACTAATCATTGTTTAAAAATTGACTTATATTCAGGGAAAACAGATGTGATTAGTATACTCCAAAGGTTCTCATGTGCCTAAATTCACATGAGTGAATTTGAGTGTTTAAGAAAAAAAAAAAAAAGTATTTTTTATTTAGCAAATCTACATCATTTATATTAACTTAAGGAAAATGCTCTAATGTCATGGTCTTCTTGAAGGATCAATTATCCTTACCTTTGAAAGGCAGTCTGACTGCTAGTGTTATTCCATCTACAGACATGGGTGGTATGCTTCTACTTTAATAGTAATTGGAACATGAGATACCTCAACATTATCACTCAGCTCTCCCTGGGTGTCCCATATTTTCAGAATCATACGGGATGGCTGAGTGGTACACAGGTTTGATCATTAAAGGAGCCACAAAGTTTTAAGTTTGTCTGGTAACAACTATTTGTATCACTACATATACTCGGCTCTTATGTACCCATTTATGCTCTGGTGGTGGATGGTAGATCAGACATATATATGAAGAAGGAATGGAGGACAGAAATCAAGTTTGGGGTGATACTGTCTACCTGGGTTTTTGATATAAAGCCTAACTTACAAGACTATGAGATTCTTTCCTTCATGTATTTAAGTGTGTTGCTTTTGAACCTGGTGACCACTGAAGTCACAAGTCAGGGCTTGTTTCCCTGGAATAGCAGTTCAGGACAGTTGTAGTCCACCACATGGGCTGGAAACTGAAACCTGCTATTATGCAAAAGAGCAGAATATGCTTGCAACTGCTCAACCTATCTTCAGCTGCTGTCTTATTTTTACGTATTTTGGAGGTGAAGTTTCTCATTCCACCTATCAATGTTGAAGTTAGAAGTATATGCAACCATTATGTTTTTTCACTCGAGACAAGGTTCCTATAGGATGCCCTGGCTGTTTTGAAACTTACTCTGTACAACAGGCTGACCTTTGGAGAACTTTCTGCCTCTGCCTCTGCCTCCAAAGTACTGGTGTTAAAGGCATAATCCACAACCCAGCCATCTGGATTAATTTTCAAGTATTGTGAGGATTGACTTCAGGTTTTCATGGCTTTGAGGGAAGTAGTTTTCAAATTAATCAATTTATTCAATGTTTCCTAATCCCCTCTTTCAAACAAACACCAATGCCTCCCATTTCTCTAAAGTTAAAATATTATTATGCTCTGTAAAACAAAAAAAAATTGTAAGCAGGGTGAATAGGGTAACTGCCTTGCACATTTGTCATATATATCCCTCCTTCAACTAGAATGCTTTCCATTTGCATTGCTACACAGACAACACATTCCTCTGTCTTAGATACCCACCAGCTTGTTTTGAACACCACAAAATATAAGCCTACACATATATCATTTTTTACTTTTACAAAAAAGCCCCATGCATTTAGGTAACTATGTGTAGTGCAAGTTTATAATTGCAGCACTTGGAAGTATGGACAGATGACTGCTACTACCTCCAAGCTGGCCTTGGCTACAAAGCAAGACCCTGCCTCAAAACAAGTAAGTATACATAAAGAAACTTAAATGTAACCATGTCATATTTAATTAGTGAAAATTACAAACCAGTGGAATGGTACATGCCTTGCTCAGTACTCAGAAGCTTGAGACAGGAGTCACAAGTTCAAGGCCACAAAGGACTGTATTGCTAAGAGCCTATCTTGGAAAAAGAACAAATGAGATGAAAATAAACAATAAAACATACATTTACTTCACCACAGGTGAAAAGAAGAAAATCATATCTTACCATTCTGGTGAGCATGTGGTGCTGTGCTAAAACACTGACCACACACAATGCAGGCCAGAAAGGGGCTTACTTAGCTTATGCTCCAGGTCACTGTCCCTAATGAGAATTACAGCAGCGACTCAAGGAGGACAGTGGGGAGAAAATGTGGAGGAATGCAGGTGTCAGCTCATCTCTGGCTCTCTCACTTGCTCACAGTAAATCTTAGCCAGTCCCCTGTGTTTACAGACAGCCCCGTGCACATGGACAGTTATAAAAGCATAACTGCTGCCCGTGTACAGGTTTACAGATTTTTTCTTTTCTTTTGCCAGCTACAAGGCCTGTGTTAAGGCCAAGAGCTCAGCTTCTCATGCTGAGGTTCCTTCTGGCAGGCTGCTGGCTCAAACCATGCAGGTTTCATTCACATCCTTGTCCCAGTACTTTCTTTACCTTTCACAAGGTAACTGTTCCCATCAGTGAACTAAGTTAGTGTTTCCACGGCCAGAGGGAAGACTGTAAGGTCTTTGCAATCTCCTGCCTCTTTAATCAGCAGGTGATGACAGTCCCAAATTACTTATTTATCAGTCTTCTCAGGCAGAAGAATGGCAGGTAGTGCATCAGTGATTCATGTGGGCATTGGACATCCATTGTTGTGTGGGCTGCCTGACAATGATCTCCTGGTCACCAGTGCATGGATGGCTATTGTAATTACTTTCTGTCCCAAAGTTAACATGTCAGAGTCTCTGACCAGTACAGCCATGTCCATCATAGCTTTTAGACAGCCAGACCATCCACTGCCTACAGGATCAAGCTCTTTCCCTGTTTATCGGTTACTGATGCCGTTCAGAGTCAAAACAAATCCAGGCTCCTACATTTGACAGGATGTCTCTTTTTAACAGAAGGTAAGGGCATCCTAGGATATCTAGGAACAAGTGATATACCCGACCCACATCAAGGATCACTGCCCCCGGCGTCCAGGCAGCTCCTGTATCCTGCTAGTGGGCACTCAACTCCAATGTACTATCTGGCACAGGTACGGGAAACACCACACTTTCCAAGCCCATGGCATAGGGGATGCAGGCAAACAGGAACTGCAGCTGGTTGCCTCACTGAGGCCATGCCTTCTCCATTTCCTGAGCTGGCTCTCAGTCAGGTCCTGGTGTCTGCCCTCTGCTGGCCTGCCTTTTAATTGCTAATCTCATTAACACCTGCCAGAGGGGGTAAGGGGAGACCCACCCTGCTGAGCCTCTGCAGGTAAGCAGCCCTCTTGGCAGTGGGTGTGGACTTCAGAGCACAGGGAAAGGATCACATTTAATCAGCCTCTTTTGGATTCATCCATGGCAATACTTGTATGTCAAGCACCACTGTGCAACAGGAAAACACAGCTCTCTCACACTAGAGCTGACATTTAGATGGCAGGAACGTTTAATTGCTAAGGGATGCCTTGTTTTTGCCTTCTTTTGATCTACTGGGGCACTTTCGATTGGTACACACCACCTAGTTCACCTAAATAGGAGATTCGGGAACAATTTAAAGGGATAAGTACTTGAACCTTATATACAGGGACTCTGCGCTCTACAGAGGACAAATGACTTTTGCACCGAGAGTTTGAGTTTGGAGGCTTAACAGCAGAGCACTGCCCTAGCACCTGTGAGGCCCTCAGTTTGACCCTAAGCTTCTCCATCTACTTGGCCTCTTCCTCACCCATGCCTAATTCCACTCTAATGCTAATGGATATTTGTGTTGTTCCAGTTTGTGGCTACTATGAACAGAACTAGTGTGCACCTTCTAGCATGTTCCTCTTTCTCTCTTATTTCACTCCCCCCCCTGTCTCTCTGTGTATGTGTTTTAAACAAGCATTTATTGGGAGCAGGTCCCATAGCAGGAGTGGAAGTCAGAGACAATTTGTGGGAGCCAGGCAAGTGACCATACCATTTCACTGGCCCTGCCATTAATCTTTTACATTTTTGTGTAGACTTATAACTGTGCACTGATGGTTCCATTTGCCTGTTGTTTTCCCTGACAACTGACAAGTCTGCAACCTTTCCACTTGCTCACTGGGCCATCAAAAGAGCCCGCGGTTTCTGAAATGTCTCCCTGAGCCCTTGATCGGTTTTTACTGGGCTGTCTTTTTCTACTGGTTTGTACTTGTTTCCCTACTTTGGCTACAGGCCCTATGTCTGCTTTATATACCAACAGTTTCATTTCTTATTGTGTTGCCTTTCTGGCCAATTTTAAGTGTCTTCTATTGGAGAGAATTCTTAACTTCCAGAAAGTTCAATTTGTGATGGAGATGTATGTAGCTCAGTGTTTAGAGAGAGCTTGCCTAACATGCATGAGACCCTGGGCTCTATTCCTGGCTCTCCAGAAACTGGGTATGTATTGTGGTGTTTACCTATAATCCCAGTATTTGAGAGGTAGAGGCAGGAAGATCAGAGGTTCAAGGTCATCCTCAGCTACACAGCTACATAGCAACTTCAAGGCTAGCCTGTTATTGGAGACCCTGTCTCAAAAAGTAACCAAGTAAGCAGAAAGATTAGAGTTTGGTTTCCAGCCTCCACAGGGTGAGCTCACTACCATCTGTAACTCCAGGTGTTGTAGGGGATCTGATGGCTTTTTTTTTTTTTTTTTTTTTGGAGGGCACCTATATGTGATTTTACATACACACACAAAATAAAAATAAATGTTAAAAACAAACTAATCTATCAATATTTTTAAAAGTTTGCTTTCATGACCTTTTTTCCCCTCATGTCTTACTTTACACAGTCTTTTCCTACCAGGATAGTAGTGAATGTCTTTAATTCTAGCACTTTAGAGACAGGAGAATCTGTGATTTCGAGATCAGCTTGGTTGAACATAGTGATTACACACAGATCCTGTCTCAAAAACACAAAAACAAAACCAAAAAAACCCAAAGAACAACAAAAATCCGAACTTCTTGCTTCTCAAGTCCAAGGTCATGAAGCTATTACTGAGGAGTCAAACCCTTAGCAAAGCTAATCTCAGCAGTGAACTAGTTACTGCCTAGAAACTGCCCTTCAATGAACCTGGATCACAAGGATTCTGCTAGGCTGGCTGGTTAATGCACTGCAGGGATCCTCCTGTCTCCATAATGTCCCTCTCCTCTGTATTTGGAGAAATAGTCATGTGCCACTGTCCGTGACCTTTTACCCAATGAGCCATCTCCAGCCACAGCCCTCCAGGTAGAGTTTCTACCTAAGGGCATGATGGTGAATAGTTTGGATCAAACAGCTGTTGCTGCCTCCAGCTATGTACTTATGTTTTGGGTATCACAAATTAGTTCTCCTGTAGGGTTCTTAGTCACATAGTGATATATAGGAACTGGACACCTCAGAAAGATACTCAGGACAGTTACCATGGCATTTGTTGGTACAATGGTGGCAGTGCCCTTCTTTTAGTCCTTACACTAGGGACCAGGTCAGCATCTGGTCTTAGCTGCCTTGGGAAGCCATCCCAGTATTTGAGGCTCAGTAAGTGAAATTCTCTGCCTTTGTGTCTCTGTAGTGTGTGTGTGTGTGTGTGTGTGTGTGTGTGTGGGTGAGTGTAGTATAAAGAATCACCCAGTCCAAGTAAATGCACATAAAGTAGACAGATCATCACACCACCCTAAATATGAACTTGGTAACTTTTATGTGAGCTGATTCATTGAGTGATGGACTATTACATTTACAAAGAGTGTGGTCGTAGCAGAACTCTGCAATGAATGAGTGATGCAGTGAGTGAACATTAATGTTAGACTGACAGATGTATATTAACTTTTTGCAGAAGGATCTCTCATCTGCTTGTTAATTTCTGTGCTAATACCTCAAATTTAGTCTATTTTGAGCTTCCACCTTATCACCGGGTACGGTTGGGGAGAAGATATTTAGTGGCAAACCACATGTTGCATTCTCACCATGCATGTACAGTGACATGTGTGGCCACAAGACCTTAGCTGATACTAAAGAGAAGCGAATAACTGGAAATGATTTTTAACATTTACTTCTGCTTTAGATAATTTATACAATAACTTAGTCCTCAACATGGGCTGTATTTAATAAAACAAAGTCTCAAAAGCCCTCCATATGCCCTAACTGGTTACTCAGAGCTCTGTAGAGGATTGGGCAGTAGTGCAAATTCAGCTCTTTGAGGGTTTTGTTTCTCTGTTGGGTGGTTTTGAGGTTTCAGACAAGCTATAGTGCTCAGAGCAGCCTATTCTGGCTTGTGGGAGAACCCTTTCTTCAACTTTACTTTCATAGCATCTATGACAATCGCAACACTGAAGTTCATTTATGCACTTTCCTAAAGAGGAGAAGAGGGGGCCATGACTGCATGGGTGTGGGCCAATAAGTGAATCCCGGTATTCTATATTCTTACCTTATTAATACGAAGGCCATGCAGCTTTCAATCATTTGCTAAACTTGGTGATTTCCATTGCTACCTAACTATGCTCTTGAGCTTCTAGTTCCCCACAAGATAAAGTCCAATCTCCTTAGTTTGTTTGGAAAGCTTTGAGGAATTTTTTTTTTTAAATTAAGCCCTGAGGAATTTGAGCCTTGCATACCTGGGTTCTAGAAAACAGAGTTTTACCTCTGAAATCTAAAAATCCACAGCATTTTGCTTCAGGTGAGAAACCTACCTCCAAGGTTGAATAAGACATATCAGCCACAGTCCCAAAGGAACACATAGGATTCACTTTTCAGAACAAATGCAGCTCTGCAGGGCTTGGGGCACCAAGGGCTGGCTCAGTGGTTAAGTGCAGGCCCGGTTCAATTCCTACCACCCACATGTTGGGTCACAACTATCTGTAATTCTTTTAACAGGAGACCTGATACCCTCTCCTGGGTTCTGAAGGCTCCTGTCTCATTTATTAAATAAAAATTTTGGAAAGTAAAACTGAAACTTTGATACTACTATGTATATTAAGCTATAGTTTTTATTATGTATTTTTAGATAAATATTAAGAATTTAAAAATGGCTCTTCTCCTGTATTTCCTGGGTCATATGTCTCACACTAGGAACCCTGACCTTTTCAGAAGCTGCCCACATCCTTACCGTCTCCAGGATTTTGATATTACATCCAGGGTAGCCTCACTAAAGTACCTAGTGTACATAGCATCTTCATGTGGAATTTCACTTGCCAAGTGTTCCTCAACACCACAAACTTGCAGCTAAGCCTATTTTTTGTCAAGAAAGAGCCTGGAATTGACTGTTTATCATGACAATCATTTAGCCACTTGTTTCTGGTGGCTTCTGTGTGTGGACTGGGAAGACACAGAACATCCTTGTACAATTTCCACAAGTCAGTCCTGGCCTGGAAGTTCAGTGATAACGCCTGGCATGCAGCATTCCTCTCTATGCTTGGACTGCAGGCAGCTGTGTGGGATGGAGCCCTATGTTGCATGCTGCACTGCTTATTCAGAAAAGGATAGGACTTGCTCCTTGCCTCTTCTTCCTCTTTGGGTGCTGACCAAGGGCATGTCAGGGTTCTCCAGAACTACAGCTCCTCATCCTCTGCCAGGAAGTTCACATGTATCAAAGGTGATTCCATCCCTTGAGGCAACAAGCACTACAGGATGGGAAACCCATGTGCCTTCTTCAGACCTGGGCTCCTGTTTCACCTTTCTGTCTCTGCTCCAGGTTCTGCTGTCTCACCAAACCCTGATTCTGGCCCTCCGTGTTTTTCCAATGTTTCCCTCTCTGTCTAGACCTCACACGTTGTCCATCAGTTTACACATCTTGCTCCTACCCACATTTCCCCCATTGCTTCTGCAGTACAAACCCCAAGAGCTCTGGATACTTGGGCAAGCCCAGGTGCATGATGTCAGCAGGGCCCTACTCCTTTTTTAATCATCTCTGGTAGAGGTGTTGACCTCTGGTAGAGGTGGCGCTGGGTCACATCATTTATGGGTGCCTCAAATGTTTCTTCCCACATCTCTTATCCCACTGATTGCTCAGCAAAGGTACCAAATAATTACATAGACAGCTAAGGGTAAACTCTCTCCCATCTGAAGTTTACTTTTCTTTCCTGTTATCTTCGGCATGGGCTCTCACTCCTTTCCTGGGCTTCAGGAACCCAACCCTAACGCTACCACCAACCATAATGCTCACCCTAACTCTAACCATACCCTAAATAGAACTCTCATTGTCAGAAATACATGACCCTACCTGGATGTCATAGCCCCATCTGGGGAGAGGTGGTGAATGGGAGGGGAGTTGGTCAGGGTGCAAGAGAAGGGGGACAGAATGTAAGAGCGAGAAATGGTAGGGAGTGAGTGATAGGAATCGACAAGTAAAATAAACAATAATCATTGAAAAAAATTCAGTATGCAGGGGCTCAGAACGTGCCCATGAGGAATAGTGGATCTAAAAGAGATCTTGAGTTCTTTAGCTGAGGGAACTCTAGCAGAGGCCCAGTGATGGGTTTCAAGTATCCAGTAGGACGTTTTATTTCATTTTAAAAAAATTATTTATCATGTGTAGTATCCTACTTGAATATCTCCTGGTAGAAAAGATGAGGGCAACAATCTCATTGTAGATGGGTGTGAACTACCATCTGATTGTTGGGAAGTAACTCATATCCTCTAAAAGTACAATCAGTGTGCTTGAACTTTTAGCCATCTAACCATTCCATTGCTGTGTTTGAAGAAAAGGCCTCATTATGTAATTTTGACTGGCCTGGAATTCATTGAGATTCATGCTTTTGGCTCCTGACTACTGCTGGACAGGATGTGTAGAAAGGGTAACACTCCTCCACTGATTTTGGGAGTTCAAACTTGTACAGCCATTTTCAAGATAGCTATGGCAGTTCCTCAGAAAGATGGGAATTGGTTTACCACAGGACCTGGCAATCCCCCTCACAGTTATATACCCAAATTATCCACATTCATGCAACCAAAAATGTGTTTATTTATACCTATAGCAGCATTATTTGTAATAGCAAGAACCTAGAATCTACCCAGATGCCTCTCAACTGAAGAATGGATAAAGAACTTGTGGCACATCTACACAATGGACTACTAATCTACAGAAAAAATGGAATCTGGAAATGCACAGGCAAGTGGATAGTAATTGAAGAAGCAATGATGAATGAGGTAACCCAGGCACAAAAGTAGAACATGGTAGAGAGGGAGAGAACATAAAAGAGCAAGTCATTATTGGTTTGAAGAGAAAATTGAACCTAAAGCTATATCTAGAGACCTACAAGACTGACTCCAACTAACAAACTGAGCAACAGTGGAAAGGCTTCCATTATTGACCTTCCCTGAAAATGAGATCAGCAACTAACTCGAGCACTACATGGAGCCCTCATCTACTCTCTGTAGAAAACAGAAGCAAACACTCAGAAGTAAACACTGCGTGTAACTAGAATCCAGATGCAGAGAGAGAGAGGACAATATCGAGTTGCAGAAACACATTGAGACAGCTGACCTGATGAAGGAGGAGCTAATAGGACCCCAGACTGATAGCTGTGAATCCAGCATGGAACTGACTCAGACCCCTGAGATGGGTATCAGCTAGAAGGTGTGAGCTGTCTAATGGAGTTCAGACAGTGGGACCTGGATGTATTCCTGGTGCGCAAATGGACCTTGAGGACACATTCCCCCAATCCAGGGATGCCCCCTAAACCTAGACATAGAAGAGACATTCTAATCAACACTTCAAATGCGCTGTCAGAAATACATGACCCCACTTGGATGGCCTAGCCCTATGTGTTGATTGTGGGTGAATAGGATGGCAGGGTGGTCAGGGTGAATGTGAGGGGGCAACAGATGATAAGAGGAAGGGAAGGAATTGAGGGAGATATAGGGAACAAGGATCTACATGTAAAAAATCATGAACTAATTTTAAAAAATATCCGGCATGCATGGACTCAGGATGTTCCCAAGAGGATATGGGGATCTAACAAGTATTTGGCGGTCTTTAGCTGAGGGAACTCTAGCAGAGGCACAGTGATGGGTTTCAATTAACCAGTAGGACATTTAATTTCATTTTTAAAAGTTATTTTGTCATATGTAGTACCCTACTTGAATGTCTGCTGGTAGAAAAGAAGAGGGCAACAGATATGATTGTAGATGGTGGTGAGCTACCATCTGGTTGGTGGGAGTTAACTCATATCCTCTGTAAGTACAGTCAGTGTGCTTCAACTTTTAGTCTTCTGTCTCTTCCATTGTTGTGTTTTTAAGAAAGGGCCTCATTATGTATCTGTGACTGGCCTGGAATTCATTGAGATTCATGCTTTTGGCTCCTGAGTCCTGGGTTCAAAGGCATGAAACACCATGATCATCTCAGGAATAAAATTTTATATTGTTAAAATAAATAAGCATTAGTTTAGTTAAAATGGCTAGTGCTATGCATTCTGAGACAATAATTAATTTTTATTACATTTCTTATTCACACAAAATTGAGGTAGATTTTGTTTCTTAATTAAAAAGTAGTAAATTATGGGCTATAATTAGGGGTTATTGGCTAGTGTCTAGAATTCCTGATACTACGAGATTTAAGTTCAGCCTCTATTACCAACAAAGCAAAATAGGGCCTGAGTAGGTATCTCAGTCAATAAAGTACAAACACGAAGGACCTGAGATCAAGCAAAATGCTAAATCTAGAAGGGGATGATTAAAAGTTAAACTTGTGGGACATTTGATCATTATGTGAAAATAGGGTGATGTTTACCTTGCCTGCCTAAGGCCCTTAATTGGTTTAATAAAAAGTTAAACGGCCAATTGCTCAAAAGGAATGGTTAGGCAGGATTGCTGGGCTGAGAGAAAAACTCAGGGGAATGAATCTAGGCCTGGACCCATGCCAGGAAGACAAGGAAGGAGCTGCGAATACAGAATAATAGACAATAGGCTAATAGACATTTGTTAAGGTATAGGAAATTGTTGGGAACAAGGTTAAGTTAAAGGCCAATCATTCATAATTTAGAAATGTCTGTGTCATTATTTGGGGATGGATTGTTCCAAGAAAATCTGACAAGAAAGTCCAACTACATAATAGCACTGGAAAGGTGAGAGAGATCTGTAAGTCTCAGTGGCAGAAAAGTTTACCTTCATAAATGTGAACCTGATAAATAAGATGGACAATTGGAATTGAATTGACTTTGACACGTGATCACTCTATTGCTCTGTCTCTGTCTATCTGTGCTTCTGTCTCTCTCTCCCCATAACATAAACAAACACACCCACACCCACCCCCGCACCACACACACACATACACACAGTAAACAAACAGATTTATTCCATATTGTATTATGGTTGGGTGTCTTCACATATTTTGTCCCTTTCTGTTTGTTTACTCGAGAAAGGGTTTCCCTGTGTATCCCTGCCTGTCCCAAACTCACTCTGTGTACAAGGCTGGTCAAAAACTGAAGTGATGCCTACCTCAGCATCCCTTAATACAAACTGGCTCCTTATTTAGAATTAAGGCAAAAGCTGTCAGGTTTTTCAAATTGATAAATACAAGTGAGTTGATACTGCATAATCTGAACACATATTACCTGCAAAAGCAACATATGTAGTGCCACAATACTCTGCAATGACACAGAAAATACACTTTGAAATTGACACACTCCATCTTTTTCAAAATTGAATCTGAAGTTAGTTCCAATTTTTTCATACACAATATGATATGTTTATTAATATTGACAAACTGTTCATTCCTAATCTTTTAAAACAATCAAAATTATTATGAGATACATAAATTCCAATCAAATTTTATGGGGGAATGAATGCAGCAGCATACCTTTGTTTGCCTCAAAGTTGCCACATGTTGTTGGAACAGGTTCAGCTTCTCTACAGTTGGGTCAGAGGTGATATGCACATCATACACAGGCCTATGAAGAAGTTTACAGAGTTCCTCATATTGTTATAAGAGTAGTTTATGTTTATGAATTCTCTCTTTTTTACATTTTTTGAGATATTCTACTTGAGTGTCCAATTCTTTTCTAGTTAATGGAGACTTTTCTCTTTCTTTTTTTTATGAAACCAGATATGATTATAGTAAGGTGCAAGGATGGTAATGGAACTACAAAATAATAGGAATGCCAAATGGTTAAATTGACATACAAGGCAGTTTAAGCCTCGGGTGGTGGCACAATTTTTTAAATGTAGCACTTGGGAGACAGAAGGGCAGTGGTTACCTGTGAGTTGGAGACCACCCTTGAATACAAACTATGGGCTAAGATGGGCAGGGCTATTACACAGAGATAAACTGCCAAAAGTGTAGGTTATGCCAAACAGAAAATATTGTAAAAAATGATCACCTAATACTTCTAGCAAGAAAGAACAATTATGACTTTGTTTCGTGCTTGACTTCTGCTATGTGGCAAAAAATACCTCAGGGTCCTGATACTCCAACCTCCTTTTCAGGTTAAGCTTACAGGTATCTGTCACCATGCTCACCTTCCTTTTACAATTCCTACTGTAGTAAAATATCCCTGAATTATAGCCCTGCGTGTAATATCTTTGGTAGTAAATAGAGACTGCTCCAATTTATACTGTAGTAAAACACCCCTGAATTATTGCCCTGCTCCAAGTTAACAACAATATTAATGAAATTCCATCCCCACAAATGGGACAAAAGCAATATGTACTCAGCAAAACTGTATTGCAAGTATAAACACAGCCAGTTTTTCACTTTCAATACAGAACTGAATTTACACAGTACTTACTCTAATATTCCCATGATCACCTCTTTGCGCGTTACTATGAATACAGTAGATCCTGCCCCATTCCTAGTATATAAAGAATGAAGTAGAGTGAGTATTATATATATATTGTAAAATAAAGTTTCACTAATCATTGTTTAAAAATTGACTTATATTCAGGGAAAACAGATGTGATTATTATACTCCAAAGGTTCTCATGTGCCTAAATTCACATGAGTGAAATTGAGTGTTTAAGAAAAAAAAGTATTTTTTATTTAGCACATCTACATCATTTATATTAACTTAAGGAAAATGCTCTAATGTCATGGTCTTCTTGAAGGATCAATTATCCTTACCTTTGAAAGGCAGTCTGACTGCTAGTGTTATTCCATCTACAGACATGGGTGGTATGCTTCTACTTTAATAGTAATTGGAACATGAGATACCTCAACATTATCACTCAGCTCTCCCTGGTGTCCCATATTTTCAGAATCATCCTGGATGGCTGAGTGGTACACAGGTTTGATCATTAAAGGAGCCAAAAGTTTTAAGTTTGTCTGGTAACAACTATTTGTATCACTACATATACTCGGCTCTTATGTACGCATTTATTCTCTGGTGGTGGATGGTAGCTCAGACATATATATGAAGAAGGAATGGAGGACAGAAATCAAGTTTGGGGTGATACTGTCTACCTGGGTTTTTGATATAAAGCCTAACTTACAAGACTATGAGATTCTTTCCTTCATGTATTTAAGTGTGTTGCTTTTGAACTTGGTGACCACTGAAGTCACAAGTCAGGGCTGGTTTCCCTGGAATAGCAGTTCAGGACAGTTGTATTCCACCACATGGGCTGGAAACTGAAACCTGCTCTTATGCAAAAGAGCAGAAAATGCTTGCAACTGCTCAACCTATCTTCAGCTGCTGTCTTATTTTTATGTATTTTGGAGGTGAAGTTTCTCATTCCACCTATCAATGTTGAAGTTAGAAGTATATGCAACCATTATGTTTTTTCACTCGAGACAAGGTTCCTATAGGATGCCCTGGCTGTCTTGAAACTTACTCTGTACAACAGGCTGACTTTGGAGAATTTTCTGCCTCTGCCTCTACCTCCAAAGTACTGGTGTTTAAGGCATAATCCACAACACAGCAATCTGGATTAATTTTCAAGAATTGTGAGGATTGACTTCAGGTTTTCATGGCTTTGAGGGAAGTAGTTTTCAAATTAATCAATTTATTCCGTGTTTCCTAACCCCCTCTTTCAAACAAACACCAATGCCTCCCATTTCTCTAAAGTTAAAATATTATTATGCTCTGTAAAACAAAAAAAAAATTGTAAGCAGGGTGAATAGGGTAACTGCCTTGCACATTTGTCATATATATCCCTCCTTCAACTAGAATGCTTTCCATTTGCATTGCTACACAGACAACACATTCCTCTGTCTTAGATACCCACCAGCTTGTTTTGAACACCACAAAATTTAAGCCTAAACATATATCATTTTTTACTTTTACAAAAAAGCCCCATGGATTTAGGTAACTATGTGTAGTGCAAGTTTATTATTGCAGCACTTGGAAGTATGGACAGATGACTGCTACTACCTCCAAGCTGGACATGGCTACAAAGCAAGACCCTGCCTCAAAACAAATAAGTATACATAAAGAAACTTAAATGTAACCATGTCATATTTAATTAGTGAAAATTACAAACCAGTGGAATGGTACATGCCTTGCTCAGTACTCAGAAGCTTGAGACAGGAGTCACAAGTTCAAGGCCACAAAGGACTGTATTGCTAAGAGCCTATCTTGGAAAAAGAACAAATGAGATGAAAATAAACAATAAAACATACATTTACTTCACCACAGTTGAAAAGAAGAAAATCATATCTTACCATTCTGGTGAGCATGTGTTGCTGTGCTAAAACACTGACCACACACAATGTAGGCCAGAAAGGGGCTTACTTAGCTTATGCTCCAGGTCACTGTCCCTAATGAGAATTACAGCAGCGACTCAAGGAGGACAGTGGGGAGAAAATGTGGAGGAATGCAGGTGTCAGCTCATCTCTGGCTCTCTCACTTGCTCACAGTAAATCTTAGCCAGTCCCCTTTGTTTACAGACAGCCCCGTGCACATGGACAGTTATAAAAGCATAACTGCTGCCCGTGTACAGGTTTACAGATTTTTTTCTTTTCTTTTGCCAGCTACAAGGCCTGTGTTAAGGCCAAGAGCTCAGCTTCTCATGCTGAGGTTCCTTCTGCCAGGCTGCTGGCTCAAACCATGCAGGTTTCATTCACATCCTTGTCCCAGTCCTTTCTTTACCTTTCACAAGGTAACTGTTCCCATCAGTGAACTAAGTTAGTGTTTCCACGGCCAGAGGGAAGACTGTAAGGTCTTTGCAATCTCCTGCCTCTTTAATCAGCAGGTGATGACAGTCCCAAATTACTTATTTATCAATCTTCTCAGGCAGAAGAATGGCAGGTAGTGCATCAGTGATTCATGTGGGCATTGGACATCCATTGTTTTGTGGGCTGCCTGACAATGCTCTCCTGGTCACCAGTGCATGGGGGGCTATTGTAATTACTTTCTGTCCCAAAGTTAGCATGTCAGAGTCTTTGACCAGTACAGCCATGTCCATCATAGCTTTTAGACAGCCAGACCATCCACTGCCTACAGGATCAAGCTCCTTCCCTGTTTATCGGTTACTGATGGCTGTTCAGAGTCAAAACAATTCCAGGCTCCTACATTTGACAGGATGTCTCTTTTTAACAGAAGGTAAGGGCATCCTAGGATATCTAGGAACAAGTGATATACCCGACCTACATCAAGGATCACTGCCCCCGGCGTCCAGGCAGCTCCTGTATCCTGCTAGTGGGCACTCAACTCCAATGTACTATCTGGCACAGGTACGGGAAACACCACACTTTCCAAGCCCATGGCATAGGGGATGCAGGCGAACAGGAACTGCAGCTGGTTGCTTCACTGAGGCCATGCCTTCTCCATTTCCTGAGCTGGCTCTCAGTCAGGACCTGGTGTCTGCCCTCTGCTGGCCTGCCTTTTAATTGCTAATCTCATTAACTCCTGCCAGAGGGGGTAAGGGGAGACCCACCCTGCTGAGACACTGCAGGTAGGCAGCCCTCTTGGCAGTGGGTGTGGACTTCAGAGCACAGGGAAAGGATCACATTTAATCAGCCTCTTTTGGATTCATCCATGGCAATACTTGTATGTCAAGCACCACTGTGCAACAGGAAAACACAGCTCTCTCACGCTAGAGCTGACATTCAGATGGCAGGAACGTTTAATTTCTAAGGGATGCCTTGTTCTTGCCTTCTTTTGATCTACTGAGGCACTTTCGATTGGTACACACCACCTAGTTCACCTAAATAGGAGATGCGGGAACAATTTAAAGGGATAAGTCCTTGAACCTTATAGACAGGAACTCTGGGCTCTACAGAGGACAAATGACTTTTGCACAGAGAGGTTGAGTTTGGAGGCTTAACAGCAGAGCACTGCCCTAGCACCTGTGAGGCCCTCAGTTTGACCCTAAGCTTCTCCATCTCCTTGGCCTCTTCCTTACCCATGCCTAATTCCACTCTAATGCTAATGGATATTTGTGTTGTTCCAGTTTGTGGCTACTATGAACAGAACTCGTGTGTACCTTCTAGCATGTTCCTCTTTCTCTCTTATTTCACTCCCCCCTCCCCGTCTGTCTGTGTATGTGTTTTAAACAAGCATTTATTGGGAGAAGGTCCCATAGCAGGAGTAGAAGTCAGAGACAATTTGTGGGAGCCAGGCAAGTGACCTTACCATTTCACTGGCCCTGCCATTAAGTTTTTACATTTTTGTGTAGACTTATGACTGTGCACTGATGGTTCCATTTGCCTGTTGTTTTCCCTGACAACTGACAAGTCTGCAACCTTTCCACTTGCTCACTGGGCCATCAAAAGAGCCCGCGGTTTCTGAAATGTCTCCCTGAGCCCTTGATCGGTTTTTACTGGGCTGTCTTTTTCTACTGGTTTGCACTTGGCTCCATGTAGCACATAAGTTAGTTGTTGATCTTATTTTCAGGGAAGGTCAATAATGGAAACCTTTCCACTGTAGCTCAGATTCTTAGTTGGAGTCAGTCTTGTAGGTCTCTAGATATAACTTTAGGTTCAATTTTCTCTTCAAACCAATAATGAATTGCTCTTTTATGTTATCTTCCTCTCTACCATGTTCTACTTTTTGTGCCTGGGTTACCTCATTCATGATTGCTTCTTCAAGTACCATCCACTTGCCAGTGCATTTCAAGATTCCATTTTTTTCTGTAGATTAGTAGTCCATTGTGTAGATGTGCCACAATTCTTTATCCATTCTTCAGCTGAGAGGCATCTGGGTAGCTTCTAGGTTCTTGCTATTACAAATAATGCTCCTATAGGTATAATTAAACACATTTTTGGTTGCATGAATGTGGTTAATATGGGTATATGCATATGGGGGGGATTGCCAGGTCCTGTGGTAAACCAATTGCCATCTTGCTGAGGTACTGCCATACCTATCTTGAAAATGGCTGTACAAGTTTGAACTCCCAAAAGCAGTGGAGGAGTGTTCCCCTTTCTACACATCCTGTCCAACAGTACTCAGGAGCCAAAAGCCTGAATCTCAATGAATTCCAGGCCAGTCAAAATTACATAATGAGGCCTTTTCTACAAACACAACAATGGAATGGATAGATGGCTAAATGTTCAAGCATGCTGGTTGTACTTAAAGAGGATATGAGTTACTTCCCACCAACCAGATGATAGTTCACAACCATCTACAATGAGATTGTTGCCCTTGTCTTTTCTACCATGAGATATTCAAGTAGGATACTACATATGATTAATAATTTTTTAAAATGAAATAAAACGTCCTACTGGATACTTGAAAGCCATCACTGGGCCTCTACTAGAGTTCCCTCAGCTAAAGACCTCAAGATCTCTGTTAGATCCACTATTCCTCATGGGCACGTTCTGAACCCCTGCATACTGAATTTTTTCAATTATTATTGTTTATTTTACTTTTTGATTCCTATCCCTCACTCCCCACCCTTTCTCGCTCTTACATTCTGTCCCCCTTCTCTTGCACCGTGACCACTACCCCTCCCATTCACCCCCTCTCCCCATATGGGGCTATGACATCCAGTTAGGGTCATGTATTTCTGACAATGAGAGTTCTATTTAGGGTATGGTTAGAGTTAGGGTGAGCATTATGGTTGGTGGTAGCATTAGGGTTGGGTTCCTGAAGCCCAGGAAAGGAGTGAGAGCCCATGCCGAAGATAACAGGAAAGGAAAGTAAACTTCAGATGGGAGAGAGTTTACCCTTAGCCATCTATGTAATTATTTGGGACCTTTGCTGAGCAATCAGTGGGATAAGAGATGTGGGAAGAAACATTTGAGGCACCCATAAATGATGTGACCCAGCGCCAAGGTCAAAACCTCTACCAGAGATGATTAATAAAGGAGCAGGGCCCTGCTGACATCATGCACCTGGGCTTGCCCAAGGATCCAGAGCTCTTGGGGTTTGTACTGCAGAAGCAATGGGGGAAATGTGGGTAGGAGCAAGGTGTGTAAACTGATGGACTACCTGTGAGTTCTAGACAGAGAGGGAAAGTTTGGAAAAACACAGAGGGCCAGAATCAGGGTTTGGTGAGACAGCAGAACCTGGAGCCCAGAGACAGAAAGGTGAAACAGGAGCCCAGGTCTGAAGAAGGCACATTAGTTTCCCATCCTGTAGTGATTGTTGCCTCAAAGGATGGAGTCACCTTTGATACATGTGACATTACTGGCACAGGATGAGAAGCTGTAGCACTAGACAACCTTGACATGCCCTTGGTCAGCACCCAAAGAGGTAGCAGAGGCAAGGAGCAAGTCCCATCCTTTTCTGAATAAGCAGTGCAGCATGCAACATAGGGCTCCATCCCACACAGCTGCCTGCAGTCTATGCATAGAGAGGAATGCTGCATGGCAGGCGTTATCACTGAACTTCCAGGCCAGGACTGACTTGTGGAAATTGTACAAGGATGTTCTGTGTCTTCCCAATCCACACACAGAAGCCACCAGCTACAAGTGGCTAAATGATTGTCATGATAAACAGTCAATTCCAGGGTCTTTCTTGACAAAAAATAGGCAAGTGAAATTCCACATGAAGATGCTATGTACACTAGGTACGTTAGTGAGGCTACCGTGGACGTAATATGAAAATCCTTGAGATGGTAAGGATGTGGGCAGCTTCTGAAAAGGTTAGAGTACCTAGTGTGAGACATATGACCCAGGAAATACAGTAGAAGAGCCATTTTTAAATTCTTAATATTTATCTAAAAATACATAATAAACACTATAGCTTCATATACATAGTAGTATCAAAGTTTCAGTTTTACTTTCCAAAATTTTTATTTAATAAATGTGACAGGAGCCTTCAGAATCCAGGAGATGGTATCAGGTCTCCTGTTAAGAGAATTACAGATAGTTGTGACCCACCATGTGGGTGCTAGGAATTTAGAACTAGATCAAATGATCACCAGCCTATAATTCACATCACCAGAGAACTAGGATACAAGTTGTATTCTAAGAGATTCATATAAAGTCCCTCACAGAACTGGGAAGGGACAAGTCCCCCATACCTCAGGTAAAGTGGGGGAAGACAGCTAATGGAGAGAGAAGTAGGAGAAAATGAGAGGGAGGAGAGGAAGGCATGTGCGACCAGGAGGATTGAGCCTGGTTAGGAATGGAAAATAGGAAAGAGAGAGAGAGAGTCAGAGACAGAGAGAGAGAACATAAAAGAGGGAGCCAATATTGGTTTGATGATAAAGTTGCACACAAAGAAAGGTCGAGGGAACTACAAGACTGCTCCCAACTAACAATCTCAGCTTCCTTGGAAAGGCTATCATAAATGCCCTTCCCGGAGAGTGAGATCAACAACTAACTTCTCCATGGAGTCCTCAACTAATGCCTGTTGAAAACAGGAGCAAACACCCATACATAAACACTGAGCCGAACTACAACCCAGAAGCAGATGGAGAGGACAAGACCATGCGGTAGAAGTACATAGAGACAGCTTACCTGAACAAGGAGGAACTAAAGGCCACTAGACTGATAGCTGGGAAGCCAACAGGGGACTGACTTGGACTCCCCTGAATATGGGTCTCAGCCAGAAGGTCTGAGCAGTCTAAGAGACCTCAGACAGTGGAGCCAGGATGTATCCCTGGTGCACAAAAGGACTTTGCAAACATATCCCCCATGGAGGGATAACTGCCTTATTCTAGAGATAGGAGAGAAGCCCTAGTCCCTACTTCACAGGACCTGTCAGATCTACATGACCCCAACTGGATGGCCTTCCTCTACATATGGTATTGTGGTGGGGGGTTGGGAGGGGAGGGTGTTTAGAGTGCATGGGAGAGGGCAGAGAGGGCAAAAGGGAGGGAAGGAGGGAGGGAGGGCTGGAGGGGAGGGAAGGAGGGAGGGAACGGGAACTGGGATCGACATGTAAAATAATAAATTAAAAAAAAAAAACACTTTGTCTCCAAAATTTAAGTTGAAGAACAAGTTACTGGGGCAAAGGATTTCTATTTTTGTTTCCACAGAAAATGAAAAGATGTGGATTCCTTACAGACTAATGTGGTTTGATCACACCAGACCGCCTGAAACAGAGTACAAGTTGGTCCTGCATTCCAAACAGCTGGACAAAACAGCCCTACAGACTACAGCTAGGATATCTGAATCTTCTTCGATTCCCCCAAGATAGCGCCCCTTACCAGCAGGAAGTAGTTTGGAAAGAACGACGCCCAAATTCCCAAATATTGTGTATGAATGTTTGTTTTCATTTAATTGGACTTTGTTATATAAAATTACAAAAAAAATCCTCAAAGCTTTCCAAACAAACTAAGGAGTTTGGACTTTATGTTGTAGGGAACTATAAGCTCTAGAGGGTAGTTAGGTAGCAAAGGAAATAACCAAGTTTAGCAAATGATTGAAAGCTGCATGGCCTTCATAATAAAAAGGAAGAAGATAGAATCCCAGGATGCACTTAGTGGCCCACACCCATGCAGTCATGACCCCCTCTTCTCCTCTTTAGGAAAGTGCATAAATGAACTTTAGTGTTGTGATTGTCATAGATGCTATGAAAGTAAAGTCTGAAGAAAGGGTACTCCCACAAGCCCACAAGCCAACAAGGCTCCTCTGAGCACTAAAGCTTGTCTGAAGCCTCAACACCACCCAAAAGAGAAACAAACACCTCAAAGAGCTGAATTCCCTCTACTGCCCAATCCTCTACAGAGCTCTGAATAACCAGTTAGGGCATATGGAGGGCTTTTGAGAATTTGTTTTATTAAATACTGTCCATGTTGAGGACTAAGTTATTGTATAATTTATCTAAAGCAGAAGTGAATATTAAAAATTATTATCAGTTATTTGCTACTCTTTACTATCAGCTAAGGTCTTGTGGCCACACATGTCACTGTACATGCATGGTGAGAATTCAACATGTGGTTTGCCACTAAATGTCTTCTTCCCAACCCTACCTAGTGATAAGGTGGAAGCTCAAAATAGCCTAAATTTGAAGTATTTGCACAGAAATTAATAAGCAGATGAGAGATTCTTCTGCAAAAAGGTAATATACATCTGTCAGTCTAACATTAATGTTCACACACGGCACCACTCTCTCCTTGCAGAGGTTCTCCACGACCACACTCTTTGTAAATGTAGTAGTCTATCACTCAATGAAGCAGGTGACATAAAAGTTACCAAGTTCATGTTTAGGGTGATGTGATGATCTGACTACTTTATTTGCATTTACTTGGACTGGGTGATTCTTTATACTACACACACACACACACACACACACACACACACACACACACACACCCACAGAGACCAAGGGAAGAGAATTTCACTTACTGATCCTCAAATATTGGGATGGCTTCCCAAGGCAGCTAAGACCAGATGCTGGCCTAGTCCCTGGTGTAAGGACTAAAAGAAGGGCACTGCCACCATTGTACCACCAAATCCCATGGTAACTGTCCTTGGTATCATTCTGAAGTGTCCAGTTTCTAAATGTCACTATCTGGCTAAGAACACTACAGGAGAACTAATTTGTGATACCCAAAACATAAGTACAACAGCTGTTTGATCCAAACTATTCACCATCATGCTGTTAGGTAGACCCTCTACTTGAATGGCTGGGGCTGGAGATGGCTCATTGGGTAAAAGGTCAGGGACAGTGGCACATGACTATTTCTCCAAATAGTCCTCCAAATAGAGTAGAGGGACAATATGGAGACAGGAGGATACCTGCAGTGCATTAACCAGCCACTCTCTAAACACTGAGCTACATACATCTCCAGCACAAATTGAACTTTCTGGAAGTTAAGAATTCTCTCCAATAGAAGACACTTAAAATTGGCCAGAAAGGCAACACAGTAAGAAATGAAACTGTTGGTATATAAAGCAGACATAGGGCCTGTAGCCAAAGTAGGGAAACAAGTGCAAACCAGTAGAAAAAGACAGCCCAGTAAAAACCGATCAAGGGCTCAGGCAGACATTTCAGAAACCGCGGGCTCTTTGGATGGCCCAGTGAGCAAGTGGAAAGGTTGCAGACTTGTCAGTTGTCAGGGAAATCAACAGGCAAATGGAACCATCAGTGCACAGTCATAAGTCTACACAAAAATGTAAAAACTAAACAGCAGGGCCAATGAAATGGTAAGGTCACTTGCCTGGCTCCCATAAATTGTCTCTGACTTCCACTCATGCTGTGGCACCTGCTCCCAATAAATGCTTGTTTCAAACACACACAGACAAAGAGAGAGAGAGATAGAGAATAAGAGAGAGAGGAATATGCTAGAATATGCCCACTATTTCTGTTCATATTAACCACAAACTGAAACAACATAAATATTCATCAGCATTAGACTGGAATTATGCATGGGGGGAAGCAGACCAGAACCTATAATATGAAGCTTAAATAGCCAGAGTGCCTTCTGTTGCATTGTGCCTGCTTTCTTTACTGTTTGAAGGTGAAATTTTCTTGGATAGGTAGTTTATGCTTGTTGGGATAGGGGTGGGGGTAGCAGGGATTTATGTTTGTTTTCTATTGAGGATGAAACAGTCAGAGGTGTTAAAGTCAGACAGCTTAACCAGTGGTGGAGTGGAGACACAGACCCTAAGTCATTGGTGCTGTCAGGTTCAGCAAAAGCAACAAAATCTTAGGTCTCCTCCTAGCCTAGGGAATAAGATTCTCTAGCTGCCAGGGGCCTCACAGCAGTTGCTCACAACCTGATTGTAAGACACCACAGGTGAGGAAGAGGCCAAGTAGATTGAGAAGCTTAGGGTCAAACTGAGGGCCTCACAGGTGGTAGGGCAGTGCTCTGCTGCTGAGCCTCCACACTCAATGTCTCTGTGCCAAAGTCATCTCTCCTCTGTAGAGCCCTGAAACTCTTTCTATCAGGTTCAAGTACTTATCCCTAAAACTGTTCCTGCATCTCCTATTTAGGTGAACTAGGTGGTGTGTACCAATCGAAACTTCCCCAGTAGGTCTAATGAAGGCAAGAACAAGCCATCCCTTAGCATTAAATGTTCCTGCCATCTGAATGTTAGCTCTGGCATAAGAGGGCTTTGTTTTCCTGTTGGAGAGTCGTGATTGACATGTAAGTATGGCCATGGGTGAATCCAAAAGAAGCCATGGAAATGTGATCCTTTCCCTGTGCTCCCTAGTCCATACCCATTGCTAAGGAGGGCTGCCTTTCCTGCAGAGGCTTGGCTGGTTGTGGCTCACCTTACCCCCTCTGGCAGGTGTTAATGAGATTAGCAATTAAAAGGCAAGCCAGCAGTGGCCAGACCCCAGGACCTGACTGAGAGCTAGTTCAGGAAATTCAGAAGGCATGGCCTCAGTGGGGCAACCAGCTGCAGTTATTATTTGCCTGTACATCCTATGCCTTGGGCTTGGCAAGTGTGGTGTTTCCCCTACCTGTGCCAGATAGTACAGCAGAGTTGGGTGCCCACTAGCAGGATGCGGGAGGGTCCTGTATGCCAGTGGCAGTGATCCTTGATGTAGGCAGGATATATCAATTGTTCGTAGATATCCCAGTGTGCCCTCTGTTAAAAAGAGACATCCTGTCAAATGTACGAGCCTGGATTTATTTTGACTCTGAACAGCTATCATTAACCGATAAACAGGGAAGGAGCTTGATCCTGTAGCCAGTGGATGGTCTGTGTTAGGAACTAGCAGGCAGCTGACCCCTGCCCTAAGGATGGGTGGGACTCTCTTGGCCTTGTCAGCTTTACCTGGCAGCTAGAGGACTCATTTACACTGAAAGACCTAAAAAGTAATGTTAATTATGGACTAACCTAGAAGCCAATATGTGTTCCTTGGAATTTGCTAGCTTCCACTCACAAGTCCCTGAGATTAGAAGAATTCACACTGCCCCTCCTTTCCTGTGAGACAACAGGTGGTAAATAGGGTCAAGAGATAGCTGTAACTCTGGTTTGCCCAGACTAGGTTAATTAGCACACCTGAAGCCCTAAGGTCTGCTGACCCTAATAGACAGACCATCAGGCCTCCAAGGGTCAAGTACTCAATGGAAAGAGGGTCCCACCCCTTCCTATGCTTGTGCATTTGCCTTTAAAAACACCAGGGCCCTGGGGAGGGGGGCTTCTCCCTAGCTGCAAGCTGGAGGAGCCTGTTTGTGCAATTGTTTCCTGTTCATTAAAGCCTCTTGCATTTTGCAGCAACTGGACTGGACACTGAGTTCTTGGGGTATCGACTCCTCATTCTGGAAGACTCCTCATTCTGAAGGTCTTACAACACATGCTCAAGCCTCTTTTAAAATAAGCTCTCCAAGTGCTTCTCTCTCTTTGCTCTCTCTCTGCTCTCTCTCTGCCTCTCTCTGCTCTCTCTGGTCTCTCTGCTCTCTCACATCTCTCTCTGCCTCTCTTTGCTCTCTCTCTCTCTCTTGTCTCTCTGCTCTCTCTCCTGCTTCTGGTTGGCCACCAGATACCCCCTCTTTTCTCCCCCTTGCTCAATAAACTACATGTGGGCACTGAGTCTTGTGTTTGTGTTTCTTAGGCATTAGCTGCAGCAAAAGAACAACATTGGTTCCGAACCCCAGGCAGGCTCTCCATGTGGGTCACTGGTGGCCTTCTTCTGGCAGGCGGCAGCCAGAGACACTCTTTCAGATACCAGAAGTATGCCTCCATCCACCCCCCCACCCTCATCCGCCCACCCCATTTGCTGGAAATACTACCCTACACTGACTTCAATTAGGTAAGGTACTCTTTTAAATTTTAACCCATTTCCTTAAGGTCGGGTACATTCCTCACGGGTGGAAGACATACCGACCTTGGCGGTATATCTGCTCTGCTCTAGGACTGCTGAGTCCTTCCAGCCCCTGTTGGCCCTGGCAAAGTACTTGGGCTGAGGAGCTTCCAGTAAAGCTCTGCCATTCTCATTTACGGTGTTGCCACACTCTTGAGCTGACGAGTTCCAAGACTGCATGGTCACTTTCTGCTCTACCCATGGGGAATAAACTGACCAAGGAAATACCCCTCACCACTCCACTGGGATTCCTGATAGATGCCACTTGTTAAGGCACCCAGTCTTATTTACCTTTGTACTGAAAAGGTGGGCTAGATATCCCCTAGAAAATAATTCAAATTGGCCAGGTAAAGGCTCTCTAGATCCTGATATTTTACTGGATCTTTCAAATTACTGCCAGCAAACAGGTAGATGGAAGGAGTTTTTTCTATCTCTCTGCTAAATAATCTCTTACCCTAAACTTATTTCTGTTCTCTTCCTGCCACGTTAAAACTCTCCTGCTGCCACAGCCACTGCCGCAGCCTGTCTCAGAGCCTGGGCTGAGGAAGCATCTACTCAAGTCAAAATTTTATCTCAAAACTTTATGATTTCTGCTAGTTTTTGGGGATATGTTTATGGCAGCCACCATCTTGACCACATGGCCTAGCCTCACCCCCCCATGGTTCTTCCCTCTGCTACACCAGCCACCTAGGCAGAGGTGGTCTAGCCAGCTTCTGCCACCAACAGAACCTGTAATTCATTTACCTTTTGCTTTTATTCTTTTATTTGCTTTATTCTTTATTCTTTGTCTCTAATTTTTTTTCACTATGTCATATATAGCTTCACATTCTAGTCTTCTCAGTTTTACCCAGTCCTGTTTAATGTGTCTGTACATTTAATTTAAATTTATGTATATGTAAGCTAACTCATACAACTTAAATTCAACTGTACTAAGTCTCAAATACTTCTAAATTGTTATGCGCCTTTTTAATGGTGGTAAACATTTAAGGTTATACATGTCTATTTCAAGCTAACAAAATATCTATGCCACCCAGTCTTTCCTGTAAGCTGTTTATAAAGGTTAAGCCTCTATTATCAAAGGGAGTTTTTCTCTATCTCTTTGTCCTCTACAGGGATAACTGTAACCTACTAAGTTAAAACCAGTTACAGTCAGGCTTCAGGGCTCTGAGTAAAACATCCCTCCACAGCCTCTCAGCTTGGATCCAGTTGCCCAAACAGATTAATTAATTACAGGGATAAAGCTTTACCTAGCCACCTGTGTGCTCAAGACAAGTAACTAAAGACATATTTTTGTATACTAAGTTATGCTAGACAGTCAGACAGCCCTCAAATGCTCAGAGATCTAGAGAATATGGCATTTAAAATGTTTCCTTAAAAAGCTTTTATAACAGAGAGACAGGCCAGCTGCTGGCACCACGCATTTCCTCCAAGAAGACTGATGGACACTGAAAGAAACTCCACCCACAAAAGTTCCAATGCTAGCCACTGAGCAATCCTGCCTTTCATCTCAACTGCTGCAAAGGGCTCTAAGGACCGTGGACAAGAGGGCAGTGGAATAGACTTTCTCCACGTTGCTTGGGCCAACGGTAGGTAAGTCTTCCAAAAGCTCCTAATCCACAGGTCTCATGCCATCAACAGAAGGCAGATGTCCTTAAAGCCTCTGACTTCAACAACTGTGGAGGACCATGCCCAACCCCCACCTTTTTTAATAACAATAAAATGTGGAAATGTTACGAACTAGCAGCCAGCTGACCCCGGACCCAAGGATGGGCAGGATGCTCATGGCCTTGCCATCTCTACATCAGCTTTACCTGGCAACAAGAGGACTCAGTTAGGCATGCACAAGCCTCTTTTAAAGCAACTACACCAAGTACCTATCTCTCTCTGCTCTCTCTCTGCCTCTCTCTGGTCTCTCTGCTCTGTCTCTGGTCTCGCTGCTCTCTCTCACTCCATCTTTCAGTTGGCCAACAGCTAAGCCCTCTTTCTCTCCCTTAACTCAATAAACACCACGTGGGCACTGAGTCTCCTTTGTATGTTTCTTAGGCATTAGCTGCAGCAAAAGAACAACAGTCTGGCTGTCTAAAAGTTATGTCTGCCATGGCTGTACTGGTCAAAGATGCTGACAAGTTATCTTTGGGGCAGAAAGTAACTACAATAGCCCCCTATGCACTAGAGCAGGAGAGCATTGTGCAGCAGCCCACAGACCGATGGATAACCAATGCACAAATGAATCACTGATGCACTACCTGCCACTCTTCTGCCTGAGAAGACCGATGAACTAGTAATTTGTGACTGTCATCAACTGCTGATTAAAGAGACTGGAGTTTGCAAAGATCTTACAGACTTCCCTCTGGCAGGGGAAGCACTAAAAGGACTGGGACAGTGATGTGAATAAAACCTGCACTGTTTGAACCAGCAGTCTGACAGAAGGAACCTCAGCATGAGAAGCTGATCTCATGGCCTTAACACAGGCCTTGCAGCTGGCCAAAGAAAAGATAACATCTGGAAGCTTGTACAAGGGCAGCAGTTATGCTTTTTTAACTGTCCATGTGCACGGGGCTATCTGTACACAAAGAGGACGAGCTAAGGTTTACTGTGAGCAAGTGAGAGAGCCAGAGATGAGCTGACAACTGCATTCCTCCACACTTTCTTCCCACTGTCCTGCTTGATCGCTGTTGTAATTCTCATTAGGGACAGTGACCTTGAGCATAAGCTAAGTAAGCCCCTTTCTGGCCTGCATTGTGTGTGGTCAGTGTTTTAGCACAGGAAAAGAAGATATGATTTTCTTCTTATCAACTGTGGTGAAGTAAATGTATGTTTTATTGTTTATTTTCATCTCATTTGATCTTTTTCCAAGATAGGCTCTTAGCAATATATTCCTTTGTGGCCTTGAACTTGTGACTCCTGTCTCAAGCTTCTGAGTACCAAGCAAGGCATGTACCATCCCACTGGTTTGTACTTTTCACTCATTAAATATGAGATGGTTACATTTAAGTTTCTTTATGTATACTCATTTGTTTTGAGGCTGGGTCTTGCTTTGTAGCTAAGGCCAGCTTGGAGATATTAGCAGTCATCTATCCATATTTCCAAGTGCTGCAATTATAAACTTGCACTATACATAGCTACCTAAATGCATGGGCTTTTTTTTGTAAAAGTAAAAAATGATATATGTTTAGGCTTAAATTTTGTGGTGTTCAAAACAAGCTGGTGGGTATCTAAGACAGAGGAATATGTTGTCAGTTTAGCAATGCAAATGGAAAGCATTCTAGTTGGAGGAGGGATATATATGACAAATGTGGAAGGCAGTTACCCTATTCACCCTGCTTACAATTTTTTTTTTCGTTTTACAGAGCATAATAATATTTTAACTTTAGAGAAATGGGAGGCATTGGTGTTTGTTTGAAAGAGGGGTAAGGAAACATTGAATAAATTGATTAATTTGAAAACTACTTCCCTCAAAGCCATGAAAACCTCAAGTCAATCCTCACAATTCTTGAAAATTAATCCAGATTGCTGGGTTGTGGTTTATGCGTTTAACACCAGTACTGTGGAGGCAGAGGCAGAAAGATCTCCAAAGGTCAGCCTGTTGTACAGAGTAAGTTTCAAGACAGCCAGGGCATCATATAGGAACCTTGTCTCGAGTGAAAAAACAGAATGGTTACATATACTTCTAACTTCAACATTGAGAGTCAGAGATAGGTGGAATGAGAAACTTCATCTCCAAAATACGTAAAAATAAGACAGCAGCTGAAGATAGGTTGAGCAGTTGCAAGCATATTCTGCTCTTGCATAGGAGCAGGTTTCAGTTTCCAGCCCATGTGGTTGACTACAACTGTCCTAACTGCTATTCCAGGGAATCCAGCACTGACTTCTGACTTCAGTGGTCACCAGGTTCACAAGCAACACACTTAAATACATGTAGGGAATAATCTCATAGTCTTGTAATTTAGGCTTTATATCACAAAAAAAAAAAAAAGGTAGACAGTATCACCCCAAACTTGATTTCTGTCCTCCATTCCTTCTTCATATATATGTCTGAGCTACCATCCACCACCAGAGAATAAATGGGTACATAAGAGCAGAGTATATGTAGTGATACAAATAGTTGTTACCAAACAAACTTTAAACTTTGTGGCTCTTTTAATGATCAAAGCTGTGCACCATTCAGCCATCCAGGACGATTCTGAAAATATGGAACACCAGGGAGAGTTGAGTGATAATGTTTAGGTATGTCATGTTCTAATTACTATTAAAGTAGAAGCATACCACCCATGTGTGTAGATGGAATAACACTAGCAGTCAGACTGCCTTTCAAAGGTAAGGATAATTGATCCTTCAAGAAGACCATGACATTAGACCATTTTCCTTAAGTTAATATAAATGACGCAGATTTGCTATTTAAAAAATACTGTTTTTTCCTTAAACACTCACTTTCACTCATATGAATTTAGGCATATGAGAACATGTGGAGTATACTAATTTCATCTATTTTCCCTGAATATAAGGCAATTTTTAAACAATGATTAGTGAAACTATATTTTTACAATATTTGAATAATACTCACTCTACTGCCTTCTTTATCCAGTAGGAATGGAGCAGGATCTGCTGTATTCATAGTAATGAGCAAAGAGGTGATCATGGGAATATTAGTGTAAGTATTGTGTAATTTGAGTACTGTATTGAAAGTGAAAAACTGGCTGTGCAATACAGATTCTGCTGAGTACATATTGCTTTTGTGCCATTTTTGGGGATGGAATTTCATTAAGATTGTTTTTAACATGGAGCAGGGCAATAATTCAGGTATGTTTTACTACAGTATAAATTGGAGCAATCTGTATTTACTACCAAAGATATTACATGCAAGGCTATAATTCAGGGATATTTTATTACAGTAGGAATTGTAAAAGGAAGTTGAGCATGATGACTGATACCTGTAATCTTAACCTGAAAAGGAGGTTGGAGTATCAGGACCCTAGTTATTTTTTTACCCCATAGGAGAAGTCAAGCACGAAACAAAGTCATAATTGTTCTTTCTTGCTAGAAGTATTAGGTGATCCTTTTTTCATTCTTTTCTGTTTGGCATAACCTACATTTTTGGCAGCTTATCTCTGTGAAATAGCCCTGCCCATCTTAGACCATAGTTTGTATTCAAGGGTGGTCTCCAACTCACAAATAACCAATGCCCTTCTGTCTCCCAAGTGCTACAATTAAAAAATTGTGCCACCACCCCAGAATTAAACTGCCTTGTATTTCAATTTAACCATTTGGTATTCTTATTATTTTGTAGTTCCTTTACCATCCTTGCACTTTTCTATACTCATATCTGGTTTCATAAAAACGAAAGAGACAAACGCACAGACATGCATGCAAGCAAAACACCAATGCATATAAAATAAAATTTAAAAAGATATAGTAAATGAAGTATACACAGTGCTCAATGGATAAAACTTATATTTGCTTTCTTTGAACTTTGTTTTAAGCAGTTGGCAACCTGGCACGCACAGGCTAGCTGATGTGATTATCTGAGTTTCAGCAGCTTGTTGTATGATTGAAGTCCATTATATATCAAGATATGTTAAGGTTCACAGTGTATACAGACACCATTAGTCCAATTTAAGTGCATCTTTATGTCAAACTACGTTTGATTGAATAGAAGTACCCTGAGAAATAAGTCCCTGTCCACTCCTTCTCTCTTCAGCCATATCTAATCCAATATTAACATTATAGATAACATTTAAACCAATAATTATGATAATTATTGAAAACACTATTTTTTTTAAGTCATTGATTCAAATTGTCTTCCTTGTGTTGCTTTCGGTGGTAGTCATGGGCAGGAGAGTGAGATCAGAGTACCCAGGAGGGAGTATTTTAACACTTACATTGTTTAGAATTGATGGCTCCTGCTAATAATAGTGAAATAATTGTTGTGTGATATCTAATATTCAGTTAAAAATCTCAATGTCATGTTATCCTTATCTGCTTCTGAAGCCTACTATTCCCACTGTGCTTACTCCACTGAGCTTATTTACATTTATGTATCAGTCAAAACAAATTGTGTTGCTATAAACAAATAACTAACACGGTCATGATGGAGGTACTTATTTTGCTCTCCTGAGTGAGACATACAATCTATCATGGTGGACAAAGATTGTACAATTCATGACAATAGACTCATGAGCCTAAGACACTAACTATTGATGGACAAGGAAGCCAAGAACAGACAGGAAGTGACAGCGGGCTACAAAACTTCAAGGCACTTACCCAATGTTCTACTATCTCCAGTAAGAGCCCAGGTCTGAAAGTCCAGAAATTTATATGTGGTGATATATTATGTATGATTTGTCAAAACTTGCCCGAGGATTCAAAAAGCAAAGCCAGTCACAGGCTATTGCAATCAGGCAAAGGTGACACATAACTTTAATCCCAGCATCCATAACAGCTAGCCAGACAGTGGAGGCACAAGCTTTGGGTGGATCTCTGGGAGTGTGAAACCTCCCAGGGATACACTAGAGTGAATCAGTCTAAAAGATTAACACAGCTCATACCTTTAATCCCAGCTCTAGAGAGGCATATAAAAAACAGAAACCCAATGTCTCAGGCTGCATTGAGAGATTTGGTCTCTAGGCACCCTGAGGAGAGGCAGCAGTCTTAGGTTTGCTAGACATCTTGCAGGGACAGGATCACCCCCTTATAGACTGAGGTAGATGTAAGAGCTAGTGGCTCGGCTGGTTTGCTTCTCTGACCTTCAGCTTGAAGCTTGAACCCCAATACCTGTCTCTGGATTTTTATTTTTGGTGTTACAGTTACACACCTGAAAGAGTGCAGCAACACATGGAGGATAGACCTTCCACATTAGAACTATGGTGTTCCACTCTTGTCCCCTCTGACTCACATGAGTAACTGGTGTCTATTAATCATCTGCAGGCTTTCCAGGGCATGGGCCTGGCCTTTATCATCTACACTGAGGCCATTAGAAGCATGGAAGTGTCCCAGCTATGGTCAGTTCTCTACTTCTTCATGCTGCTGCTGATGCTGGGTATGGGGGAGCCTGC
This sequence comes from Phodopus roborovskii, assembly GCF_943737965.1. NCBI lineage: Eukaryota > Metazoa > Chordata > Mammalia > Rodentia > Cricetidae > Phodopus > Phodopus roborovskii. Next base: position 34,506 of record NW_026125776.1, on the reverse strand, counting down.
TTGGACACACAGCGGCCATCCTCACCCCTATGACAGACATCAAGGTCTTCTCCAGTTACCAACCCAAGGCAGCCATTAGAGGTTAGGACACCAGGCAGTGGAGGCTGGGCATGTGTGGATGGCAAAATGCAAGACAATCAGTGGAGGGGTCTTATTAGGGGCCATGTGCTACTAAGACTACTCCAGAAGGGCTGCACTGGTATAGCTCTGCTCCTGCTTTGGCGATACTCACCTCCACTTGGATCAGTTGTTCTAGGAGCTGTATGCACAGGTAATATGCACCACAGAGACCCATTTTTTATTTCACCACCTTGCCACCCAGCCAGGATCATGAGAACCCTCATGTGCCTCTGATGGCACTATGTCCATGATAGATAATGTCACTTCTGATCACATGTCCTAGATATCATGTGGGAAGTGTCCTCTTCCCCATTCCTCGAAGCATGATGGCACTTGGCATTTTATTTATTTTTCGTAGAATTGGGAATCTGTGTTCCACAGTATAAATGCATGTAGCTCCCAATCCAGCACTTAATCCTCTCCTGAGGGAGCCTCCCAGTGTTTGACATAATATGGTATGGCAGTGGGAAGGGCTACTATGAATTCAGAGGCACCATGCAAAGCCTTAGGAAGTCATATGTAAACCTGGAGTCAAATATTGACTCTGCCATGTTGTACTACAGGGAGATATCAGACAACACTAAGCCCTGGCATCCCAGTATACAAGGGATCCCTGACTACTACCTTGGAGGTTTAATCTGCTAAGGTACATGACCAGACCCTGGTATGTGATAGCACCTATGTAAATTGTAGTTTCCTCCCAAACCAATCCTTCTCTAGGACCCCACACCACATTTAAGTACAATTCTCACAGTCTCAAGGGTATGTTTTGGTATATTCAGCATTCAAAGACTTTCAGTCGTTATATGATGTCCCCTAAAGAGCAATACCCTAACTGTTGCTGTTGTTTTTCTGCTATGAAATCCCCTACAAAGCAGCTCTTATAGCTGATGTGGGAACTCACCCTCCACAGCACACCTAGGGATGGATGGCTCTTGTTGACATCTAATGTGGGATGACTCAGGGAGTCTCAGAGAGATGAGCAGTGATCTTGTGTTCCAGGTCTAGTGTGCCACATCAACTGTGCCATCGGCATGGAGTTCACCATAGAGGCTGGGAACTACTGGTTTGACATCTTAAATGACTCTGCAGGCATGCTGTCCCTGCTGCTCAACATGGTGGTGGAGATCATAGCTGTGTGCTAAGTGTATGGGCTAAAGAGGTAAGGAGACTCCATAACCTGGCTGCTATAGAGGGCAGAGAAGCTGTAGGTCCCTGGAGTAAGTACTAAAAGAAGGGCACTACTAACCTGGTAGGAAAAGACTGTGTAAAGTAAGACATGAGGGAAAAAAAGTTCATGAAGGAAACCTTTTAAAAATATTGATAGATTAGATTGTTTTTAATATTTACTTTTATTTTGTGTGTCTATGTAAAATCACATATAGGTGCCCTCCAAAAAAAATGCCATCAGATCCCCTTCAACACCTGGAGTTACAGGTGGTAGTGAGCTCACCCTGTCGAGGCTGGAAACCAAACTCTAATCTTTCTGCTTACTTGGTTACTTTTTGAGATAGGGTCTCCAATAACAGGCTAGCCTTGAACTTGCTATGTAGCTGTGTAGCTGTGGATGACCTTTAACCTCTGATCTTCCTGCCTCTACCTCTCAAATACTGGGATTATAGGTAAACACCACCATACATGCCCAGTTTCTGGAGAGCCAGGAATAGAGCCCAGGGTCTAATGCATGTTAGGAAAGCACTCTCTAAACACTGAGCTACATACATCTCCAGCACAAATTGAACTTTCTGGAAGTTAAGAATTCTCTCCAATAGAAGACACTTAAAATTGGCCCGAAAGGCAACACTGTAAGAAATGAAACTGTTGGTATATAAAGCAGATATAATGCCTGTAGCCAAAGTAGGGAAACAAGTGCAAACCAGTAGAAAAAGACAGCCCAGCAAAAAACCTATCAAGGGCTCAGGCAGACATTTCAGAAACCAAGGACTCTTTGGATGGCCCAGTGAGCAAGTGGAAAGTTTGCAGACTTGTCAGTTGTCAGGGAAATAAACAGGCAAATGGAACCATCAGTGCACAGTCATAAGTATACACAAAAATGTAAAAACTTAATGGCAGGGCCAGTGAAAAAGCAAGGTCACTTGCCTGGCTCCTTCAATTTGTCTCTGACTTCCACTCCTGCTATGGGACCTGCTCCCAATAAATGCTTGTTTGAAACACATACACAGAGAGACAGAGGGGTGGGGGAGGAGAATAAGAGAGAAAGAGGAACATGCTAGAAGGTGCACACTAGTTCTGTTCATAGTAGCCACAAACTGGAACAACACAAATATCCATCAGCATTAGAGTGGAATTAGGCATGGGTGAGGAAGAGGCCAAGTAGATGGAGAAGCTTAGGGTCAAACTGAGGGCCTCACAAGTGCTAGGGCAGTGCTCTGCTGCTGAGCTTCCAAACTCAACCTCTCTGTGCAAAAGCCATCTCACCTCTGTAGAGCCCTCAGTCCCTGTCTATCAGGTTCAAGTACTTATCCCTTTAAATTCTTCCCTCATCTCCTATTTAGGTGAACTAGGTGGTGTGTACCAATCGAAAGTGCCCCAGTAGATCAAAAGAAGGCAAGAACAAGGCATCCCTTAGCACTTAAATGTTCCTGCCATCTGAATGTCAGCTCTAGCGTGAGAGAGATGTGTTTTCCTGTTGCACAGTGGTGCTTGATATATAAGTATTGCCATGGATGAATCCAAAAAGAGGCTGAGGAAATGTGATTCATTCCCTTTGCCAAAGAGGGCTGCCTACCTGCAGAGGCTCAGCAGGGTGGGTCTGCCCTTACCCCCTCTGGCAGGTGTTAATGAGATTAGCAATTAAAAGGCAGGCCAGCAGTGGCCAGACACCAGGAACTGACTGAGAGTCAGCTCAGGAAATGGAGAAGGCATGGCCTCAGTGAGGCAACCAGCTGTAGTTCCTGTTTGCCTGTATCCCCTATGCCATGGGCTTGGATAGGGTGGTGTTTCCCATACCTGTGCCAGATAGGACAGTGGAGTTGAGTGCCCACTAGCAGGATACGGGAGTTGCCTGGATACAGGTGTCAGTGATCCTTGATGCAGGTGGGATATATCACTTGTTCCTAGATATCCCAGGATGCCCTTACCTTCTGTTAAAAAGAGACATCCTGTCAAATGTAGGAGCCTGGATTTGTTTTGACTCTGAACAGCCATCAGTAATTTGCTCAGCATCCCTCATGGGCTGCTCAAGCCTGACACTGTACCCTGTGAAATGAGCCTAGGCTCCGGGCGTGCAAGAGCTGTCTAGCCAGCAGCCTACTGCTTAAGCATAGATAACCAAATATCAGTGGAAGCCCCTTGTTCCAAAGCTGTAAGCACCTGGGTGATAACTACCTTGTCTCTCTTAGTTTGAGCCCTGAGCCTACACACCAGCCAGAGAAGCAACACAAGTCCGCAGCAAATGGCTGCACCAAACAATCCCACCCCTACCCATTCCTTGAAATAGGAAACAGCTGAAGCAATCCACCACAATAGTCCCTCCATCAAGGATAGATCAAGGCACGTGAAGTTTATCTGAATAATGGCGGCTCTCAACTCCCGAAGCATCTGCTCAAACTCAAAGGTCCTATTCTGCAATATGAACCGAGGTTTCAGGGGGTCTGGCTTGATCAAACCACATTAGTCTGGAAGGAATCCACAGCTTTTTATTTCCTGTTGAAACAAAAATAGAAATCCTTTTTCCCAGTAACTTGTCCTTGAACTTAAATTTTGGAGTCAAAGCATTTTTAAAATATATCAATTGAATTAATCCAGCAACATTTCCTTTATCAGTTGTTATTTTCTCGGCAATCAAACAATGAATGCAGAGACAACACAATAGCATACTGTAACCAGATTCTCTCTGAGCTTTTCATCTTTACATGGCTTTATTATTACTCTGTTTCTTTTACTTCTATTGTTTCATTTTTTGAGACAGGGTTTCTCTGTGTAACTCTTATCTGTCCTGGAATTCACTCTGCATACCAGGTTTACTTTGAACTCACAAGAGATTTGCTTGCTTCTGTCTCCCAAGTGCTGGAATTAAAGGCATGTGCAACCACACCCAGCTTAGACAAATTAACTGCTTTGGTTTCTGACAAATACACTCCCTTGTCATTAGAATCACCGGGAGGGTCTTTTTAACTTTTTTTTTGGGGGGGACTGGTTTTTTCCTGCACGCGCCCAACCTCTCATTATGCTCGGGTTCTGACTTGCTATCCTGGACCTCTTACCAAGGCCCAGAAAAGACCTACCTCTCCCAGCACGTATGCCAGCAGTTCTGAATCCTCCTTGTAGTCAAGGGGTCTCCGATGGGCTGACGATGATGAGGTCTCAGTTCCCGGGTTTTGGCAACAGAAGTCCTGTCGCCACCAAGAATGATGCAGCGCACTCAGGATCCTTCTGCAGTAAAGCTTGAATGCATCTTGAGAGGGAGAGCATAAGCTTACAGAACAGAGACCCCAAATACCCAAAACCCAACCCTTATATAGGTTTATAACCTTCGCCTCGGACGTGTCACCTCCTGATTGGCTGCAGCTCATCGGCCCATCATGACGCCACGGGAGAGGCAGAGGCCAAGGGAGGGAAAAATCACCCTGCACCTGCTCACTGACTTGTTTACTCTCAACGCCAGCGGGATGCAGGCGCCATCTTGTAATGGAGAATGCAGGGACGGCTCCCTACACTTCACCACAGTTGAAAAGGAGAAAATCATATCTTACCGGTCTGGTGTGCTTCTGTTGCTGTGCTAAAACACGGACCACACACTATGCAGGCCAGAAAGGGGCTTACTTAGCTTATGCTCCAGGTCACTGTCCCTAAAGAAAATTATAGCAGCGACTCAAGCAGGACAGTGGGAAGAAAATGTGGAGGAATGCAGTTGTCAGCTCATCTCTGGCTCTCTCACTTGCTCACAGTAAAGCTTAGCAAGTCCCCTTTGTTTACAGATAGCCCCGTGCACATGGACAGTTATAAAAGCATAACTGCTGCCTGTGTACAAGTTTCCAGATTTTTTCTTTTCTTTGGCCGGCTGCAAGGCCTGTATTAAGGCCAAGAGCTCAGCTTCTCATGCTGAGTTTCCTTCTGGCAGGCTGCTGGCCCAAACAGGGCAGGTTTAATTCACATCGCTGTCCAAGTCCTTTCTTTACCTTCACAAGGTAACTGTTCCCATTGGTGAACCAAGTTAGTGCTTCCTCAGCCAGAGGGAAGTTTGTAAGATCTTTGCAAACTCCTGTCTCTTTAATCAGCAGTTGATGACAGTCCCAAATTACTTGTTCATCAGTCTTCTCAGGCAGAAGAGTGGCAGGTAGTGCATCAGTGATTCATGTGGGCATGGTCATCCATCCATTGGACAGTGGGCTGCCAGACAATGCTCTCCTGCTCACCAGTGCATGGGGGGCTATTGTAGTTACTTTCTGCCCCTAAGTTAACATGTCAGAGTCTTTGACCAGTACAGCCATGGTCGCCATAGCTTTTAGACAGCCAGACCATCCACTGCCTACAGGATCAAGCTCCTTCCCTGTTTATCGGTTACTGATGGCTGATCAGAGTCAAAATAAATCCAGGCTCCTACATTTGACAAGATGTCTCTTTTTAACAGAGGGTAAGGGCATCTAGGGATATCTAGGAACAAGTGAGATATCTGGCCTACATCAAGGATCACTGCCACAGGAGTCCAGGCAGCTGCTGCATCCTGCTAGTGGGCACTCAACTCTGCTGTACCATCTGGCACAGGTACAGTAAACAACACAGTTTGACAAGAACATGGCATAGGAGATGCAGGCAAACAGGAATTGCAGCTGGGTGCCCCACTGAGGCCATGCCTTCTCCATTTCCTGATCTGGCTCTCAGTCAGGTCCTGGTGTCTAGCCACTGCTTGCCTGCCTTTTAATTGCTAATCTCATTAACACATGCCACAGGTGGTAAGGCAATCCACACCCAGCCAAGCCTCTGCAGGGAAGTCAGCCTCCTCAGCAATGGGTATTGACTTCAGAGCACAGAGAAAGGATCACATTTCCTTAGCCTCTTTTGGATTCATACATGACAGTACTTATATGTCACGCACCACTGTGCAACAGGAAAACAAAGCCCTCTCACACTAGAGCTGACATTCAGAAGGCAGGAACATTTAATTGCTAAGGGATGCCTTGTTCTTGCCTTCTTTTGATCTACTGGGGCACTTTCGATTGGTACACACCACCTAGTTCACCTAAATAGGAGATGCAGGAACAATTTAAAGGGATAAGTCCTTGAACCTGATAGACAGGGACTCAGGGCTCTACAGAGGAGAGATGACTTTTGCACAGAGAGGTTGAGTTTGGAGGCTCAGCAACAGAGCACTGCCCTAGCACCTGTGAGGCCCTCAGTTTGACCCTAAGCTTCTCCATCTACTTGGCCTCTTCCTCACCCATGCCTAATTCCACTCTAATGCTAATGGATATTTGGGTTGTTCCAGTTTGTGGCTACTATGAACAGAACTAGTGTGCACCTTCTAGCATGTTCCTATTTCTCTCTTATTCTCCGCCCCCCCCCCCCCCCGTCTCTTGCTGTGTATGTGTTTTAAACAAGAATGTATTGGGAGAAGGTCCCATACCAGAGGTGGAATTCAGAGACAATTTGTGGGAGCCAGGCAATTGACCTTACCATTTCACTGGCCCTGCCAATAAGTTTTTACATTTTTGTATAGACTTATGACTGTGCACTGATGGTTCCATTAGTCTGTTGATTTCCCTGACAACTGACAAGTCTGCAACCTTTCCACTTGCTCACTGGGCAACCAAAAGAGCACACGGTTTCTGAAATGTCTGCCTGAGGCCTTGATTGGATTTTACTGGGCTGTCTTTTTCTATTGGTTTGCATTTGTTTCCCTACTTTGGCTACAGGCCCTATGTCTGCTTTATATACCAATACTTTCATTTCTTACTGTGTCGCCTTTCTGGCCAATTTTAAGTGTCTTCTATTGGAGAGAATTCTTAACTTCCAGAAAGTTCAATTTGTGCTGGAGATATATGTAGCTCTGTTTTTTGAGAGTGCTTGTCTAACATGCATGAGACCCTGGGCTCTATTCCTGGCTCTCCAGAAACTGGGTATGTATTGTGGTGTTTACCTATAATCCCAGTATTTTAGAGGTAGAGGCAGGAAGATCAGAGGTTCAAGGTCATCCTCAGCTACACAGCTACATAGCAAGTTCAAGGCTAGCCTGTTTTTGGAGACCCTATCTCAAAAAGTAATCAAGTAAGCAGAAAGATTAGAGTTTGGTTTCCAGCCTCCACAGGATGAGCTCACTACCACCTGTAACTCCAGGTGTTGTAGGGGATATGATGTCTTTTTTTTTTTTTTTTTTTTTTTTTTTTTTTTTTTTTTTGAGGGCACCTATATGTGCTCGTACATACACACAGTCATATACACACCAAATAAATATAAATATTAAAAGCAAACAAATCTATCAATATTTTTAAAAGTTTGCCTTCATGACCTTTTTTTCCCTCATGTCTTATTTTACACAGTCTTTTCCTAACAGGATAGTAGTGGATTTCTTTAATTCTAGCACTGGAGAGAAAGGAGAATCTGGGATTTCAAGATCAGCCTGGTTGAACATAGTGATTACACACAGATCCTGTCTCAAAAACACAAAAACAAAACCAAAAAAACCAAAAGAACAACAAAAATCCGAACTTCTTGCTTCTCAAATCCAAGGTCATGAAGCTATTACTGAGGAGTCAAACCCTTAGCAAAGCTAATCTCAGCAGTGAACGAGTTACTGCCTAGAAACTGCCCTTCAATGAACCTGGATCACAAGGATTCTGCTAGGCTGGCTGGTTAATGCACTGCAGGGTTCCTCCTGTCTCCATAATGTCCCTCTCCTCTGTATTTGGAGAAATAGTCATGTGCCACTGTCCCTGACCTTTTACCCAATGAGCCATCTCCACCCACAGCCCTCCAGGTAGAGTGTCTACCTAAGGGCATGATGGTGAAGAGTTTGGATCAAACAGCTGTTGCTGCCTCCAGCTATGTACTTATGTTTTGGGTATCACAAATTAGTTCTCCTGTAGGGTTCTTAGTCACATAGTGATATTTAGGAACTGGACACCTCAGAAAGATACTCAGGACAGTTACCAAGGCATTTGTAAGTACAATGGTGGCAGTGCCCTTCTTTCAGTCCTGACACCAGGGACCAGGCCAGCATCTGGTCTTAGCTGCCTTGGGAAGCCATTCCAATATTTGAGGCTCAGTAAGTGAAATTCTCTGCCTTTGTGTCTCTATGGTGTGTGTGTGTGTGTGTGTGTGTGTGTGTGTGTGTGTGTGTGTGTGTATGTGTAGTATAAAGAATCACCCAGTCCATGTAAATGCAAATAAAATAGTCAGATCATCACACCACCCTAAACATGAACTTGGTAACTTTTATGTGAGCTGATTCATTGAGTGATGGACTACTACATTTACAAAGAGTGTGGTCGTAGGAGACCTCTGCACTGAGAGAGTTATGCAGTGTGTGAACATTAATGTTAGACTGACAGAAGTATATTAACTTTTTGAAGAAGAATCTCTCATCTGCTTGTTAATTTCTGTGCTAATACCTCAAATTTAGGATATTTTGAGCTTCCACCTTATCACCAGGTATGGTTGGGGAGAAGACATTTAGTGGCAAAACACATGTTGCATTCTCACCATGCACGTACAGTGACATGTGTGGTCACAAGACCTTAGCTGATACTAAAGAGAAGCAAATAACTGGAAATGATTTTTAACATTTACTTCTGCTTTAGATAATTTATACAATAACTTAGTCCTCAACATGGGCTGTATTTAATAAAACAAATTCTCAAAAGCCCTCCATGTGCCCTAACTGGTTACTCAGAGCTCTGTAGAGGATTGGGCAGTAGAGCAAATTCAGCTCTTTGAGGTGTTTGTTTCTCTTTCAGGTGGTTTTGAGGTTTCAGACAAACTTTAGTGTTCAGAGGAGCCTACTCTGGCTTGTGGGAGAACCCTTTCTTCAACTTTACTTCATAGCATCTATGACAATCGCAACACTGAAGTTCATTTATGCACTTTCCTAAAGAGGAGAAGAGGGGGCCATGACTGCATGGGTGTGGGCCAATAAGTGCATCCCGAGATTCTATATTCTCACCTTATTAATATGAAGGCCATGCAGCTTTCAATCATTTGCTCATCTTGGTGATTTCCATTGCTACATAACTACCCTCTTGAGCTTCTAGTTCCCCACAAGATAAAGTCCAAACTCCTTAGTTTGTTTGGAAAGCTTCGAGGAATTTTTTTTTTTTTTTAAATTAAGCCCTGAGGAATTTGAGCCTTGCATACCTGGGTTCTAGAAAACCTCTGACATCTAAAAATCCACAGCATTTTGCTTCAGGTGAGAAACCTACCTATAAGGTTGAATAAGACATATCAGCCACAGTCCGAAAGGAACACTTAGGATTCACTTTTCTGAACAAATGCATATCTGCAGGGCTTGGGGCACCAAGGGCTGGCTCAGTGGTTAAGTGCACGCCCGGTTCAATTCCTAGCACCCACATGTTGGGTCACAACTATCTGTAATTCTTTTAACAGGAGACCTGATACCCTCTCCTGGGTTCTGAAGGCTCCTGTCACATTTGTTAAATAAAAATTTTGGAAAGTAAAACTGAAACTTTGATACTACTATGTATATGAAGCTATAGTTTTTATTATGTATTTTTAGATAAAAATTAAGAATTTAAAAATGGCTCTTCTCCTGTATTTCCTGGGTCATATGTCTCACACTAGGTCCTCTGACCTTTTTAGAAGCTGCCCACATCCTTACCATCTCCAGGATTTTGATATTACATCCAGGGTAGCCTCACTAAAGTACCTAGTGTACATAGCATCTTCATGTGGAATTTCACTTGCCAAGTGTACCTCAACACCACAAACTTGCAGCTAAGCCTATTTTTTGTCAAGAAAGAGCCTGGTATTGACTGTTTATTATGACAATCATTTAGCCACTTGTAGCTGGTGGCTTCTGTGTGTGGACTGGGAAGACACAGAACATCCTTGTACAATTTCCACAAGGCAGTCTTGGCCTGGAAGTTCAGTGATAATGCCTGGCATGCAGCATTCCTCTCTATGCTTGGACTGCAGGCAGCTGTGTGGGATGGAGCCCTACTTTGCATGCTGCACTGCTTCCTCAGAAAAGGATAGGACTTGCTCCTTGCCTCTGCTTCCTCTTTGGGTGCTGACCAAGGGCATGTCAGGGTTCTCCAGAGCTACAGCTCCTCATCCTCTTCCAGGAAGTTCACATGTATCAAAGGTGACTCCATTCCTTGAGGCAACAATCACTACAGGATGGGAAACCCATATGCCTTCTTCAGACCTGGGCTCCTGTTTCACCTTTCTGTCTCTGGGATCCAGGTTCTGCTATCACACCAAACCCTAATTCTGGCCCTCCGTGTTTTTCCAATGTTTCCCTCTCTGTCTAGACCTCACAGGTAGTCCATCAGTTTACACATCTTGCTCCTACCCACATTTCCCCCATTGCTTCTGCAGTACAATCCCCAAGAGCTCTGGATCCTTGGGCAAGCCCAGGTGCATGATAGCAGCACGGCTCTACTCTTTTATTAATCATCTCTGGTAGAGGTGTTGACCTATGGCTCTGGGTCACATTATCTATGGGTGCCTCAAATGTTTCTTCCCACATCTCTAATCCCACTGATTGCTTAGCAAAGGTCCCAAATAATTACATAGACTGCTAAGGGGAAACTCTCTTCTATCTGAACGTTACTTTCCTTTCCTTTTATTTTCACCATGGGCTCTCACTCCTTTCCTGGGCTTCAGGAACCCAACACTAACGCTACCACCAACCATAATGCTCACCCTAACTCTAACCATACCTTAAACTGAACTCTCAATTTCAGAAATACATGACCCTACCTGGATGTCATAGCCCCATATTGGAGAGGGGGTGAATGGAAGGGGAGGTGGTCAGGGTGAATATAAAGGGGGAGAGAATGTAAGAGGGAGGGAGGGTATCAAGTGAGGGATAGGAATCGACATGTAAAATAAACAATAATAATTTAAAAAAATTCAGTATGTAGGGACTCAGAATGTGCCCAAGAGGATTAGTGGATCTAACAGAGATCTTGAGGTCTTTAGCTGAGGGAACTCTAGCAGAGGCCCATTGATGGGTTTCCAGTATCCAGTAGGACGTTGTGTTTCATTTAAAAATAATTTATCATATGTAATATCCTACTTGAATATCTCCTGGTAGAAAATAAGAGGGCAACAATCTCATTGTAGATGGTTGTGAACTACCATCTGGTTGGTGGGAAGTAACTCATATCCTCTGTAAGTACAATCAGTGTGCTTGAAATTTTAGCCATCTATCCATTCCATTGTTGTGTTTGAAGAAAAGGCCTATTATGTAATTTTGACCGGCCTGGAATTCATTGAGATTCATGCTTTTGGCTCCTGAGTACTTCTGGACAGGATGTGTAGAAAGGGGAACTCTCCTCCCACTGCTTTTGGGAGTTCAAACTTGTACAGCCATTTTCAAGATAGCTATGGAAATTCCTCAGCAAGATGGGAATTGGTTAACCACAGGACCTGGCAATCCCACTCATAGCCATATACCCAAATTATCCACATTCATGCAACAAAGGCAAGTGTTTAATTATATCTATAGCAGCATTATTTGTAATAGCAAGAACGTAGAAGCTACCCAGATGCCTCTCAACTGAAGAATGGATAAAGAACTTGTGGCACATCTACACAATGAACTACTAATAGACAGAAAAAATGGAATCTTGAAAACCACAGGCAAGTGGATGGCACTTGAAGAAATAATCATGAATGAGGTAACCCAGGCACAAAAAGTAGAACATGGTAGAGAGGAGAGAGAACATAAAAGAGCAAGTCATTATTGGTTTGAAGAGAAAGTTGAACCTAAAGTTATATCTAGAGACCTACAAGACTGACTCCAACTAACAATCTGAGCAACAGTGGAAAGGCTTCCATTATTGATCTTCCCTGAAAATGACATCAGCAACTAACTCGAGCGCTACATGGAGCCCTCATCTAATCTCTGTAGAAAACAGAAGCAAACACCCATAAGTAAACACTGCGTCTAACTCGAATCCAGATGCAGACAGAGAGAGAGAGGACAAGATCGAGTTGCAGAAACACATTGAGACAGCTGACCTGATGAAGGAGGAGCTAATAGGACCCGAGACTGATAGCTGTGAATCCAGCATGGAACTGACTCAGACCCCTGAGATGGGTATCAGCTAGAAGGTGTGAGCTGTCTAATGGAGTTCATACAGTGGGACCTGGATGTATTCCTGGTGCGCAAAAGGACATTGAGAACACATTCCCCCAATCCAGGGATACCCCTAAACCTAGACATAGAAGAGACATTCTAATCAACACTTCAAATGCGCTGTCATAAATACATGACCCCACTTGGATGGCCTAGCCCTATGTGTTGATTGTGGGTGAATAGGGTGGCAGGGTGGTCAGGGTGAATGTGAGGGGGCAACAGATGATAAGAGGAAGGGAAGGAATTGAGGGAGATATAGAGAACAAGGTTCTACATGTAAAAAATCATGAACTAATTTTAAAAAATATCCGGCATGCATGGACTCAGGATGTTCCCAAGAGGATATGGGGATCTAACAAGTATTTGGTGGTCTTTAGCTGAGGGAACTCTAGCAGAGGCCCAGTGATGGGTTTCAAGTAACCAGTAGGACATTTTATTTCCTTTTTAAAAGTTATTTTGTCATATGTAGTACCCTACTTGAATGTCTGCTGGTAGAAAAGAAGAGGGCAACAGATCTGATTGTAGATGGTCGTGAGCTACCATCTGGTTGGTGGGAGTTAACTCATATCCTCTGTAAGTACAGTCAGTGTGCTTCAACTTTTAGTCTTCTGTCTCTTCCATTGTTGTGTTTTTAAGAAAGGGCCTCATTATGTATCTGTGACTGGCCTGGAATTCATTGAGATTCATGCTTTTGGCTCCTGAGTCCTCGGTTCAAAGGCATGAAACACCATGATCATCTCAGGAATAAAATTTTATATTGTTAACATAAATAAGCATTAGTTTAGTTAAAATGGCTAGTGCTATGCATTCTGAGACAATAATTAATTTTTATTACATTTCTTATTCACACAAAATTGAGGTAGATTTTGTTTCTAAATTAAAAAGTAGTAAATTATGGGCTATAATTAGGGGTTATTGGCTAGTGTCTAGAATTCCTGATACTAAGAGATTTAAGTTCAGCCTCTATTACCAACAAAGCAAAATAGGGCCTGAGTAGGTATCTCAGTCAATAAAGTACAAACACGAAGGACCTGAGATCAAGCAAAATGCTAAATCTAGAAGGGGATGATTAAAAGTTAAACCTGTGGGACATTTGATCATTATGTGAAAATAGGGTGCTTTTTACCTTGCCTGCCTAAGGCCCTTAATTGGTTTAATATAAAGTTAAACGGCCAATTGCTCAAAAGGAATGGTTAGGCAGGATTGCTGGGCTGAGAGAAAAACTCAGGGGAATGAATCTAGGCCTGGACCCATGCCAGGAAGACAAGGAAGGAGCTGCGAATACAGAATAATAGACAATAGGCTAATAGACATTTGTTAAGGTATAGGAAATTGTTGGGAACAAGGTTAAGTTAAAGGCCAATCATTCATAATTTAGAAATGTCTGTGTCATTATTTGGGGATGGATTGTTCCAAGAAAATCTGACAAGAAAGTCCAACTACATAATAGCACTGGAAAGGTGAGAGAGATCTGTAAGTCTCAGTGGCAGAAAAGTTTACCTTCCTAAATGTGAACCTGATAAATAAGATGGACAATTGGAATTGAATGGACTTTGACACGTGATCTCTCTATTGCTCTGTCTCTATCTATCTGTGCTTCTGTCTTTCTCTCCCCATAAATAAATACACAAACCCACACCCACAACCACACCCACCCACCCAGACACACACACACACACACACACAGTAAACAGATATATTCCATATTGTATTGTGGTTGGTTGTCTTCACCTATTCTATCCCTGTATGTGCCTTTTCTGTTTGTTTACTCGAGAAAGGGTTTCCCTGTGTATCCCTGCCTGTCCCCAAACTCACTTTGTGTACAAGGCTGGTCTAAAACTGAAGTGATGCCTACCTCAGCATCCCTTAATACAAACTGGCTCCTTATTTATAATTAAGGCAAAAGCTGTCAGGTTTTTCAAATTGATAAATACAAGTGAATTGATACTGCATAATCTGAACCCATATTACCTGCAAAAGCAATGTATGTAGTGCCACGATACTCTGCAATGACACAGAAAATACACTTTGAAATTGACACACTCCATCTTTTTCAAAACTTGAATCTGAAGTTAGTTCCAATTTTCTCATACACAATATGATTTGTTATTAATATTGACAAACTGTCAATTCCTAAATTCTTAAAACAATCAAAATTGTTATGAGATACATAAAAGTCCAATGAAATTTCATGGGGGAATGAATGCAGCAGCATACCTTTGTTTGCCTCAAAGTTGCCTCATGTGGCCACTCTACGGTGGGGTCAGAGGTGATATGCACATCATACATAGGCCTATGAAGAAGTTTACATAGTTCCTCATATTGTTAAAAGAGTAGTTTATGTTCATGAATTCTGTCTTTTTTACATTTTTTGAGGAATTCTACATGAGTGTCCAATTCTTTTCTAGTTAATGGACACTTGTCTGTTTTTTTTTTTTTATGGAACCAGATATGATTATAGTAAGGTGCAAGGATGGTAATGGAACTACAAAATAATAGGAATGCCAAATGGTTAAATTGACATACAAGGCAGTTTAAGCCTCGGGTGGTGTCACAATTTTTTAATTGTAGCACTTGGGAGACAGAAGTGCAGTGGTTATCTGTGAGTTGGAGACCACCCTTGAATACAAACTATGGGCAAAGATGGGCAGGGCTATTACACAGAGATAAACTGCCAAAAATGTAGGTTATGCGAAACAGAAAAAAAAAGAAAAAAGGATCACCTAATACTTCTAGCAAGAAAGAACAATTATGACTTTGTTTCGTGCTTGACTTCTCCTATGTGGTAAAAAAATAACTAGAGTCCTGATACTCCAACCTCCTTTTCAGGTTAAGATTACAGGTATCAGTCACCATGCTCAACTCCCTTTTACAATTCCTACTGTAGTAAAATATCCCTGAATTATAGCCCTGCTTGTAATATCTTTGGTAGTAAATACAGATTGCTCCAATTTATACTGTAGTAAAACACACCTGACTTATTGCCCTGCTCCAAGTTAACAACAATCTTAATGAAATTCCATCCCCACAAATGGGACAAAAGCAATATGTACTCAGCACAATCTGTATTGCAAGTATAAACACAGCCAGTTTTTCACTGTCAATACAGAACTCAAATTACACAATACTTACACTAATATTCCCATGATCACCTCTTTGCCCATTACTATGAATACAGTAGATCCTGCCCCATTCCTGGTGGATAAAGAATGAAGTAGAGTGAATATTATTTATATATTGTAAAAATATAGTTTCACTAATCATTGTTTAAACACTGCCTTATATTCAGAGAAAACAGATGTGATTAGTATACTCCAGAGGTTCTCATGTGCCTAAATTCACATGAGTGAACTTGAGTGTTTAAGAAAAAAAAAAAAAAAAAAAAAAAAAAAATATTTTCATGTAGCACATCTACATCAATCATATTAACTTAAGGAAAATGGTCTAATGTCATGGACTTCTTGAAGGATCAATTATCCTTACCTTTGAAAGGCAGTCTGACTATTGGTATTATTCCATCTATAGACATGGGTGGTACGATTCTACTTTAATAGTAATGGAACATGAGATACCTCAACATTATCATTCAGCTCTCCCTAGTGTCCCATATTTTCAGAATCATCCTGGATGGCTGAGTGGTACACAGGTTTGATCATTAAAGGAGCCACAAAGTTTTAAGTTTGTCTGGTAACAACTATTTGTATCACTACATATACTCGGCTCTTATGTACCCATTTATTCTCTGGTGGTGGATGGTAGATCAGACATATATATGAAGAAGGAATGGAGGACAGAAATCAAGATTGGGGTGATACTGTCTACTTGGTTTTTTGATATAAAGCCTAACTTACAAGACTATGAGATTCTTTCCTTCATGTATTTAAGTGTGTTGCTTGTGATTCTGGTGACCACTGAAGTCACAAGTCAGGGCTGGTTTCCCTGGAATAGCAGTTCAGGACAGATGTAGTCCACCACATGGGCTAGACACTGAAACCTGCTCTTATTCAAGAGCAGAAAAGGCATGCAATTGCACAATGTATCTTAAGCTGCTCTCTTATTTTTACGTATTTTGGAGATGGAGTTTCTCATTCCACCTATCTCTGCCTCTCAATGTTGAAGTTAGAAGTATATGCAACCATTATGTTTTTTCACTCGAGACAAGGTTCCTATATGATGCCCTGGCTGTCTTGAAACTTACTCTGTAGAACAGGCTGGCCTTTGAAGATCTTTCTGCCTCTGACTCTGCCTCCAAAGTACTGGTGTTAAAGGCATAATCCACAACCCAGCAATCTGGATTAATTTTCAAGAATTGTAAGGAGTGAATTGAGGTTTTCATGGCTTTGAGGGAAGCAGTTTTCAAATTAATCAATTTATTCAATGTTTCCTTACCCCTCTTTCAAACAAACACCAATGCCTCCCATTTCTCTAAAGTTAAAATATTATTATGCTCTGTAAAACAAAAGAAAAAAAAATTAAGCAGGGTGAATAGGGTAACTGCCTTCCACATTTGTCATATATATCCCTCCTCCAACTAGAATGCTTTCCATTTGCAATGCTAAACTGACAACATATTCCTCTATCTTAGATATCTACCAGCTTGTTTTTTGAACATGACAAAATATAAGCCTAAACATATATAATTTTTTACTTTTACAAAAAAGCCCCATGCATTTAGGTAGCTATGTGTAGTGCAAGTTTATAACTGAAGCAATTTTCAAATTAATCAATTTATTCAATGTTTTCTTAACAGTCTTTCAAACAAACACCAATGCCTCCCATTTCTCTATGCAAGTTTATAATTGCAGGACTTGGAAGTATGGACAGATGACTACTAATACCTTCAAGCGGGCTTGGCTACAAAGCAAGACCCTGCCTCAAAACAAATAAGTATACATAAAGAGAATTAAATGTAACCATCTCATATTTAATTACTGAAAAATACAAACCACTGGGATGGTACATGCCTTGCTCAGTACTCAGAAGCTTGAGACAGGAGTCACAAATTCAAAGACAGAAAGGACTATTGCTAAGAGCCTATCTTTGCAAAAGAACAAATGAGATGAAAATAAACAATAAAACATACATTTACTTCACCAGAGTTGAAAAGAAGAAAATCATATCTTACCGTTCTGGTGAGCATCTGTTTCTGTGCTAAAACACTGACCACACACAATGCAGGCCAGAAAGGGGCTTACTTAGCTTATACTCCAGGTCACTGTCCCTAATGAGAATTACAGCAGCGACTCAAGCAGGACAGTGGGAAGAAAATGTGGAGGAATGCAGGTGTCAGCTCATCTCTGGCTCTCTCTCTTGCTCACAGTAAAGCTTAGCCAGTCCCCTTTGTTTACAGATAGCCCCTTGCACATGGACAGTTATAACAGCATAACTGCTGCCCATGTACAGGTTTACAGATTTTCTTTCTTTTCTTTGGCCAGCTGCAAGGCCTGTGTTAAGGCCAAGTGCTCAGCTTCTCTTGCTGAGTTTCCTTCTGTCAGGCTGCTGGCTCAAACTCTGCAGGTTTCATTCACATCCTTGTCCCAGTCCTTTCTTTACCTTTCACAAGGTTCCCATCAGTGAACCAAGTTAGTGTTTCCATGGCCAGAGGGAAGACTGTAAGGTCTTTGCAATCTCCTGTCTCTTTAATCAGCAGGTGATGACAGTCCCAAATTACTTGTTCTTCAGTCTTCTCAGGCAGAAGAGTGGCAGGTAGTGCATCAGTGATTCATGTGGGCATTGGACATCCATTGTTCTGTGGGCTGCCGGACAATGCTCTCCTGCTCACCAGTGCATGGGGGGATATTGTAGTTACTTTCTGCCCCTAAGTTAACATGTCAGAGTCTTTGACCAGTACAGCCATGGCAGCCATAGCTTTTAGACAGCCAGACCATCCACTGCCTACAGGATCAAGCTCCTTCCCTGTTTATCGGTTACTGATGGCTGTTCAGAGTCAAAACAAATCCAGGCTCCTACATTTGACAGGATGTCTCTTTTTAACAGAAGGTAAGGGCATCCTGGGATATCTAGGAACAAGTGATATACCCGACCTGCATCAAGGATCACTGACACCTGTATCCAGGCAACTCCCGTATCCTGCTAGTGGGCACTCAACTCCACTGTCCTATCTGGCACAGGTATGGGAAACACCACCCTATCCAAGCCCATGGCATAGGGGATACAGGCAAACAGGAACTACAGCTGGTTGCCTCACTGAGGCCATGCCTTCTCCATTTCCTGAGCTGACTCTCAGTCAGTTCCTGGTGTCTGGCCACTGCTGGCCTGCCTTTTAATTGCTAATCTCATTAACACCTGCCAGAGGGGGTAAGGGCAGACCCACCCTGCTGAGCCTCTGCAGGTAGGCAGCCCTCTTTGGCAAAGGGAATGAATCACATTTCCTCAGCCTCTTTTTGGATTCATCCATGGCAATACTTATATATCAAGCACCACTGTGCAACAGGAAAACACAGCTCTCTCACGCTAGAGCTGACATTCAGATGACAGGAACATTTAAGTGCTAAGGGATGCCTTGTTCTTGCCTTCTTTTGATCTACTGGGGCACTTTCGATTGGTACACACCACCTAGTTCACCTAAATAGGAGATGAGGGAAGAATTTAAAGGGATAAGTACTTGAACCTGATAGACAGGGACTGAGCGCTCTACAGAGGTGAGATGACTTTTGCACAGAGAGGTTGAGTTTGGAGGCTCAGCAGCAGAGCACTGCCCTAGCACCTGTGAGGCCCTCAGTTTGACCCTAAGCTTCTCCATCTCCTTGGCCTCTTCCTCACCCATGCCTAATTCCACTCTAATGCTGATGGATATTTGTGTTGTTCCAGTTTGTGGCTACTATGAACAGAACTAGTGTGCCCCTTCTAGCATGTTCCTCTTTATCTCCTATTCTCCTCCCCCACCCCTCTGTCTCTCTGTGTATGTGTTTCAAACAAGCATTTATTGGGAGCAGGTCCCATAGCAGGAGTGGAAGTCAGAGACAAATTGAAGGAGCCAGGCAAGTGACCTTACTTTTTCACTGGCCCTGCCATTAAGTTTTTACATTTTTGTGTAGACTTATGACTGTGCACTGATGGTTCCATTTGCCTGTTGATTTCACTGACAACTGACAAGTCTGCAACCTTTCCACTTGCTCAAAAGAGCCCGCGGTTTCTGAAATGTCTGCCTGAGCCCTTGATCGGTTTTTACTGGGCTGTCTTTTTCTACTGGTTTGCACTTGTTTCCCTACTTTGGCTACAGGCCCTATGTCTGCTTTATATACCATCAGTTTCATTCCTTACTGTGTTGCCTTTCTGGCCAATTTTAAGTGTCTTCTATTGGAGAGAATTCTTAACTTCCAGAAAGTTCAATTTGTGATGGATATATATGTAGCTCAGTGTTTAGAGAGTGCTTGCCTAACATGCATGAGACCCTGGGCTCTATTCCTGGCTCTCCAGAAACTGGGTATGTATGGTGGTGTTTACCTATAATCCCAGTATTTGGGAGGTAGAGGCAGGAAGATCAGAGGTTCAAGGTCATCCTCAGCTACACAGCTACATAGCAAGTTCAAGGCTAGCCTGTATTTGGAGACCCTATCTCAAAAAGTAACCAAGTAAGCAGAAAGATGATAGATTGGTTTCCAGACTCCACAGGGTGAGCTTACTACCACATGTAACTCCAGGTGTTGTAGATGTTCTGATGGCTTTTTTTTTTTATTTTTTTTTGGAGGGCACCTATATGTGCTTGTACAAACACACAGCCATGTACATACAAAGAAAAATAAATATTAAAAACAAACTAATCTATCAATATTTTAAAAAGGTTGCCTTCATGACCTTTTTTTTTCCCTCATGTCTTACTTTACACAGCCTTTTCCTACCAGGATAGTAGTAGATGTCTTTAATTCTAGCACTTGAGAGACCAGAGAATCTGTGATTTCGAGATCAGCCTGGTTGAACATAGTCATTACACATAAACCCTGTCTCAAAAAAACAAAAACAAAACCAAAAAAACCCAAACAACAACAAAAGTCCCAACTTCTTGCTTCTCAAGTCCAAGGTCATGAAGCTATTTCTGAGGAGTCAAACCCATAGCAAAGCTAATCTCAGCAGTGATTGAGTTACTGCCTAGAAAGTGCCCTTCACTGAACCTGGATCTCAAGGATTCTGCTAGGCTGGCTGGTTAATGCACTGCAGGAGACTCCTGTCTCCATATTGTCCCTCTCCTCAGTATTTGGAGAAAAAGTCATGTGCCACTGTCCCTGACCTTTTACCCAATGAGCCATCTCCAGCCACAGCTGTCCAGGTAGAGGGTCTACCTAAGGGCATGATGGTGAATAGTTTGGATCAAACAGCTGTTGCTGCCTCCAGCTATGTACTTATGTTTTGGGTATCACAAATTAGTTCTCCTGTAGGGTTCTTAGCCACATAGTGACATTTAGGAACTGAACACCTCAGAAAGACACCCAGGACAGTTACCATGGGATTTGTTGGTACAATGGTGGCAGTGCCCTTCTTTTAGTCCTTACACCAGGGACCAGACCAGCATCTTGTCTTAGCTGCCTTGGGAAGCCATCCCAATATTTGAGGCTCAGTAAGTGATATTCTCTGCCTTTGTGTGTCTGTGATGTGTGTGTGTGTGTGTGTGTGTGTGTGTGTGTGTGTGTAGAATAAAGAATCACCCAGTTCAAGTAAATGCAAAAAAATAGTCAGATCATCACACCACCCTAAACATGAACTTGGTAACTTTTTTGTCAGCTGATTCATTGAGTGATGGACTACTACAATTACAAAGAATGTGGTCCTGGGGGACCTCTGCACGGAGAGAATGATGCAGTGTGTGAACATTAATGTTAGACTGACAGATGTATATTCCCTTTTTGCAGAAGAATCTCTCAACTTCTTGTTAATTTCAGAGGAAATAACTCCAATTTTGGCTATTGTGAGCTCTCAACATATCACTGGGTAGGGTTGGGGAGAAGACATTTCGTGCAAACCACATGTTGCATTCTCACCATGCATGTACAGTGACATGTGTGGCCACAAGACCTTAGCTGATACTAAAGAGAAGCGCATAACTGGAAATGATTTTTAACATTTACTTCTGCTTTAGATAATTTATACAATAACTTAGTCCTCAACATGGACTGTATTTAATGAAACAAATTCTCAAAAGCCCTCCATATGCCCTAACTGGACACTTAGAGCTCTGTAGAGGACTGGACAGTAGAGCGAATTCAGCTCTTTGAGGTGTTTGTTTCTCTTTCGGGTGGTTTTAAGGTTTCAGACAAGCTTTAGTGCTCAGAGCAGCCTACTCCGGCTTGTTGGAGAACCCTTTCTTCAGACTTTACTTTCATAGCATCTATGACAATCGCAACACTGAAGTTCATTTATGCACTTTCCTAAAGAGGAGAAGAGGGGGCCATGACTGCATGGGTGTGGGCCAATAAGTGCATCCCGAGATTCTATATTCTTACCTTATTAATATGAAGGCCATGCAGCTTTCAATCATTTGCTAAACTTGGTGATTTCCATTGCTACCTAACTACCCTCTAGAGCTTCTAGTTCCCCACATGATGAAGTCCAAACTTCTTAGTATGTTTGGAAAGCTTTGAGGAATTTTGTTTTTTTTTAACTTAAGCCCTGAGGAATTTGAGCCTTGCATACCTGGGTTTTAGAAAACAGAGTTTTACCTCTGAAGTCTAAAAATTCACAGCATTTTGCTTCAGGTGACAAACCTACCTCTAAGGTTGAATAAGACATATCAGCCACAGTCCCAAAGGAACACATAGGATTCACTTTTCAGAACAAATGCAGCTCTGCAGGGCTTGGGGCACCAAGGGCTGGCTCTCAGTGGTTAATACCCTTAGAGGACGCCTGGTTCAATTCCTAGCATCCACATGGTGGTTCACACCTATCTGTAATTCTTCTAACAGGAGACCTGATACCCTCTTCTGGGTCCTGAAGGCTCCTGTCACTCAGGAACAAATGCATGCACATTTACTAAATAAAAATTTTGGAAAGTAAAACTGAAACTTTGATACTACTATGTATATGAAGCTACAGTTTTTATTATGTATTTTTAGATAAATATTAAGTTTTAAAAATGGCTCTTCTCCTGTATTTCCTGGGTCATATGTCTCACACTAGGTACTCTGACCTTTTCAGAAGCTGCCCACATCCTTAAAATCTCCAGGATTTTGATATTACGTCCAGGGTAGCCTCACTAAAGTACCTAGTGTACATAGCATCTTCATGTGGAATTTCACTTGCCAAGTGTTCCTCAACACCACAAACTTGTAGCTAAGCCTATTTATTGTCAAGAAAGAGCCTGGAATTGAGTGTTTATCATGACAATCCTTTAGCCACTTGTAGCTGGTGGCTTCTGTGTGTGGACTGGGAAGACACAGAACATCCTTGTACAATTTCCACAAGGCAGTCTTGCCCTGGAAGTTCAGTAATAATGCCTGGCATGCAGCATTCCTCTCGATGCTTAGACTGCAGGCAGCTGTGTGTGATTGGAGCCCTACTTTGCATGCTGCACTGCTTCCTCAGAAAAGGATAGGACTTGTTCCTTGCCTCTGCTTCCTCTTTGGGTGCTGACCAAGGGCATGTCAGGGTTCTCCAGAGCTACAGCTCCTCATCCTCTTCCAGGAAGTTCACATGTATCAAAGGTGACTCCATCCTTTGAGGCAACAATCACTACAGGATGGGAAACCCATGTGCCTTCTTCAGACCTGGGCTCCTGTTTCACCTTTCTGTCTCTGGGATCCAGGTTCTGCTATCACACCAAACCCTGATTCTGGCCCTCCGTGTTTTTCCAATGTTTCCCTCTCTGTCTAGACCTCACAGGTAGTCCATCAGTTTACACATCTTGCTCCTACCCACATTTCCCCCATTGCTTCTGCAGTACAATCCCCAAGAGCTCTGGATCCTTGGGCAAGCCCAGGTGCATGATAGCAGCACGGCTCTACTCCTTTATTAATCATCTCTGGTAGAGGTGTTGACCTATGGCTCTGGGTCACATTATCTATGGGTGCCTCAAATGTTTCTTCCCACATCTCTAATCCCACTGATTGCTTAGCAAAGGTCCCAAATAATTACATAGACTGCTAAGGGGAAACTCTCTTCTATCTGAACGTTACTTTCCTTTCCTGTTATTTTCACCATGGGCTCTCACTCCTTTCCTGGGCTTCTGAAACCCAACACTAACGCTACCACCAACCATAATGCTCACCCTAACTCTAACCATACCTTAAACTGAACTCTCAATTTCAGAAATACATGACCCTACCTGGATGGCATAGCTCCATATTGGAGAGGGGGAGAATGGAAGGGGAGGTGGTCAGGGTGAATGTAAAGGGGGAGAGAATGTAAGAGGGAGTGAGGGTATCGAGTGAGGGATAGGAATCAACATGTAAAATAAACAATAATAATTTTAAAAAATTCAGTATGTAGGGACTCAGAATGTGCCCAAGAGGATTAGTGGATCTAAAAGAGATCTTGAGGTCTTTAGCTGAGGGAACTCTAGCAGAGGCCCAGTGATGGGTTTCAAGTATCCAGTAGGACGTTTTGTTTCATTTAAAAATTATTTATCATATGTAATATCCTACTTGAATATCTCCTGGTAGAAAATAAGAGGGCAACAATCTCATTGTAGATGGTTGTGAACTACCATCTGGTTGGTGGGAAATAACTCATATCCTCTGTAAGTACAATCAGTGTGCTTGAACTTTTAGCCATCTATCCATTCAATTGTTGTGTTTGAAGAAAAAGCCTCATTATGTAATTTTGACTGGCCTGGAATTCATTGAGATTCATGCTTTTGGCTCCTGAGTACTGCTGGACAGGATGTGTAGAAAGGGGAACTCTCCTCCACTGATTTTGGGAGTTCAAACTTGTACAGCCATTTTCAAGATAGCTATGGCAGTTCCTCAGCAAGATGGGAATTGGTTTACCACAGGACCTGGCAATCCCACTCATAGCCATATACCCAAATTATCCACATTCATGCAACAGAGACAAGTGTTTAATTATATGTATAGCAGCATTATTTGTAATAGCAAGAACCTAGAATCTACCCAGATGCCTCTCAACTGAAGAATAGATGAAGAACTTGTGGCACATCTACACAATGGACTACTAATCTACAGAAAAAAATGGAATCTGGAAATGCACAGGCAATTGGATAGTAATTGAAGAAGCAATCATGAATGAGGTAACCCAGGCACAAAAAGTAGAACATGGTAGAGAGGAAGAGAACATAAAGAGCAAGTCATTATTGGTTTGAAGAGAAAATTGAACCTAAACTTGTATCTAGAGACCTACAAGACTGACTCCAACTAACAATCTGAGCAACAGTGGAAAGGCTTCCATTATTGACCTTCCCTGAGAATGAGATCAGCAACTAACTCGAGCGCTACATGGAGCAGTCATCTAGTCTCTGTAGAAAACAGAAGCAAACACCCATAAGTAAACACTGCGTCTAACTAGAATCCAGATGCAGAGAGAGAGAGGACAAGATCGAGTTGCAGAAACACGTTGAGACAGCTGACCTGATGAAGGAGGAGCTAATAGGACCCCAGACTGATAGCTGTGAATCCAGCATGGAACTGACTCAGACCCCTGAGATGGGTATCAGCTAGAAGGTGTGAGCTGTCTAATGGAGTTCAGACAGTGGGACCTGGATGTATTCCTGGTGCGCAAAACGACCTTGAGGACACATTCCCCCAATCTAGGGATACCCCCTAAACCTAGACATAGAAGAGACATTCTAATCAACACTTCAAATGCGCTGTCAGAAATACATGACCCCACTTGGATGGCCTAGCCCTATGTGTTGATTGTGGGTGAATAGGATGGCAGGGTGGTCAGGGAGAATGTGAGGGGGCAACAGATGATAAGAGGAAGGGAAGGAATGAGGGAGATATAGGGAACAAGGATTTACATGTAAAAAATCATGAACTAATTTTAAAAAATATCCGGCATGCATGGACTCAGGAAGTTCCCAAGAGGATATGGGGATCTAACAATTATTTGGTGGTCTTTAGCTGAGGGAACTCTAGCAGAGGCACAGTGATGGGTTTCAAGTAACCAGTAGGACATTTTATTTCATTTTTAAAAGTTATTTTGTCATATGTAGTACCCTCCTTGAATGTCTGCTGTTAGAAAAGAAGAGGGCAACAGATCTGATTGTAGATGGTCGTGAGCTACCATCTGGTTGGTGGGAGTTAACTCATATCCTCTGTAAGTACAGTCAGTGTGCTTCAACTTTTAGTCTTCTGTCTCTTCCATTGTTGTGTTTTTAAGAAAGGGCCTCATTATGTATCTGTGACTGGCCTGGAATTCATTGAGATTCATGCTTTTGGCTCCTGAGTCCTGGGTTCAAAGGCATGAAACACCATGATCATCTCAGGAATAAAATTTTATATTGTTAACATAAATAAGCATTAGTTTAGTTAAAATGGCTAGTGCTATGCATTCTGAGACAATAATTAATTTTTATTACATTTCTTATTCACACAAAATTGAGGTAGATTTTGTTTCTAAATTAAAAAGTAGTAAATTATGGGCTATAATTAGGGGTTATTGGCTAGTGTCTAGAATTCCTGATACTAAGAGATTTAAGTTCAGCCTCTATTACCAACAAAGCAAAATAGGGCCTGAGTAGGTATCTCAGTCAATAAAGTACAAACACGAAGGACCTGAGATCAAGCAAAATGCTAAATCTAGAAGGGGATGATTAAAAGTTAAACTTGTGGGACATTTGATCATTATGTGAAAATAGGGTGCTTTTTACCTTGCCCGCCTAAGGCCCTTAATTGGTTTAATAAAAAGTTAAACGGCCAATTGCTCAAAAGGAATGGTTAGGCAGGATTGCTGGGATGAGAGAAAAACTCAGGGGAATGAATCTAGGCCTGGACCCATGCCAGGAAGACAAGGAAGGAGCTGCAAATACAGAATAATAGACAATAGGCTAATAGACATTTGTTAAGGTATAGGAAATTGTTGGGAACAAGGTTAAGTTAAAGGCCAATCATTCATAATTTAGAAATGTCTGTGTCATTATTTGGGGATGGATTGTTCCAAGAAAATCTGACAAGAAAGTCCAACTACATAATAGCACTGGAAAGGTGAGAGAGATCTGTAAGTCTCAGTGGCAGAAAAGTTTACCTTCCTAAATGTGAACCTGATAAATAAGATGGACAATTGGAATTGAATTGACTTTGACACGTGATCACTCTATTGCTCTGTCTCTGTCTATCTGTGCTTCTGTCTCTCTCTCCCCATAACATAAACAAACACACCCACACCCACCCGCCCCCGCCACACACACACATACACACACACACACACACACACACACACACACACATACACACAGTAAACAAACAGATTTATTCCATACTGTATTATGGTTGGGTGTCTTCACATATTTTGTCCCTTTCTGTTTGTTTACTCGAGAAAGGGTTTCCCTGTGTAGCCCTGCCTGTCCCCAAACTCACTCTGTGTACAAGGCTGGTCAAAAACTGAAGTTATGCCTACCTCAGCATCCCTTAATACAAACTGGCTCCTTATTTAGTATTAAGGCAAAAGCTGTCAGGTTTTTCAAATTGATAAATACAAGTGAGTTGATACTGCATAATCTGAACACCTATTACCTGCAAAAGCAACATATGTAGTGCCACAATACTCTGCAATGACACAGAAAATACACTTTGAAATTGACACACTCCATCTTTTTCAAAACTTGAATCAGAAGTTAGTTCCAGTTTTTTCATACACAATATGATATGTTTATTAATGTTGACAAACTGTTCATTCCTAATCTTTTAAAACAATCAAAATTATTATGAGATACATAAATTCCAATCAAATTTTATGGGGGAATGAATGCAGCAGCATACCTTTGTTTGCCTCAAAGTTGCCACATGTTGTTGGAACAGGTTCAGCTTCTCTACAGTTGGGTCAGAGGTGATATGCACATCATACACAGGCCTATGAAGAAGTTTACAGAGTTCCTCATATTGTTATAAGAGTAGTTTATGTTTATGAATTCTCTCTTTTTTACATTTTTTGAGATATTCTACTTGAGTGTCCAATTCTTTTCTAGTTAATGGAGACTTTTCTCTTTCTTTTTTTATGAAACCAGATATGATTATAGTAAGGTGCAAGGATGGTAATGGAACTACAAAATAATAGGAATGCCAAATGGTTAAATTGACATACAAGGCAGTTTAAGCCTCGGGTGGTGGCACAATTTTTTAAATGTAGCACTTGGGAGACAGAAGGGCAGTGGTTACCTGTGAGTTGGAGACCACCCTTGAATACAAACTATGGGCTAAGATGGGCAGGGCTTTTACACAGAGATAAACTGCCAAAAATGTAGGTTATGCCAAACAGAAAATATTGAAAAAAAGGATCACCTAATACTTCTAGCAAGAAAGAACAATTATGACTTTGTTTCGTGCTTGACTTCTGCTATGTGGCAAAGAAATACCTCAGGGTCCTGATACTCCAACCTCCTTTTCAGGTTAAGCTTACAGGTATCAGTCACCATGCTCAACTTCCTTTTACAATTCCTACTGTAGTAAAATATCCCTGAATTATAGCCCTGCGTGTAATATCTTTGGTAGTAAATAGAGACTGCTCCAATTTATACTGTAGTAAAACACCCCTGAATTATTGCCCTGCTCCAAGTTAACAACAATCTTAATGAAATTCCATCCCCACAAATGGGACAAAAGCAATATGTACTCAGCAAAACTGTATTGCAAGTATAAACACAGCCAGTTTTTCACTTTCAATACAGAACTCAATTTACACAGTACTTACTCTAATATTCCCATGATCACCTCTTTGCGCATTACTATGAATACAGTAGATCCTGCCCCATTCCTAGTATATAAAGAAGGCAGTAGAGTGAGTATTATTTATATATTGTAAAATAAAGTTTCACTAATCATTGTTTAAAAATTGACTTATATTCAGGGAAAACAGATGTGATTAGTATACTCCAAAGGTTCTCATGTGCCTAAATCCACATGAGTGAACTTGAGTGTTTAAGAAAAAAAAAAGTATTTTTTATTTAGCACATCTACATCATTTATATTAACTTAAGGAAAATGCTCTAATGTCATGGTCTTCTTGAAGGATCAATTATCCTTACCTTTGAAAGGCAGTCTGACTATTCGTATTATTCCATCTATACACATGGGTGGTATGATTCTACTTTACTAGTAATGGAACATGAGATACCTCAACATTATTCTCAGCTCTCCCTGGTGTCCCATATTTTCAGAATCATCCTGGATGCCTGAGTGGTACACAGGTTTGATCATTAAAGGAGCCAAAAGTTTTAAGTTTGTCTGGTAACAACTATTTGTATCACTACATATACTCGGCTCTTATGTACGCATTTATTCTCTGGTGGTGGATGGTAGCTCAGACATATATAAGAAGAAGGAATTGAGGACAGAATTGAAGTTTGGGGTGATACTGTTTACCTGGTTTTTTGATATAAATCCTAACTTACAAGACTATGAGATTCTTTCCTTCATGTATTTAAGTGCGTTGCTTGTGATTCTGGTGACCACTGAAGTCACAAGTCAGGGCTGGTTTCCCTGGAATAGCAGTTCAGGACAGTTGTAGTCCACCACATGGGCTGGAAACTGACACCTGCTCTTATGCAAAAGAGCAGAAAAATGCTTGCAACTGCTCAACCTATCTTCAGCTGCTGTCTTATTTTTATGTATTTTGGAGGTGAAGTTTCTCATTCCACCTATCAATGTTGAAGTTAGAAGTATATGCAACCATTATGTTTTTTCACTCGAGACAAGGTTCCTATAGGATGCCCTGGCTGTCTTGAAACTTACTCTGTACAACAGGCTGACCTTTGGAGAACTTTCTGCCTCTGCCTCTGCCTCCAAAGTACTGGTGTTAAAGGCATAATCCACAACACAGCAATCTGGATTAATTTTCAAGAATTGTGAGGATTGACTTCAGGTTTTCATGGCTTTGAGGGAAGTAGTTTTCAAATTAATCAATTTATTCAGTGTTTCCCAACCCCCCTCTTTCAAACAAACACCAATGCCTCCCATTTCTCTAAAGTTAAAATATTATTATGCTCTGTAAAACAAAAAAAAAATTATAAGCAGGGTGAATAGGGTAACTGCCTTCCACATTTGTCATATATATCCCTCCTTCAACTAGAATGCTTTCCATTTGCATTGCTACACAGACAACACATTCCTCTGTCTTAGATACCCACCAGCTTGTTTTGAACACCACAAAATTTAAGCCTAAACATATATCATTTTTTACTTTTACAAAAAAAGCCCCCATGCATTTAGGTAACTATGTGTAGTGCAAGTTTATAATTGCAGCACTTGGAAGTATGGACAGATGACTGCTACCACCTCCAAGCTGGCCTTGGCTACAAAGCAAGAGCCTGCCTCAAAACAAATAAGTATACATAAAGAAACTTAAATGTAACCATGTCATATTTAATTAGTGAAAATTACAAACCAGTGGAATGGTACATGCCTTCTCAGTACTCAGAAGCTTGAGACAGGAGTCACAAGTTCAAGGCCACAAAGGACTGTATTGCTAAGAGCCTATCTTGGAAAAAGAACAAATGAGATGAAAATAAACAATAAAACATACATTTACTTCACCACAGTTGAAAAGGAAGAAAATCATATCTTACCATTCTGGTGAGCATGTGTTGCTGTGCTAAAACACTGACCACACACAATGTAGGCCAGAAAGGGGATTACTTAGCTTATGCTCCAGGTCACTGTCCCTAATGAGAATTACAGCAGCGACTCAAGGAGGACAGTGGGGGAGAAAAATGTGGAGGAATGCAGGTGTCAGCTCATCTCTGGCTCTCTCACTTGCTCACAGTAAAGCTTAGCCAGTCCCCTTTGTTTACAGACAGCCCAGTGCACATGGACAGTTATAAAAGCATAACTGCTGCCCGTGACAGGTTTACAGATTTTTTTCTTTTCTTTTGCCAGCTACAAGGCCTATGTTAAGGCCAAGAGCTCAGCTTCTCATGCTGAGGTTCCTTCTGGCAGGCTGCTGGCTCAAACCATGCAGGTTTCATTCACATCCTTGTCCCAGTACTTTCTTTACCTTTCACAAGGTAACTGTTCCCATCAGTGAACTAAGTTAGTGCTTCCACGGCCAGAGGGAAGACTGTAAGGTCTTTGCAATCTCCTGCCTCTTAATCAGCAGGTGATGACAGTCCCAAATTACTTATTTATCAGTCTTCTCAGGCAGAAGAATGGCAAGTGGTGCATCAGTGATTCATGTGGGCATTGGACATCCATTGTTGTGTGGGCTGCCTGACAATGCTCTCCTGGTCACCAGTGCATGGGGGGCTATTGTAATTACTTTCTGTCCCAAAGTTAACATGTCAGAGTCTTTGACCAGTACAGCCATGTCCATCATAGCTTTTAGACAGCCAGACCATCCACTGCCTACAGGATCAAGCTCCTTCCCTGTTTATTGGTTACTGATGGCTGTTCAGAGTCAAAACAAATCCAGGCTCCTACATTTGACAGGATGTCTCTTTTTAACAGAAGGTAAGGGCATCCTGGGATATCTAGGAACAAGTGATATACCCGACCTACATCAAGGATCACTGCCCCCGCGTCCAGGCAGCTCCTGTATCCTGCTAGTGGGCACTCAACTCCAATGTACTATCTGGCACACATACAGGAAACACCACCCTATCCAAGCCCATGGCATAGGGGATGCAGGCGAACAGGAACTGCAGCTGGTTGCCTCACTGATGCCATGCCTCTCCATTTCTGAGCTGGCTCTCAGTCAGGTCCAGGTGTCTGCTCTCTGCTGGCCTGCCTTTTAATTGCTAATCTCATTAACACCCTGCCAGAGGGGGTAAGGGATACCCACCCTGCTGAGACTCTGCAGGTAGGCAGCCCTCTTGGCAGTGGGTGTGGACTTCAGAGCACAGGGAAAGGATCACATTTAATCAGCCTCTTTTTGGATTCATCCATGGCAATACTTGCATGTCAAGCACCACTGTGCAACAGGAAAAACACAGCTCTCTCACGCTAGAGCTGACATTCAGATGGCAGGAATGTTTAATTGCTAAGGGATGCCTTGTTTCTTGCCTTCCTTTGATCTACTGGGGCACTTTCGATTGGTACACACCACCTAGTTCAGCCTAAATAGGAGATGCGGGAACAATTTAAAGGGATAAGTCCTTGAACCTTATAGACAGGGACTCTGGGCTCTACAGAGGACAAATGACTTTTGCACAGAGAGTTTGAGTTTGGAGGGCTTAACAGCAGAGCACTGCCCTAGCACCTGTGAGGCCCTCAGTTTGACCCTAAGCTTCTCCATCTCCTTGGCCTCTTCCCTCCCCCATGCCTAATTCCACTCTAATGCTGATGGATATTTGTGTTGATCCAGTTTGTGGCTACTATGAACAGAACTCAGTGCACCTTCTAGCATGTTCCTCTTTCTCTCTTATTTTACTCCCCCCTCCCGCGTCTCTCTGTGTATGTGTTTTAAACAAGCATTTATTGGGAGAAGGTCCCACAGCAGGAGTGGAAGTCAAGAGAGCAATTTGTGGGAGCCAGGCAAGTGACCTTACCATTTCACTGGCCCTGCCATTAAGTTTTTACATTTTTGTGTAGACTTATGACTGTGCACTGATGGTTCCATTTGCCTGTTGATTTCTTTGACAACCCACAAGTCTACCAACCTTTCCACTTGCTCACTGGGCCATCAAAAGAGCCCATGGTTTCTGAAATGTCTGCCTGAGGCCATGATCGTTTTTACTGGGCTGTCTTTTCTACTGGTTTGCACTTGTTTCCCTACTTTGGCTACAGGCCCTAAGTCTGCTTTATATACCAACAGTTTCATTTCTTACTGTATTGCCTTTCTGGCCAAATTTTAATGTATTCTATTGGAGAGAATTCTTAACTTCCAGAAAGTTCAATTTGTGCTGGAGATGTATGTAGCTCAGTGTTTAGAGAGTGCTTGCCTAACATGCATGAGACCCCTGGGCTCATTCTGAGTCAGTTCCATGCTGGATTCACACCTATCAGTCTGGGTCCTATTACCTCCTCCTTCATCAGGTCAGCTGTCTCAATGTGTTTCTGCAACTGGATCTGTCTTCTCTCTCTGCATCTGCATTCTAGTTAGATGCAGTGTTTACTTATGGGTGTTTGCTTCAGTTTTCTACAGTATAGATGAGGGCCCATGTGGAAGCATAAGTTAGTTGTTGATCTCATTTTCAGGGAAGGTCAATAATGGAAACCTTTTCCACTGTAGCTCAGATTGTTAGTTGGAGTCAGTCTTGTAGGTCTCTAGATATAACTTTAGGTTCAATTTTCTCTCAAACCAATAATGAATTGCTCTTTTATGTTCTCTCCTCTCTACCATGTTCTACTTTTTGTGCCTGGGTTACCTCATTCATGATTGCTTCTTCAAGTACCATCCACTTGCCAGTGCATTTCAAGATTACATTTTTTCTGTAGATTAGTAGTAGATTGTGTAGTTGTGCCACAATTCTTTATCCATTCTTCAGCTGAGAGGCATCTGGGTAGCTTCTAGGTTCTTGCTATTACAAATAATGCTCCGCAGATATAATTAAACACATTTTTTTGTTGCATGAATGTGGTTAATATGGGTATATGCATATGGGGGGGATTGCTGTGTCCTGTGGTAAACCAATTCCCATCTTGCTGAGGAACTGCCATATACCTATCTTGAAAATGGCTGTACAAGTTTGAACTCCCAAAAGCAGTGGAGGATGTTCCCCTTTCTACACATCCTGTCCAACAGTACTCAGGAGCCAAAAGCATGAATCTCAATGAATACCAGGCCAGTCAAAATTACATAATGAGGCCTTTTCTTCAAACACAACAATGGAATGGATAGATGGCTAAATGTTCAAGCATGCTGGTTGTGTTTTTAAAGAGGATATGAGTTACTTCCCACCAACCAGATGATAGTTCACAACCATCTACAATGAGATTACAGCTAGTTCTGCCTTTTCTACCATGAGATATTCAGCAGGATACTACATATGATTAATAATTTTTTAATGAAATAAACGTCCTACTGGATACTTTGAAAGCCATCACTGGGCCTCTGCTAGAGTTCCCCTCAGCTAAAGACCTCAAGATCTCTGTTAGATCCACTATTCCTCATGGGCACGTTCTGTCCCTGCATACTGAATTTTTCAATTATTATTTTTTATTTTACTTGTTGATTCCTATCCCTCACTCCCCACCCTTCTCGCCTATATTCTGTCCCGCTTCTCTGCATTCCCGACCACTACCCCCATACCCCTCTCCCCATATGGGGCTATGACATCCAGTTAGGTCATGTATTTCTGACAATGAGAGTTCTATTTAGGGTATGGTTAGAGTTAGGTGAGCATTATGGTTGGTGGTAGCATTAGGGTTGGTTCTAAGCCCAGGAAAGGAGTGAGAGCCCATGCCGAAGATAACAGGAAAGGAAAGTAAACTTCAGATGGGAGAGTTACCCTTAGCCATCTATGTAATTATTTGGGACCTTTGCTGAGAATCAGTGGGATAAGAGATGGGAAGAATCATTTATGGCACCCATAAATGATGTGACCCATTGCCATGGTCATAACCTCTACCAGAGATGATTAATAAAGGAGCAGGGCCCTGCTGACATCATGCACCTGGGCTTTGCCCACGGATCCAGAGCTCTGGGGTTTGTACTGCAGAAGCAATGGGGGAAATGTGGGTAGGAGCAAGGTGTGTAAACTGATGGACTACCTGTGAGTTCTAGACCGGATAGGGAAAGTTTGGAAAAACACAGAGGGCCAGAATCAGGGTTTGGTGAGACAGCAGAACCTGGAGCCCAGAGACAGAAAGGTGAAACAGGAGCCCAGGTCTGAAGAAGGCACATTAGTTTCCCATCCTGTAGTGCTTTTGTTGCCTCAAGGGATGGAGACACCTTTGATACATGTGACATTCCTGGCACAGGACAGAAGCTGTAGCACTAGACAACCTTGACATGCCCTTGGTCAGCACCCAAAGAGGGAGCAGAGGCAAAGGAGCAAGTCCCATCGTTTTCTGAATAAGCAGTGCAGCATGCAACATAGGGCT